>NW_028274820.1:75514758-75817789 GCF_037043125.1 Eumetopias jubatus
TACACTAAAAAGTTACAGAAGTGGACTTGAACAAGGAGATTCTGGAATCAAGGAAATTAAATTGTAGAAGGCCAAGTATCTGATTTCCTTTAACTTGATAGAAACATTTATAAGAATCAATAGGTGGATATAAACAATAAAAGAAAAGGAAAAGTCAAAGATGGCTGAGACCTAAAGGGAGAGGGTCACTATTGATGCCATACAGAAATAGGAAGCTAGAAAAGGGAATTAGTTTGGAAAGAAAAGCAATGAGTTTGAATGGCATCGATGGCACATTCAAACTTGGCCTAAAGGCAGTTGCAGATACAGGGCTGGTCCTCAGAAGAGAGAATGCCGCTGGGTGTATGAAGTTAGGTCATCCCCACGAGGCAGCATCCATCACCTCATGAATCACTAGTGTGGAGCCAGCAGCCGGTTGGCCAGATGCCTGGTTGTATTATGTTCAGGGCCGTCTGAATTGATCAGGGCCAGAGATGATACCCTTCCTCCCATCCTGGAGACAGATCAGCTCTTCTTTAACTGCTCCCCAGCTTTGTTCCCTTGCTTGAGGTCTTGGATTGTAATGAACTCCATGGCTATTGAAGTCATGAGGCAGGATTACTTCATCAAGGGGAGCCAGTGACAGCAGAAGTATTGAAAAAGCATCTTTCTTTTAAACGATAGCTGAGCACAACACCAAGTAGAGTTGTCTTTGGAGCACAAAACAACATAGTCACATTCTTAGCATTCGACCACACCAGCGTAACAGTCTGGCCTTGCAGTAAGGACCCCAAAGAGAAGGGCCTGCTCTGTCAGAGAGCTGACTCTTCTGCATTTTACAGAGAATCAGGCTTCAGTGTTGACATCTTAGACATCTGAGTACAGACTGATAGAAGTTAAACATATCTGAAAGAAACATAACCAGACACTGATGTTCAAAACTCTGTGCCCCTGCCTGCAGTGAGTTCTACAGCACCTCTCCCAGTCTCACTAAATAAACAGAAGAGAGCACATGAATGAAATTTAGGGGAGTAGGTTATGTGGAATTCCTGAAATTAAAGCAGTTGAATTTTTAGCCAGCTATATAAAAAGTTCTAGGCAAAGAGGGACATCTATTTTGAAATCTGTATCCCCCAGAAAACCATTATGTGTCAATAGAATTTGTAGAAAGGGTGATTACGAATAAAGTTTATATTAAAATGCTCCTGTTAATTTAGTCATGGGCAAGAAGGAAAAAGGTATGAGTAACTGGCAAAGATTTTACAAAATGGTACATTTTTAAAAATCTATTTGCAAGACCTATTTAAATTATCTATAGATGAGCTAAATCTGTCCTATAGATCAATTAAAGGAATCACTATTTTAAATATATCACATCCTTAATTATATTGAATTAAGTGTAATTACATATTCACTGCATGCATCATAATGTTAATTAGGGAAAACAGTTTGAATCAAATACATTGAGGTATATAGCACTTCAATTTTCTTTTTATAAAAAAAAGTATATGTCTGAGGTAAAAAAAAAATCTGGCAAGTACTCATGAAAAAGTAAAGAAAGACTAAATTATTGTTTCAAGGCTTACAAATTGTAGAGTAGTTCCTATTATTTAGCCCTATGACAGTATATAAGCCCTTGAGTTAAGGAAGCAAGTTTGTAACAAGCTTTTTAAAAAGCAGAACAGGGTGTTTACCATTGATTCTCAGAGAGGACTTCATATAATTACTATTATTATCATTTTTTTTTCTTAGAGAGGGGGAGACCACGCACATGCAAGATGGGAGAGGAGAATCTTAAGCAGACTCCCCGCTGAGTGCAGAGCTCCAGGCAGGGCTTTATCTCACAACCCTGAGATCACAACCTGCACAGAAATCAAGAGTCTGATGCTTAACCAATTGAGCCACCCTGGGGCCCCCACAGAATTCTTTTAGAAGAGGATAAACCTTGAACAATTAAATGCTTTCCAGAACTTCTTAAAGAATAGGCATGTATATCGAGAATCTGTTTAGGCTCTTTTGGAGTAGCCTGAGGTGTTGGGGGACAGTGACTGTTTACTCACGGCATCTTAAACATCCTGAGCATTCATTTGTTCCAGCAACAGGCTGAAGGCAGTTTGGTAATTCCAAGCCCAGGGGAAGCACTGGAAAGCCATCCACAGACCCACCGCATGGCAGAGCAGAAAGAGAACTTTGAGGTCAATTCACTCCTTTACAGTCAAGCCTGGGTGGGGGGTGGGAGGGGGGTGAAGACCCTGGTGCTATGTAACCTAGGTTTAGTCCTTGCCCTGCTACTGCTGCTAGTGGTCATGTGACCACAGAGTGCTTCAGTTTCCTCCTTGCACTCGTATGAAGATTCAGTGAATTAATATTTGTAAAGTGCTTAGAACAGTGTCTGCCACATTGTGAACACTCTAGACAAATGTTTGTTATATAAGTAAAATAAAACTCAGACCCAGAGAGATCAAGCAATTTGCCCAAGGTCATGTGACTCATCAAATCCCAGCTGAGTAGAACCAGTCCTGTACAGCAGGTTCCACCATGTCCTTAGACCATCCCTGGAATGTGGGTTTGTTTCAGAAATACTGTAGGAGCCTGTAAGTAAGGAGTATAATACAGTATAAGGAACATAGGATTTGAAATCAACAACTAGGATTCAAGCTCAGATATTTACTGACAACTCTTTGAACTTTAGTTTCTTCATCTGTAGAAATACGATGATCATAACAAATCCAATTCACAGGCTTATTTAGAGGATCAGATGGGATAATGTACATGGAAAAGCATAACCCACTATGCAGATGATATTTAACATTATTACTGTGAGCTCCTGTGAGCTAAGAAAAGCCATGAGAATGTTTCAGACCTGCTTAGGATGTCAAGAAATTGGGGTGGGGAGAGTTCTTAACAGGCTCTTTCCACTTTTTCACTTCCCATTTGTTCAGTTTTCTTTTAAAATTTATTTTTGTTATAATATATTCATATATACAAAAGAATCATGTAATCTGTGTGCGTGTATGTGGTGTGTGCGTGTATGTGGTGTGTGCGTGTGTTTATGAGCAATAAAACAAATGCTGAGTCCTCTACTGTGAGGCTGAAAAAGGAGAATATTACCAAAGCCTCCAAGTCCCCTGTATGTCCCATCCCAGTCATATCCCTCTCCCTCCCAGAAAAGTGGGTAAACAATGATTGTGAATTGTTTGTCTTTTCCTTGCCTTTAGTTGCACTATACATGTGTATATGCCTGAACAATATATTGTATAGAGTGAATTTTTTTCTTATTTCTTTTTGCCTCCTGACTCAAATATCTCAAGCTATATGGTATCTCCCTGTACCCTTATACCACCCACCTTATTCTTTGTCACGATCTCCCCTCTCCCAACCCAATAAAACATATTACTTCTGTCCTTCAACAGACCTTGTAAGGAGAGACTTTAGAACAGAGCCAGGCTTCAGGTTTACATGACCGAGGAGTGGGTGTCACTGAGCAGCCGGAGCTAGGGGCATCAGCTGCCAAAGCAAATGCACAAATCCAGGATTGGGAAGGGTCCCGTGTCAGGATAGCCACTCAGATTCATTCGGTGTCCTAGATGGTCACTTGATCTTTCACCTTAATGGAAAAAAGACTTAAAAACAAACTGAGGCAGGTTTGGATGTCATAGTAAGGAATTTGAGCTTTTCCTACAGGCCTTTGGGAAGCAACTAAAGGTTTTGAAGGAGAGAGTGACAGCTCGTAACTGCTTCAAGGCAGATGAGATGGGAGACAGGCAGGCCAGTGAGGAAACACCTAGCCTGGGGCAGGGGTGCAGGCGTGGCTGGAGGACACTACCCAGATTTCAGAGGGACTGAGCAACTAACTAGCTGGATGTGGGAAATGCTCAAGAGAGAGGAGTTGGTGATGACTGACATCTTAGAATTACCTGGATAGAAACATGGTCATGTTCACAAACCAAAGTAGGCAACAGAGAGGAAGATTTGAAAGCCAAGCTGATTAGAACAGCCCAGAATGCTAGTGGTCATCTTTATACTGTTATCCAGAAAACAGTGATTAATTCCAGCTTTTCTCTCAGAAAAGGAATCAGGGGTGGGTGAATCTATATTTCCTACTTTGAAGAGTTGTAGGGTTTTTAACATGCTAATTGGTAACTTTTGTTGACTGATTCCAACTCTCTGAGAGTTAAAATTTCCCTGACTTTCAGTTTCTCATACTTAAAATGAGGGGCTGGGGTAAGATGGTCCCTAAGGCCCTTTCCATTATTGTAATTGTGCAATTCCTGGAGCTTTGCCCAGAATAGTAAACAGTAGCAGAAGAAATTCATGAGCTTGAGAATCAGATGGAACCAAATTGTAATGAGTATTCCAGTTCTGATGCCAGTTCCAGTGTGAATCAGCCACTGTGGCTGCACCCTTAGCTGCTCTGAGTCTCTTGCTCCTGAAAACTGAAAACCCTACAGGGCTGTGAGTCTGCTTGCATGTGAAAATGCCTAACTCTGTGCCTGGCACAGTGTAGATGCAGGATAAAAATTGATTTCCTCCCTCCCTTCCTTTCTTCCTTCTTCCTCCTTTTGTTACCAAAAAGAGAGTGTAAGTCTGACTCCCCAACTAGTGCTGGGGTGAAACCTTCTTTGCAGACCCTTCCTTGGTGCCCCAAAGCAGCTATTTTACCAGAGAACTGCCCTCCACCAGCTATGTGCAGTTTTACCTCAAAGCACAAGCCCTCCTGGCTTTGAGGGAAGCACAAGTGGCAAGGAGACCCCTGGCAGCAGGTCTGTAGTTGCTCTTCCATCTGGACCCAACCCCATTCCAAACGCCGCACCCGGGAACTGTGTGTAAAGTGGTGAGAAGCCACCCCATCTTCCCTGCACAAATGAGCATCAAACATATTTGCTCATTATCTTTAAGGGACATACTAAATCAGGCTCAGATTTAGTCATATTTACACAGTGCTGTACCTCTGCAATGCCAAGAGCTTAAACCAAGGCTCCCTGATGGTTAAAATTACACTATTCAAGCTCAAAGACAACATGGAGCTCTGTAAGCTAGTTCCTGCCACCCTGACCCCAATCACTGAGTTTATCAAGATTCTCAGCAGGAAGAGACAAGGAGTAGTCCTCTCTCCTGCACTGAATACTAGAATGGTACTTTCTACTAGAAGCTATTGCCCCCACCCCTCTCCTGCAGAGCTCCAGCTATGGAGAAAATGAAGAAGAATAAGGTTGGGATCCCCTGGCTTATAAAATTTGAATGTCACTTGGACCTGACATGACGTTTGTTTTTTGAGCTCGAAATTGCACAACTTTTCAAGATGAAGGCTTTCTGTAGATCCTATTCCAGCATTGTGCAATGATTTTAAACTTAGGAATTTGTTTTGGGGAGAAATAGAGATATAATCCAATCAGTCCTTGAGGAGGTACCATTTAGAGACCTTACACTTTCCTAAGGGAGAAGTCTGAAACTGTAAATATGCATGAATATACATAAATATTAATTGATTTGGTACAGAGTTCTTCATTTATGCCTTACATGTGAAGGCACATACTGGCTGAAGTTTGGTTGTTACCTTCTCTCCATTTAAAAAAGATCCAGGAGTTCTTGCAGGTTTGCAGGCACTTGGAGATCCATCTCACCTCCATTCTCCTGCCAGCCTAGTTCAGCAAAACAGACAAGGAAGCAAGCTGGGTAGGCAGATGGGTACCTTGTAGATAGAGTAATTTTTAAGGAAGCTGTTATTAAATGCCTACTGTGTGTTAAGCACATTTCAGGGCAGGATGATAGAAGATGAATGAGACCATTTCTGACCTCTTGTTGATAGAAAGCTGCTTCTAATTTACGATCTATGACTACTCCACATGCAGCAAATTGTTTTTATGTCCCATTGAATCCATCATATCTCTGCAAGGTCAAATTTGAGGCTTTAAGTTCCCAAAATGCCATCTAGATATAGAAAAAAGTAAAAACAAGCAAGAAAAGGAACAAAACAACCACAATGCTGACCCTGAAGAGCAGTCACCTCTGAAATGGAATACTTGAGATGATCTTTGATTTAAAACTGGTCTTTGCTCCTTTAAGCAGCTTCCGTGATTGTGGCTATCTCTGCAAAATGGATGATTGATCACCAATGGAAACTTAATTACCAATTAATCGGTTACTATTGAATTGCTGGTATGTTTTAGTTATCTGCTACTCCTCAGAGCAATCCATAGTACTTCAGTGAAGAAAAGCTTCTAATTAAATAGTGAAATAGCACTCATTAATATATCAAAATAAATGTCTAGAACCAGAACATTTCATTAATTACAAGAGTCAGGTTTAGCATCTCTGAGACTCTTTGTTTGTTAATTTATTGCCACTTATAATGAGGAAATATTTGTTGCTATATAAAACAGCATTTTAGATTATTTTTTTACCATAAAAGTCAATAGATGTAAGAACTCTGTATTCCATGTGACAGAATTTTGACATTAAGGAGTAAGGCTGTTTTACATAAAGATAAGTAAATTTTCTATTTCACTTTGTTGTTCAACACTAAGTCTGAAATATTCTATGACAGCTTTCTGATTATTATAAATACAATAGGATGATAATAGAATTCCTAATCTTCAAATCATTTTCCTTAACTTGAAACTACATACAAAAATATGTAAAAATAAACTTTTTCTCTTTTTCTTCCAAGTTAGAAGACAGTTCCTTATTATGTCCCCCTGCCCCCTCTTATCTCCCCCAAATTTACCAGTTCCCAGATGTCTTATAAGTACAGTCGGAAGCTAAGCACTCTATTTGTTTCTTATAAACTCTTAACTACACCTATTCCTGGAAAAAGAAAAAAATAGCTTTAGTAATATTTATTTTTTTTAAGATTTTATTTATTTGACAGAGAGAGACATAGCGAGACAGGGAACACAAGCAGGGAGAGAAGGAGAGGGAGAAGCAGGCTTCCCGCTGAGCAGGGAGCCCGATGCGGGGCTCGATGCAGGGCTCGATCCCAGGACCCCGGGATCATGAACTGAACTGAAGGTAGACGCTGAACAACTGAGCCACCCAGGCGCCCCTAGCTTTAGTAATATTAGTTTATATCTCCACACTCATCCCCCATCTACTCATAATTGATTCACTTACTTATTCATTCACTCAGTTAATATTTATTAAAGATCTATGGGTGATATTTCACCTACTACGAACAACACAGCAGTAAACAAGTATGGTCTCTGATGGCAGGGGCATCAATCATGTAATCCATAAGCAAATAGTAGCTGCAGCTATGAGTGCTATGACACATAGGTAAAATGTATTATGACAGTCGATAATAGAAGCATTTGACCTAAATATTGAGATCAGAATAGGCTTCCTCAGGAAATGACGACACACTATGATCTGAAGGAGACATAGCAGTCAATAGGTGAATGAAGGTGGAAGGATCACTCCAGGAACATGTGCAGAGGCCCTGTAATGGGAGGACACGTGGCATATTTGGAGAACTGAGAGAAGACCAGCTCACTGGAGTGCAAAGGAGAGCACAATGAGGATGAATTTGGAAAGTTCAATAGGATCCAGATGACGCAGAGCTCACCAGATCATGTTAAAAATCTTTGTCTTTTATCCTGAGAGCAATAGGAAGACATTAAGTGTTTTAAACAGAATGACATGATGAGATTTGTGTTTTAGAAAAAAATCTGTCTGCAGTGTAGAGAATGGATGAGATCAGATATGGCAGGTCTTACTTGGAAACCATTGTAGTAGTTCAGGAAGGGGGAAGGGGTGGGTTGGATGAGGGTCAAAGTATGGAGACAGAGAAAACTGGATGGATCCAGGAGATATTTAGAAAGTGCAATTGATGAAAATTGGTGATGGACTGTACATGGGGAGGTATCAGGGATGGCACCTAGATTTATGACCTGTGCATCTAGAGAAATGGTAGAGCCATTCACTGGGGTGTGTTGTATCATCAGCTCAGGCATGGGGGGGAGACTGTGGTTTCTGCTTTGGTCACGCTGAGCCTGAGGTCTTGGAGACATCTGAGTGTGTTTTTTACAGGCAATTTGATATATGCACAGTCAGCTCACAGGAGAGGGTAGGGTGGAGGTACAAATGTGTGTGTCAACTAAATAGTAATAGACATCACAAGACAGACTAAGGTTGCCTAGGGAAAGTGTGAAGAGTGAGGAGAGGAGCAGCCCTAGGATGGAGCCTTAAGAAACCCTGACACTGATAGCCAGGCACAGATGGTCCTGCACGAGGACTAAATGTTGCAATCTGAGAAGTAGAAGGAAAACCAGGACACTGAGATGTCAAGGTGAAGGGACGGATCCACAGCGCTTAACTGACATATATTACTGAACAATATTTTTAAAAAAATCTGAAGCTGAATCTATAAGATAAATACCTGATTGAGTGGTAATTGCCTTTTTTGTAAGTTGGTAACTGTGGCATTTGGTGCCCAGCTTTTACGTTTTTTTGAGCCTTTCACCATAATGATGACAAATACTTCAGTGGTATTACCTAGGTGCTGAGTTCTATGGTAAGAGATTTCTATAAATTAGCTCATTTAACCTTTACAACAGCTCTGCAAGGTAGGCACATCTCTACAATTCTCTCGATTTTACTTGTGAAATGGATAACCTGAATTTCACAAACACATAGAGATTATGGGGACTATGTAAGGTAAATAAGCACGAGAGACTAGGATTTGATGCAGGAACTTGAGTCTGGGATCTGTGCTCTGCTGCCTCCCTGTGAATTGTCTATCAGCTACCACCCTCTACCGCCTCACTGCACACTGCACAGACATTTTCAAATATCTAATGTATTATGTATGACTCTAACATTTATTATTATTCCAGTTGAAATCCATCTTACTGGACTTGCCTGCTAGAAGCATTACCTTTTTGCCCAGGGCTGAGACATTATAGTTTTGTTTTTCCTTTACCAGCACCACCGAGTTCCATTTTTATGTATGCACATATTCAACCAAAGCGCAAACTGCGGTAGGAAGGTTTACCCCAGCTAACATCTAGATACATGTGGAGCACCTAGCAGTACTAGAGCCATGTAGGTCACTAGAATAATCTCTGCCTGTCTGGGGCTCTCTGTTTCTTTGTATGGTTAGCCTTTCCATTCTCCTCTGAGTTCTGAAAAGACACCCCGAGAAGTTTTTTTTACCAGCCTGTTCGCGTCTGGACTCACATTCATTCTATGACCATATTTTATTTCAGACACTTTTGAGAAATTCATCAGGCTGTGAAGTGCGCAGTGATGAATATCGAACAGAGTTTACTACAGCTTTGCAGCGTGTTGACTTATTCATGGGCCAATTCAACCAAGTCCTCTTAACATCTATATCTACCTTCATTAAAGGAGACCTCACCATTGCTAATCTTGGGACGTCAGAGGGTCGCTTCATGCAGGTAAATGCTTTCTAAGAGTGGCTCTGTCTGTTTTACCTGGTTTGGTGCAATTAGTTTTTTGTTTTGTTTTGTTTTTATAGTAAGGTATTTGCAAATATAAAGCAAAAACCACAGTAAAAGCTAGAGACAGACTGAAAGCAAAACAATGAAGCCTGGTCCATTCTTTATGAAGCGTATGGCCTGTTTTTGTTAAATTCTGGAAACTTTCAGTTTAAATGTGGTTGCTTTAATTTTCTTGCCCAGAATGGTTTGGGATTTTGTTTGTTGTTGTTGTTGTTTTCCATTCATGATTTCTCTCACATGATTGGAATAAAATGAAACAATTGAAGCACTTCCAGGCGATGTTTTCCTATTTCAGGGGAAGCTATGGATCAAAGGAGGGCTATTGTGTGAACCTTGTGGTCTCCATGAGAAGAAACATTCACATCATTGAGAAATATTGGCAGGAGTTAGGAAAGGACGTTATCATCAAGATCCCATTGTAACTCCAGCTCTCCTGATTCTGCAAAATGATGTGGTCAGACACAAAGAAGTTCAAACACTCGGGAGAAAAAAATCCAGATTTTATTAAGAAATGCTTTTAATAGATAGCAACATATTTCCATACAATAAAAATTCACATTTCAGACGCAGTTATCGTGTTTCCTAGATACAAGAATTAGCACTTTCCAGAAATTAAAATGCTCTTGTGTTGAATCTCTTTGACAGCTTTAATAGTTACTGGGTAGTGCTTTCAACATGAGTTCATCAGTAGGTTCTTGATTAATGCACAATGACCATGGCATCTATGGAAATGCTGACTTTCTACAAATACTAGAAATTTCTTCTAATTCTTATTTCATAATCATCAGATCTAATTAACGTCCTAGTCAGACAGTCACTTCTAGTAAACCAGTTGAGGACAATGATGTTTTCCTCTGACTTGCCCATCTGTATTCTTTTATAAAATATATTTTTTAAAATTACCGCTGTCTTTATAGTGTATGGATATTGGTCATTGCCATATTTTAAATCATGTTTTTCTTTAAATAGTTGGGCATGGAGGGATTTTTTTCAAATCATAAAACATGTAAATAAAACCTTCCAAGCTCAAAACTAATCTACAGATCCTGTTATCTAAATGCTTCCACACTTGGTCTCCCCTCCTCCCATTGCTTCAAATTATTACACTTTCTCCCCACTCCTCCCTCTCTCCCAGCCCAGTGTTCTTATTTACCCACCTCAAACCATTTCATTCTGTCCTTAACTCCTTAAAATCTGAAAACTGGATGCCCAGTCCCTGCCTACACACATGAGCACTCTGAAGTATTTGAAATATGGTCGTATCTATTATCCTTGTAAAATATGTAGTGTTATTTTAAATATGTGTTTTTAATTGACATTGATACTATTCTATAGAATTCCAAAAAATTTGAAGGAGCATGAGAGAATCTGGCATCTGTTGAATTCTTAATGTGTTCACTATGTTGACTTTTCATCTTTACTTTTGCTTTCCTTTTTTTCTAAATTGTTTATTACCTCATCCATCCCGTTTCATATTAATAAGCTTTCTATAGTCACTTTAGGTCTTACATGCTTTTACATCAAAAGGTTCCTGGCCTATTTCCAGATTCTAAAGTTGTAATAAAATGCCATTTTTAGATAGATTGCTCTAATACCTGAGTAAATTCTGCTGTGTGACAGATTCCACCACCTAAGTGATATGTCGTGCATCAGTCTCATTGTAACAGAAACGCTGTGACAAGTGTTTTATTCTTGTCTCCCAGCATTTACATAAAAGAAGCTATATTATGCCCATTATCTGTGCATCCAAAACATTAAAGATGAAAATAAGTAGATACTTATTTTATGTGAAGAGCTGATATCACTGATTTTTTTTAAACCACATGGTTCTTAATTCATCAGATATATATTGGGAACTTACTAACCTTGCTCTACTAGGCAAATAAGTAAAGCAAAGGAAACAGTGACACAGAACCTGCCTTTGAGGAACTAAAATTTTATTTTTATTTTTTTTTTAAAGATTTTATTTATTTATTTGAGAGAGAGAGAGAATGAGAGAGAAAGCACATGAGATGGGGGGAGGGTCAGAGGGAGAAGCAGACCCCCCGCCGAGCAGGAAGCCTGATGCGGGACTCAATCCAGGGACTCCAGGATCATGACCCGAGCCGAAGGCAGTCGCTTAACCAACTGAGCCACCCAGGCGCCCTAAAATTTTATTTAAAAAAAAAAGATTTTATTTACTTATTTGAGAGAGAGTGAGTGAGAGAGAGCACAAGCCGGGGGAGGGGCAGAGGGAGAGGGAGGAACAGACTGCCTGCCAAGCAGGGAGCCTAATGTGGGACTTGATCCCAGGACCCCAGGATCATAACTGAGCTGAAGGCACTTAACCACTGAGCCACCCAGGCGCCCCTGAAATTTTAGTATGGGACATAAAAACATGTACCTGATATCAAGACAGCAAAAGACAGAGACATACAGACAAAGGGCTTTTGAGACCCACATAGGATCCATTTCTCTGACACTTGTCCAAGAGAATTCCATTCCCTTAAATTTTATGTAAATAAACCCAAGGCACTTGAAGGATCAAACAGTCAACATCACTGAAATCCAGTTTGTTTACAGCAAATAATGTTGGGGGAGGAGTCAGGCGTGCAGCAAAGACCTTCTAGCTGAAGCTCGCCAAGCAGTACCAGCAAGTTCTATAAATGTTTTGACTGCTGTGAAGTGCTAAATCTGTGGCCAGGCCTAAGTTCCTGCAACTCCTGTTTTAATAATACTGTGGAGTTTCTGTTATAAACTGGAATGGACATAATTTTTTTCCAAAGACAGCTGCAATACATGAAAAGGAACAGAAAAATGATTTTTTACTTCCTTCCTACCCTGAAGCCTAAAGTCAAAGTTGCTTTGCAAATGTTTTCTCTCAAGAGTTTGCAGCTGTTTCTGCCTTTCCTATTGTGCTTATGTCCAGCTCTGGCTGGGAATACAAGCTTCAGCCCCAGCTGTCGGGTGTAAAGGGAATCAGGTATTTCACAGTGGTTATTTGGTTAGAAAGAATTATATTGTTTAGCTAACAATATTATATGTATGGCAGAGAAGACATGTTTGACATGTTCCTAACATTTAAATATGTGTAACTTATACAGGTGCCACTCTAAATATACTGACGTGTACATGTATTAGAGTTTATCAACATAGATACAGATTTCAAAACCAGTTTTTATTTGTGTGATCACCCTCTTGGGATCTTTGAAGTAAAATAATATGATAAGTCCTATTCAAGATAGTGAAAGTAAACAGTGAGAACAGGGCTTCTTACAAATTTTAGAGGGGGAGGGGATGTTGAAAAGAACAAGGCTCGGGAACATTAGTGCTGTGTGCAGGGCTACGTGGGAGAGGGAAGACGGTTACTCATGAAGATCACAGGACTAATCACAGGGATTGCCCACGTCTCCCCTTCTGAGCTCCTCATCTAATCAACTTGCAAAAACAGTGCTTGATACATATATATATATATATATATATATATATATATTTTTTTTTTTTTTTTTTTTTTTTTACAGCTCTCTTATAAGGCCTTTAATCTGTAGATGCAAGGCATTGCTATTAAAATATTTGTGCATGACTGTCAGGCCAGGAAGAGTGAGTGTATCGGGTGGGTTGGGGGTGGGGAGGCACTTTCAAGACTTGTTTCAAAGTTCAGCTCCACAAACACTCATTGGGCAGCTACCTTGTCTGCGTACAGTGCCCACTGCCGGGGCACTGTCACAGCTGTCACTTGGTTCTTTGGCATCATCCTTGCTCTTCTCCCACCCCCTTTCCCATCTTCCCAATTCCTTGATGCTGTTACAACTCATCACCCCTGTTCTCTTGTGCCTCCTGACTGGACTAGTTGGATCATAAGCAAGAAAGTTAAGGACATAGGGATCACCTAAAAATGTATCCTTTGCTTGTGATCATTACTTACAACCATTACGTAAAGGATTATGTTAGTAGTCAGTGAACCTGAGGATAATTACTCACTTCCAGTAAGAAGAATCAATTCATCTATTGACCTCCTGTCTTCAAATTCTTTCAGTTCCGGTGCCACCATCATGGTATGTTAGATCTTTGTGTTGGAAGCCTGTGGCATACATTACCTTTGGGATTACTGCTATTTTAGAGAATGTAGACACAGATCATCAATTCATCAATGCTGTGAGCATCCAGCAGAGACCCAGGCAAAGCTTGAACTTAAACATTTCTCTTTAGGGATTGCTAATTTACTGTTCTCCTTTATAAAATCCTCAGATAAAAATATCATCTGCCTTTCTTTTTTTATGTGTACATCATTGATTTAGTTACATCCCTAAAGAATGGTGAATTTGGTATATTCCTTTGGAAGAAAATCTGGGGCACCTGGGTGGCTCAGTCAGTTAAGTGTCGGACTCTTGATTTGGGCTCAGGTCATGATCTCAGGGTCCTATAATTGAGCCCCATGTTGGGTTCCACACTCAGCGGGGAGTCTGCTTGAGATTCTTTCCCTCTCCCTGCTCATGTTCATGCATGTACTCTTGCCGCACTCTCGCCGCACTCTCTCTCTAAAATAAATAAATCTTTTAAAAAGTGTTTTAAAAATAGAAGAAAATATATTCATTAATTCTGAGACTTGTTTTGTTTGAGAAAGAAACCATTATAAATAATAATTTCAGAGCTCTATCTATAACTAAAAATCAACCCCAGTCCATGTAGTCTCCTAAAATGAATTCATGCATGCTTTTGAAATACATATATCTTATACACTATTATATGCATAGAAAATTAAAACATCATAAATATTTGAAACCATGGGAAAATGCTAAGCTTTTGTTTGTTTTGTTGGTAATAGGGAATAACTGGGATTTCTTGTTTGGGTGCTTTTTTGAAAGAGTAGAGAGACATTTTAAAAACATGAAGTATATGTATCAGTAGTTTTTTTTTAACTTTTGTCACTTTTAAAATTCAAAAACAGATATACTCTGTGTATAAATTGGCAGATCCTACAATTATTGTATTTGGAGTATTGATTTGAAAATATTGATATTTAAATTTTTTTAATTTACTAGTTTATTTGGATTTTAGATGCTTGATATTTTTTTACAAAGGTCTCAATCTGGTTTTGACTCATTTCGACTCACAATCATTTCAAAAAGTTAAAACACACATGCACATCAGTATTGCAGCAATAAGGAAAATTGTTTTGGTTTTTGTGTATACCTGGCCTTTGTAATATCAGGTTGGTATAGAAGCACTCATGTCCATTTACCAAAAAGAACAAAGGAGAGAACAGAGCAAAGCTTCATTTAATTCAACTTTTGCCACCTGGTACTTTGTCTTACCACTTTTATTTCTTGAGCTGTTAGCACCAATCAGCAATTTCTGTTTCTTCTCATTTTTTTTTTCCATTTCAGAAAACTAGATATTTACCCTGATTGAAATAAATAGCTCCACTCTTCATATCTGATTTCTTTCTACACGAACACCAATTTCTCTCACATACCGAGGGGGACAGTAAACCTAAAGCAGGTGTCTGAACCATTCAGGCTACTATAACAAATTCCCATAGACTGGGCGGCTTAAACAGCAGACATTTATTTCTCACACTTCAGGAAGGTAGGAAGTTCAAGATCAAGATAACCAGCAGATCTGGTTTCTGGTGAGACTCTGATAGCTGATTGGTAGATGGCTGTTCTTGCTAAGTCCTCACGTGATGGGAAGAGGGAACTAAAGCTCTCTGGGGTCCCTTTTATAAGGGCACGATTTCATTCATGAGGACTCTACCCTTATGACCTAATTGACTCCCAAAGGCCCTTCACATTGGGGGTTAAGATTTCAACATATGAATTTTAGGTGGACACATTCAGTCTATTGCAATAGGCAAGAAGCAAGAAGCATTAGAAGTCATATCTTGAAAGTGAAGATCAAACTCTTACAGGTTATCTAAATATCTGAAACATTTAAAAACCTTATCCCTTCATCAAGACTTAAGTGAGCTTCTTATTTCAGGCTATTCATATATTTAGGCAATAGATATGCCTTTAGGACTTACTATGTGCCCATCTCTGTATTGGGAACTATAGGGAAAGCAGACCCACTCCCAAGATCCATAAGGTCACACCCAGTTATAACCAGGTCTATTTATTAATGGTGTCATCTCCTTCTCTCACATTTCTTTTCTTTCAATTCACATTTTTTTCTCATTGAGTTTCAAACTCCAGTGATTTGCATCATCTTTCATTACAAATTTCCTTAACAGAAATCCTCTATTTTTCTTAATTTTTAAACTAGAAATCAGTCTAAATGATATCAAAGGTTCCACTCGGTTCTATTTGCCTTGAAATAGAACTGCATATGTTCTGTTCTTACAAAAGGAAAATTTATTTGATCTTCAATTTTAGTATATTTGCTGCCAAAAACAGTAGGTTTCAAAAAAGCAATTGGGCCCAGGGAATCTACTCCCACTCTGACGGATTCTCCTAGTAAAAATCCACTTTTGTTCCATCTTTTTTCCCTTCCCCACCTCCAACCTCTCTAGGACTTTGTTTTATAAAAGCCCAGTCTGACTATAAGGGGATATTCAGAACCCTGGTTGGGAGGCTAAGTAGGTGATACTCAGATACTCAGTCTCAGGCAGGAGGAATGGATGGAGACTGTGAACCTCCAGAAGTAAGCTTGCCTTTTCCTTAATTTAAGAAAATATTTGGCAAAGAAATACAAAGCAAAATCACAATGAAGTACCCCTTCACACACAGTGGGTTGGCTATAATCAAGAAAACGGGAAATAACAATGTCAGTGAAGTTGTGGAGAAATTAAAACCCTCACACATTGTTGGTGGGAATGTAGAATTGTGCACACCTATGGAAAATGGTATGGCAGTTCCTCAAAAGGTTAAATATACAGTTACCATAAGATCCAACAATTCTACTCCTAGATATATACCCAAGAAATGAAAATATATATGTTCTCACAAAAAGTTATATGTGAACGTTCATAGTAGCAGTATCCACAATAGTGGAAATAACCCAAATGTCCATCAACTGATGAATGGATAAATAAAATATGGTATGTCCATATAATGGAACATTATTCAGCAATAAAAAGGAATAAAGTACTGATACATGTTCCAGCATGATGAACCTTGAAAACATTATGCTAAATGAAAGAGGCCAGTCACAAAAGACCACATATTGTAGGATTTCATTCATATAAAATGTCTGGAATAGGAAACTCTATAGAGACAGAATGTAGATTAGTGGTTGCAAGGGACAGGAGGGCACGAGGAGATGGAGAAGGTGGTGGCTAAAGGGTACTGAGTTTCTGTTTGAGATAATGACAATGTTCCAAAATGGTTGTAGTGATGGTTGCACAAATCTGTGACTATACCAAAACCACTGAATTGTGCACTTTAAAAAAATGGAGAGTGGGGCACCCTGGGTGGCTCAGTTGGTTAAATGTCTGACCCTTGATTTTGGCTTGGGTCTTGATCCCAGGGTCGTGAATTCAGGCCCCATGTTGGACTCCATGCTGGACGTAGAGCCTACTTAAAAAAACAAACCAAAAAAAAAAAAAAATGGAGAGAAAGCCACATACAAATATCTCATGTTAAACTGTATTCATCATTCTTAAGGAAAATTAAATTTTAAAACAGTTTAACCAAAAATAAATCTTGGGACACCTGGGTGGCTCAGTCGGTTAAGCATCTGCCTTCAGCTCAGGTCATGATCCCAAGGGTCCTGGGATCGAGTCCCCACATCGGGCTCCTTGCTCAGCAGGGAGCCTGTTTCTTCCTCTGCCTTCAGCTCCCCCTATTTGTACACTCTCTCACTCTCTGTCTGACAAATAAATAAATAAAATCTATAAAAAATAAATAAAAATAAAATAAATCTCTGTGGGGTGAGGGAATCTAGCCTTTATGTATTTGAAGATATATCACACAAAATTAATTTGTTTAGGTTTATGGATTTTAGAGCCTAGCCACAAAGGTTTTATTTTATTTGTACATATATTTCTTCCTCATGTCCTCTCCCAGATAATTTGAGATCATAGCCACAACAATCAAGTACATTTGTATTCCCCCCTATTCCCTCACACCCAAACATATTAGTCTTATATTTTCAGGAGCATTAAAGAAAAAGGGTTTTTTGGTTGGTTTTTTTTTTTTTTTGAGACCTAAACATTAAAGATTAGTTGTCAACACAGTCAAAGATAATTGTCAGTCTTCTATTTCATACTAATTACCCTAAGAATTAAATTTAAATGCTAGATTCAGTTCTGTCCTTAGAAATATCTCCATGACAACAAAAAGAAACTTCTAATTTCTTAAAAAACATTGCTACAGGGGTATTTTGAGGGTTAAAGTGGTTACTCCATTATTTGGAATTCTAGCAATAAGATAAAGTGGGGAATTAATGATAGAAAAGCATTCTTGGCATTTTATAGCAGTAGGTATCCCTGCAGAGAAAGGGCTAATGATCAACAGAAAGGTATTTTCATCTGTGCTTTGGCCTCTGCTTAAAACCCCAGGTATCTCACTTTTCCCTACAGCCTTCCTGTCTTCTCTGGTTCATCCCATTTTCTACATGAAACTGCACTCATCCTAGCTCTGTGATCAAAAGTAGAACTCGCTGACTCTACTAGTAACATTTCCTCTGTGTCATCAAAAACTATTTAGATGTGGAGTCTTTCTCCTTAGGCACACTTAACTTGTGCGGCCAAGATTACTGAAACAAGGAGTATTTGGCAAGGCAAATATATTGTGAAATTTGTTTTAATGCTTTGACTCATGAGTGGCTCTTGAGAGCTCAGAGTTGAAGCTTTTTATTGGTATTTACTCTGGTGCCCCAAGAGTGTAGCAGTTGAGTGTTTAAGAAGAAGTCAAGCAAATCGGATTCTGGCATTAGATAAAGCTCCTTGGAAACCTGACTGTTGTACTTTCTAGCTAAAATTCTCTGTTGCATTTTCTTTATGGAAAAATAATAGTACCTACCTTGTAGGATTATTGTGAGAAGTAAACAAAAAAACCATTTAAAGCTTTTAGCACAATGACTGGCCCAGTCCCCATATATATATAGTGCTCTCCAGACAAAAAGTCTGAACAGGGAATACATTAAATCAATCTACCCAAGTTCCAGAGAGGCAAAGAGCTTCTTTATGAAAAGAGAGACAAAGGTTAATCCTTTCTGGGAAATGAACATTTGAATGGGCTTCAGATATTTGATGAAGTCAAAGTTGATGATCTAGTAATTAGGAAGGGATTGCTTATTTATAAATATGGGAAAATGATATTAGAGCAAAAAGATAGGAGATCTCGTATCTTGTTATGTAGCAGGTCTGAATAGATTGGAAGATATGAGAGAGGGAAAATGCAAATATTCATAGGAAGGTTCAGAGAGATGAATAATCTTCAGTGAAGTGGAAAGCACAGAATGAGGCATAGAACAGAGTCCAGTTATTAAGAGAGGGTGGGTTTGATTTTGGTTTTGACCTGTGTGTGAGAGAAGGAGATTTTTTTTTTCATCTTTGTAGTTGGAAGTGATTGGCAACAATTAGGGAAATATGAAAAAAAAATGGGGGTGGGCGGATAGGAAAAACAAGTGGTGAGCACCTGAAATGAGTCAAAATTGAAAAATTGGATATATGACATCTGGGTAATTTGGGATAGAGGTGTTAAAAGTCTGATATCCTGATGTTCTGCTTGTAACCCGCACCCAGCAGGGGAGGTAGGACTGGTAATTGAACTTCTTTCTACTTTGGCTACAAAAGTCACAGATAACTATTTGGCGCTACATTTAGGAATAACAACAGTTTCCATCCTTTCTCATCCTGACAAAATGACCTTTGATCCATCATTTAACTTCTGTGCAAATATAGCCACCCTGCTTAATGGAGATGTTTTGAAAGTGCTGAGTGTTTGGGATAGAACAAGTGTTAGAACAAAATGTCATGATATTTAGCTTTTATGGATGTATGTGAATTTAGTTAGTTTCTCTATCAACAACCCACTGTCTGGGAGCAAATTAGAGACTTTGGGAATCTTCCTAAATTTTTTCAAGCTACTTGACTCCTTGTGCTGAAGAAAAAATTTACAACTAGTTCCCCAAAATATTTTTATGTTGTGAGTTTGTTAGAGTACTAAGCATTTAATTACACCTATAATTTTGATTCCCATTTTACAGATGAAAAAGCTGAGGTAGAGGGAATGGTTATTAACTAATCATAATCTCACAGATCCCCATGTTTGTCCCATGATTTCACACCTATGGCAAATAAGCACACATTCAATGAAACATAAAAGGGTATTTGGGATGTTGGACAATTTCACAAAGGCAGTTTCAAGCCTAGGGCTGCCCTCAGCCTCCTGCACCTCATATAGATACAAATCTATGGCCTATTTAAGAATAAAAGTCTTTCTGAACACTCCCAAACTCTCCTAAAGTCTTAGTGTTCATCTCTAATAGTCATTCTGACTTTTTCAAATATTTTTTAAAAGATTTATTTATTTACTTGAGAGGGGTAGAGACAGAGGGAGAGGGAGAAGCAGGCACCTCACTGAGCAGGAGGGCTTGATCCCTGGACCCTGAGATCATGACCTGAGCTAAAGGCAGATGCTTAACCAGCTGAGCCACTGAGGCACCCCAGTCATTCTGATTTTATCCCTGGACTTCATTATTAGTGGGTTCTAGCAGTAGAGAAGATGGAAATTATATAGCTGAGAAACATCCCAAATTAGAAATACCTGAAAGCAAGAATGACAAAAGTCATCAAACCTCATTTCCAAGGCATTGTTAAAGCCATCAGACCTTATTATAAAACGAGGTCAAGGAGCAGAACTTTATAATCCAAGAAATAACATCTGATTGGACAATGGTTTATAAAAACGACAGCACGTTATTTTAAAGTACCTGAAGGCCTATTTTGACCTCAGGAGATCTATAAATATGGCTTAAGAGTAGAAAGCTGGAACTGGATCCAGGTCCTCCAGACTCCCTGTCCACTCTCTAGTCCATGACATCAAGGAAAGCTGCCCAGTGGGGCAGGGCGGGAGAATAAATTAAAAAAAATAATCTGAAATCCTTGTAGCTTAAGTGAGTTCTTCAGTTCTGGGGAGAGTTTTGGCTCCTCCAGTTCCCAATACAATTGTGAGGATTTGCCTGCATGTGCTGGCTGATTGACCAAAAGATCTCCTTCCCTATACACCATTAAAAGATCATATGCGAAAGTCTGCCTTGGGGGTTCAGAGGAACTGCCTTCAAGACAGGAGATTAGGAGATGGTATATTGATTTACAGTGAGATAAACAATTGGGCCTTTTCAAATACCCATGAGCTCTCCTAATCTGTTATTAGCATTATCATCCGCATTTTCCACTTGTATTTAAACTGAGCTCGTTGGACTAAGTTCATTTGTGTTTTGTCTCTCAGGTTGTGGTTTCTCGATCAGGATCGTCAACCCCTCATGTGAATTTTCGCCTGGATTCCCACCCTGTGTCTCCAGAAGCAATTGTGGAACACCCATTAAACCAAAATGGCTACACGCTGGTTGTCACGGGGAAGAAGGTAAGCCCTGTTCCCACGGGGAGGTTTTTCCTGAGTGGATTTTTACAGTATGTATCATATGGTCCTTTTTAACTTCTCTCTTGGTCCTGGATTCACCTCTCCTCTCTCAGATTTTTTTCTTGAGTATTCCAGAGATTTTCTGAAACGAGTTAAATTTTTATTCAGGAAGACTGGACCAAAGGGAGGTCTTCTTCATTATGTGTACTTCTTTTGTCCTTTATTTCTCAATGAGAAAAACAAACACGCAGAATGAGAATTACGGACCTAAGGGCAGAACTCTAGTATGGGCAGATAAGCCCTGAAATGTACATTGGAATCTGACACCAGCCGGTAATCCCTCTTCTCTGAGAGAAGGAGGTGCATCTTGATGCCAAATGATATGTAAACTTACTTAGAATTTCCCAGGGGTTCAAGTGTGTTTTCCAGCAGCTTAAATTATACTCTCATGTTATTTTAAAATCGTCTCAGACAGAGCAAAATGTCCCTACTAAAGAAAACCTCTAATGCTGTATGACAGTCCTTGTGTTCCCTGGACAGTGATGGTAATGTTTATCACATATGCACCAACAGTAGAGGAAAGGAAGGCATTTGGCTTTTTTGTTTAAATCACTTAATCATTATTACATAATTTTCACACATAGGTGCTATCTCTGGTAGACTCTGTACAATTACATTCACATGTATCTTTGGTGTATTTAGTTTTCACTGGACAAACAAACAAAAAAACCCCTCTGGAAGCTCTCTCCATCACTTTTCTTCACAGATCACCAAGATCCCACTGAATGGCTTAGGCTGTGAACATTTCCAGTCCTGCAGTCAGTGTCTGTCCGCCCCTCCCTTTGTGCAGTGCGGCTGGTGCCACAATAAATGTGTGCGGTTAGAGGAATGCCCCACCGGAACATGGACTCAGGAGATCTGTCTGCCTACAATCTATGAGGTAGGAATCTGTCAGCTGTCACGTGTGTTTTTGGTAAACATAATCCCATTAATGAAAAAATTCTAAATTCAATGTATTCATTTAGCTGTGAGACATTAGCCAAAGTACCATCCTTCTCCAGGGTTTTCCTTCAGGGTGGCGTTTGGGCGCATCACCCCGAGTCCTGTACCTGAAATATGTGCTTTACACTCACCAACGAGTTCTCTCCTTGAGCAAGTTGCTCTCCCTTGGTGCTTTGTTCATAAAAGAGTGGTGGCTGGTGAGCAGCATTGCTCCCCATTTCCTCACCCTGGGTCCTTTTCCCTCCTGACCCGTCTGACTCAGTGATTCCTCACCACCAACTTAATCAACCAGGTGCCCAGACATGAGCCTCCACCATGCACAGAGATCTGCTCAGGGCATAACCCAGACTTTTAAGCTGAACCATGCAAGCTAGGGATGTCAGCCATGATGGGGCAGAAAGAACAGAAGATTTCTTCCTGTCTGGTGTATAGGTGGTGACTTTGTCTCATCACACATAAGACTAGAGGTTACTTCCCAGGCCGGTGTAGGAGGCAAGTGGACGATGAACACCCACGGATGGGTACGTGCCTTCTCTCAAAGTTTCTGGAAGAACAGTACAGGTCCAACTGATGACTAATACTAACATCTATACTCTGTGAGCCATTTCATTCTTTAATTCATTCCAAAAATATTTACTGACTGCATACCATATAGCAGCGCTCTTCTAGACACTAAGGAAATGTGGTCTGAACGAGAGAAAAGTGCCTCCTCCTATTAGAGAACTTAGCTTCTAGCAATGAGCTCAGTCATGGCGTTATAGCCACGCTCTCCAACTCTCTGCTGCCTTATTTTTGGTTAAGCAGATATTTGGTTCTATGAAAATCTCCATGGCAATTTTTTTAAATGTCTCAATCCAAATACATGTTTGCTTGAAAATAATTCCCTGGTGAGGACCCAGTATGCATTTTCCCTGCTCACATATAGAACAGTTGGACTTTAGTAAATGATTCTTGTGAAAGACTCAAGTTAAAGGTCTCGGTCACCTGGTTCAAGCCCAAGTAAACAAAGTATGCAAGTCAGAACAAGAACCGCCCCCACCCAAGCGCATGGCTGTTTTCACTTAGTTACGGTTTGAGGCAAGATTTGTGCAGGGTGACTGGATTTTAAACCAAATCATTTTCTGTTAGGTGAAACACAGTTATTAAGACTTAGTTTGATCAGCCAGGGAATAAACTAGAAGATAGTAAAAAAACAAACTTAAATCTATGCTGTGGTATTATGCACCCTTTTTTTTGGTTCAGTATATTTTTAAAACCACGTGCAACTTTTTTAAACACAGCCTTGGCAATTTGAGACACTAGAAATCTGAACTCAGCAATTCCATGAAAGAGATATGGGGAGAGTATATGTGGGGTATGTGTATGTATGTGTGTATACATGCAATTGAATCACAACAATTTCATTTCAAAAACAGCCAAACTGGTGTTTTAAATAGAGAGCAGATTGAGAGCCTATACAGATGGAGCATTTAATTTGACCAATGTACTTCCTTCTATTACTCATGAAAACCATATTAAAATGTTTTTTTTTAATGACTAAATATTTTAGGTTTTTCTGGAACCAGAGAATCTCTCTTCCTCTGCTCTCACCTTCCCTAACTCCAACTTTCTGTAGTTGGTGATCTTAAAAGGTTGCATTGCATCGTGCACAAGTCAGTGAGGCTTGGGCTATATGGTTAGGAGGAAAGTAGTGCAGCTGAGTCCATAAATCCCTTTCGGTTCATAGTTGTTAGGAAGATTTCATGCTGCACTAGACCATGACATTTAGCATTCTTGCTGCAAAAAATAAGACAGATTATTCATTTCTTATCTGTCTTAAACACTGTAGGCACAAAACCCAACTAGCATATAGTTTCACTTTCCAGTTAATGTGAGTTAACCTGCTTTTCAAGGTACATGATGTTCAGTGGCTGAAATTCCTTGCAATTCCACATAAGAGAGATTTCAGGATTGCAAGCCCATTATTTTGTTTCAAACATGTTATCTGATCTCATACTTAAAGAGCAATGAGAAATGCTTCAGAAAAGGAAGAGCACTTTCCAAAGCATTCTGAATTTATTAAGATAAAATTGTCATATCTTGTAGGATTGAATTCAGTCCCAGTGAGACAATAAAATGGTTTATTAATTGATTGGAAGACTCAGATAAGAAGCAACAGTGATATCTTATGGGGCAGGGGCGGGGGGGGAGGGTGTCACTCAGGCTACCACCAATATATTTGTGACTTTTTAACTACTGAAGAGGCAAATTCTAATTTTCCAGGGCGGGGAGGGGGGGCGTATTGTTGTTTTAGCACTCTCATGTATTATCTTGGTGGGTTTTGAAAATGTGATCGTTTAAATCATTTTCACCTGTGAAAGGGTGCTAGTTGTTTGGTGGCTGTTTCTCCCGTGTCCAGACAGGTGGGAGACCTAGCTTCTGTGGCTTTATGCCGGACACTGATTTCCTTCCCACAGAGTTTCCCTGCCCTTCAGGATAACTCAGAGTTTGCCAGCTCATTGTTGGTTCTATCCGAGGATGTGTTGTCCAAAACCACTTCCTTCCCTTTCCCCTGGAAGAGTGAACATTACCCCATAAGCTAAGAGGGAAATGTTCCAATGCCCTGCTCTAGTATCTCAGCCCAGGGAGGAAAGCTGAGTTGAGCTGAACTTTTGAATCTTGACCAACCGACTAGTAAAGGTTTTATAATCTCCATTTCTGTTGCCAGCACACCAACTGAACAACTCTGTGTCTTTTCTCAAATCATCACCCAATCCATTTGCCATATGTAGAAAGTGATGATGTATTAGAGTGACAGACTTCAATTTTTACATAGAAAGGGAGGGACCTAGGCGGCAGGATCAGGCCAACATCAGCCTTAGGCAGCTGTCTTCTGAAACAAGGGAAACAAGGGAAAGGCAGCTGTATGGCTGCCTCAGGCTGGAGAGAGTCTGGGAGGGTTAGATGCCTTGCCCTCTCCTACTGGATTTCTAACATAAAAATAAACAGGTATTTTTTTCTCAAGCAGTTCTCATTTGCCTAGACATGGACAAGGTAAGTCTTCATGGACGGCACAAGTGTGTAATGGATTTTATGGATAAAATAGCTATCATAAAAGCATTAAGCTAAGACTTTAAAAAAGGATTTGGTAGCAAGGGTAAGTTAAGACTTTGGTTTGCGATTGTTTACTTGGGATGTATGGGGGAATGTTTGCAAATGTGAATTTTGCTAAAAGCCCTTCTAAACTGTAATAGAATCACTTTTAGACTTTTACTAACTGGCCTTTAGCAAACGCCTTTACTGGTTTTTGAGTTGTCTCTATGGTGGTGCTATGTTTTCCCACCATTGTACTTTACAGCACAATTTACAATATGCCCCCCCCCCAAAGAGCATTTCCTTTCTCAATTGTGACAGAGCTGCTGAGGAGAAGCTTATTTTTAACTTGGAAATTTGTTTTGTTTTAATAGTTTTAGCCTAAGAACAGTTGTCTTGTAGACTTCATAAGCACCTACTGCTATCTTAAGTCACAGGTGCCAACATTTTATTAATGAACTCAAATTTTACTTTCAACACACCAAAAGTAAGCTTGCAATAGAAAAATGAACCTATTTATTTAACACTGAACATGGGGGAGAAAAAAAATCAGCCCTAGAAATGAGATGTAAAATAATGCCAAGAGAGATAATTAGAAACATTGCTACGATACAGATCACATTTGGGGCTCTTTCTAGTTTTTGTAATATCTATTTCTAATAAAAATTATGTATTTATTTAAAATTACATCATTTTTTAAAAGCTGGGTGTGTCAGCTAACCAGCTGGTATATATCAAATGTTGACCATATTTAAAGAAAAAAAGAAAAACCCCAAATCAGTAATAAATATGAATTAACAAGTATAAAGAAATAGATTCATTTATTCCTTTGTTAGTGCTTGGTACTAACTAATCTACTAATAAATAGTAGATGATTCATAACGAATGATGAATGAATGAGTGAATGGTAGATATATGTTGAATACCTTCTATGTGTTTGGTATTATGATAGCTGCTGAATGCAACACTGGATACCAAAAGGTATTTTTACTGTGTGACTTTCTTTCTTCTCTAGGTGGGGAATACCATAGCACAAGGCTATAGCAAACACCCAGCTCATACATAGAACAAGGCACATATTGATGCTTGACTTCAAGGGCCCATGAAAGATTTTTGATCAGAGTTTGATCTGGAGGCCCATGAAAGAGTTATAATGAGAGTTACAAGAATGTGAAAGTCTGGACACAAACTGTCTACTCCACCCTAGAAGATTACCAGATGAATTCACTTCAGAGTCGCCCTAGAAGGCCCCTCATTTCCACCCAGGCTGAATCTGCTCTCTGTCCCATCTCTGGATCTCCTGAAAACAACTTATTTCATCAGCACATCTTAGATAGTTTTAATATTTGTTCCACCTTCTGTGAAATTTTGACGCTTTTTCCTGCAGTGAAAATTCCATTTTTTAAGACAGTGGCAGAACAGAAAAATTCCAGAGTGAGGATACATATTGTGTTTGTTTTGCAAACAAAAAATAATGTCTTGAGGTTGTTTTTTTTTTTAAGTTCTCGGTTGTCCTTGTAGGTTTTCCCAACTAGCGCACCCTTGGAAGGAGGGACAGTGCTGACCGTATGTGGCTGGGACTTCGGATTCAGGAGGAATAATAAATTTGATTTAAAGAAAACCAGAGTTCTCCTTGGAAATGAGAGCTGCACCTTGACCTTGAGTGAGAGCACAACAAATATGTAAGGATCTTTAAATGTTTTTCTGGGGTATGGTTGGAAAACGGTTGTGTTTTAGAATGAATGCTTGTAAAGACTGTCCCAAAAGTCCATGTCTTGAATTAGAGTCTTGGCCCTCTAACATCCCTTGTGGAACTGTTTTGTTTTTAATCCTATTTACTTATCAGGATTAAAAAAGGGAAAAGGTGACATTACCTAGTTAAAGAAAAGAAGAATCCAACATCTGGGAGTTTTTCAACAATTTTTGTAACATTTCTTCAGAAATTTTTGGGTAGATTTGAAAGAACAGCACTGGTTGGACTTGCTCCATCTTTAAAGTGTTCAAATATAGAGTCTCCAATGGCTTTTTCTATAAAAATCAGTAAACAGCTCAACAAAGACACTCTCTTCTAAATTCACTTTCTAAACCTCAGAAATGTAGTAAAGCAGCTCAGTCACATTTTTGAGACTTGTTTCTTTCTTTTTCTTTCTTTCTTTCTTTCTTTCTTTCTTTCTTTCTTTCTTTCTTTCTTTTGATGCACTTAAATTTATATTCAGCTGATATTTATTGGTATTATAATGTAAGGAGTGTATCTCATTTAGTCATTCATCTCAGGAGATAACAATACTATACTGATTTTACGAAGAGGGTGTCTGAAGTTCAGAAAGGTGGAGTGTAGAGGGACGCCTGGGTAGCTCAGTCAGCTGAGCATTGCCTTCAGCTCAGGTCATGATCCCAGGGTCCTGGGATCGAGTTCCACATCGGGCTCCTTGCTTTCAGGGAGCCTCCTTCTCCCTCTACCTACCTACCTCCCTCCCCCTGCTTATGCTCTTGCTATGACAAATAAATAAATAAATCTTTAAAAAAAAAAAAAAAAGGTGGAGCGTAGTTTAGCAGAGGCAATCCAGAGAGTAAGAGCTTAACAGGCCTTCAGACTCAACTCTCCTGATCCAAGATGTGTGCTTGTTCCACCATTTTCTCCATGCACCTTCTATCAAATGTAAATCCCATAATGAACGAAGAATCCAGAAATGTTGTTATCATGTAGTAATAACAACCAAACATTTCAAGTTTTATGGTTGAACCTCTTCTATCAAGTGGTTATTTTATACCTTGTAGAATTCCTTCCAGGATCACACAGAGGTATAAATGTACTCATTTACTGAGACCAAAACATCAATTAATGTTGTACTTATTTAGGCTAATGGGAAAACAAATTCTTTCTAGAAATCTCCCTTGTAAGTTCTTATTCATTGCTTTGTATATTAAAGCCTGTAAAAGTAAAACATAATTCATTCTCTTCTTTAAAAAGTTGCTTAACAAAACAAATCACCTTTATACTTTTTCAGGACTGTAAGATTATTAATTCAAAAATAATTCTATGGAAAGTCTGTCACAATTTCACTATTTTTAAGGTAATTTAATAAACACATGACACATGTAACCACAGAAATGTACCTGTTGACATATTTTAATGAAGAGATTTGGTTTATTTATAATTAGCCCATTGTTTCATATGGTGTTGAAATATTTCTTTATCTTATGTATGCCAAACATTATGCTAACAATTTTAGAGGTTTAGACTTAGATTATTATGAATTTTTCAATTAGTGAGGTCAATATTGATGAGGTTTAACAGTTCCTGTGTTGTCTATGTGAAGTGTAATAGTATAGAAATGGACATATATGATTTTTAGCCCTAATGCTTACCACAAAACTCTGCTTGCTATTCAGAGTAGCTAGCTCAAAATTTACAGTTAATATTCCTTCACATAAAACAGCCAAACCAGAAAATGCCTTTGGATTTGCAACATATTAAACTTTGGGTTTTTTTCAGGCTGAAATGCACAGTTGGTCCTGCAGTGAATGAGCATTTCAATATATCCATAATTATTGCAAATGGTCGAGGGACAGCACAATATAATACATTTTCCTATGTGGTAAGTCTAAGAACTGTTCTCAAGAACTAGGCTATTTGTTACTTAATCTATTTAGAGTCATAAAATTAACAAGTTACTTTGTTTTGTTTTGTTTTTATTTCCTATTCAGGATCCTATAATAACAAGTATTTCTCCAAGTTATGGTCCTAAGACTGGTGGCACCTTGCTTACTTTAACTGGAAAGTATCTAAACAGTGGGAATTCTAGACACATTTCAATTGGTGGAAAAACATGTACTTTAAAAAGGTGTTGTAAATTTATTTTTTGTTGCATCAGTCAAGTAGGATTAGTATCTATATCTAACAAATCGAGAAACGATTGTTCTTTGTGTGTGTGTGTGGAGGAAAATCACGACGTATATTATTTACTCCCTTCCTGACAAAACTTCCTGTATCCACCTACCCTTTTGCTGACGTTTCTACCCTTCCCTTATGTTTACTAATTCCACTTTTTAAGTTTCATCTTCCCATCTACCTTCTCTAATGTTACATCTAGTATCCTGGCTATGCTGTGAGCTGTGAGATCCGGTAATTGACAATAAATTAAACATTTCCATCAAGATTTACTATTAGGCTAAATCACCTTGAGGATGTGAGAAACATGGGGAAGATTGGGTCTAAGGGAAGTTAAGTTTCTAATTCTTAGAGGTGAAAGAGCTCAGTTTAATCAAGTACCAAAAAGATACTTTAAAAATTGCTTAAAATCCCAAAAGTTTTGAAGTCATAGATGGCTTGTCTACAACAAGACTAAGTTTGGGATCCAGTCAAATGTAAATAGGCTACATTAGAAAGCGCTTTTTTCTAAACACATCTGGAAATTCTCATTTAGGAGCCACTGAGTGATATACTTTTGATTTATGCATATAATTCTAAAATATGTGTATCTAATAGCTAAGGTCAATTTTCTTAATTTTTTTATTCAGTGTGTCAGATAGTATTCTTGAATGTTATACCCCAGCTCAAACCACTCCAACTGAGTTTCCTATTAAATTGAAAATTGACTTAGCCAACCGAGAGATGAACAGCTTCAGTTACCAGGAAGACCCCATTGTCTATGCAATTCATCCAACCAAATCTTTTATTAGGTAAGTAAAAGCTTCTGATGGGTATAAGAAAATAATGAACATAAGAATGCTTTGTCTGTCAAATAGTCAAGAGGAATTGCAGTTTTATCTCTAGCTTTAATGCTGTTGCATTTCTTTTAAAGGCCGCCTTTCTAATTCAGGAGTGAAAACTACATTCTGGTTCTGAGTACAATTTGACTTTATCATTGCTAGGTTCATGCCAAGAAACATTTTATCCTACTCTGTTACATTTTAAATGGATTTCTTTTTTTTTTTTAAAGATTTTATTTATTTATTTTACAGGGAGAGACACAGCGAGAGAGGGAACCCAAGCAGGGGAGTGGGAGAGGGAGAAGCAGGCTCCCCACTGAGCAGGGAGCCCGATGCAGGGCTCGATCCCAGGACCCTGGGATCATGACCTGAGCCGAAGGCAGACACTTAACGACTGAGCCACCGTAAATGGATTTCGGTGCAACAGTTTAATGTGGCACCGTAGTATTTATGCACTTACATTATGTACACGTTAAGTCTGTACTAACTTTAGTGGCCAAAAGTGGAATTACCTTTTTTCCCCTCCATTCTTCAGTGTATTTTTGCTCTGCCTGCTTTAGACACAGCTTTTCCCTATACCAGACTCCCTTTGAATCAGTATTTCATTGGGCCCAGTTCAGTCTGCCTTGTTTCCATTAATTCTAACAGTAGTTAAGTTCATTTTACTTGGATTTATTTTTTAAAAGAGAAAAAAATATTTCTTCTTTTGTGAGTAAAAAGAAAAATACATTTCTTCAACTTATAAAATAGGAATTTTAAAACATATTTTCAAGTTCAATAAGTTGTTTCCAAAGAAGAGTTACCACTGAACTTCCATTTGACTTTGGCTTTGACTATAAATTGCAGTCACTACATGTGATGTAATTTAAGTTCTTTCTTAAAATACTTGGTAGAAAAAGGACCTCTCCATATTGCTATTTTTCTATTTTATTTTGCCAGTGGTGGGAGCACAATAACAGCTGTTGGGAAAAACCTGCATTCAGTTAGTGTCCTGAGGATGGTCATAAATGTACAGGAAGCGAGAAGGAACTTTACAGTGGTAAGTCCTTTGAGAGATGGTTGTACTTAAGACTCTGCATCTCTGCCTTTACCACTGGCTTTCAGGGTACATAGGACATTTGGGGTTTGCTTTTAATTTTGCAGCACAGATCAAATAGTATATTTTATACAGTAACTAAAATTATCTTGCCTCAGGCTAACATTATAAAATGCACACACACACACACACACACACAAAATGCTAGACACAAAAGATGATTACCAACTTGAGGCAGTGTTTTTAAAGATAGTCGGTACAGATAGAAACTACATCATTCCTGTCTTAGTTCAGGATCCTATAACAAAATACCATGGACTGGGTGGCTTAAACAACAAATGTTTATTTCTCGCAGTTCTGAAGGCTGGGAAGTGTAAGATCAAGGTGCCGGCAGATCCAGGTGTCTGGCGAGGGTACTGTTTCTGGTTTTCAGAAGACCACCTTCCCTCATTGTATCCTCACATGGCAGAAAGAGAAAGAGGAAGCAAGCTCTCTTGTGTCTCTTATTTTTTTGTTAAAGATTTATTTACTTATTCATTTGAGAGCGAGAGAGAGAGCGCCTGAGCATGAGCAAGGAGAGGAGAAGGAGGAAAAAGGAGGGGCAGAGGGGGAGGGCAATCCCTGCTACGTGGGAAGCCCAACAGAGGCTCGATCCCAGGACCCTGAGATGATGACCTGAGCCAAAGTCAGATGCTTAACCGACTGAGCCACCCAGGCGCCCCTTGAATCCCTTCTTCTAAGGGCACTAACTCCTTCATAAGAACTCCACTCTCATAACCTAATTACCTTCCCAAGGCCCCATCTCCCACCATCATGCTGAGGATTAGGGTTACAACATGTGATTTAGGGAGGGGCATAAACATTCAGTCCATAGAATTCCTCTCTCCCTTTTTTTAATGCACCAAAGAACATTGCCCTTTTGCTCTAATCTTGCAACAGCATCCTTGTCTTTCTAAGTGGCAGGCACACATACGTTCTTACATCCCGGTGTAAGAACGGTGTTGTTACTGTTCTTCTTGTCCCTTTGTTAGCATGTTATCAAGTAATGAGAAAGAGCATTAGAAGACTGATGTCCTGGAGTGTATGTTTGGTGTTTCTCCACCTTCCCTTCTTTTATTTGCAAAGTCAATCAAAATTAAATGAAGACCTCCTTAAAAGTGATTGATCTAACTGTTTATATAGATTACATTGAAATGACAGTTTTAGCTTAGACTTTAGGAAGGTTGGAGTTATTTACAAGGATTTCATATTTTTGTTGATGTTTTTCTCTAATATAAAATACCATAATCTAGTTGGACTTGTGCACTCAACTAAAAATGAAAGTTCTAAGTGCCCCCCCCTGAAGCAGGGTCTTGATTGGGCAGGTGACAGATTGAATTACAGCACTTCTTTTAGATTCTCCATCCAATATTTCTTGAAGACTAAGGCCACAGTGTTCTTTAATTACAAAAACCAATTTGGGGCTAAAAATGTCAAGCCAAATCACCAAACAATAAGGTCATCTCCAATGAGATTTTTCCTGACCTTCTCAATCAGCCACATTGCATCACCTCTAAAGAGTATTATTAGATTTTTATCATATTCCTGAGAGATTGTACTCCAGGGAGTCACCGTATGAAGTAGAGAGCTTTAAAACCAATCCCTGCACATGGCCACAAATAAAGTTAGAATACCACTGCTATTAATTTAAAGAGCATCACTTCTCCACAGCCAAACAGAACGATTTTTCATTAACCAAATAAGAATACCCTTTTTGGTGTTGGCATGTGACTCTTTAGAAATCTGAGGAATTACTAGTTTATCTAATTCCCGCTGAGCCTAGGTTTTAAAATTAATAGCTAAATTTCCTTCTCTCTCACCAGCATTATAATGACATGTAGACGCCTTTTGGCTTTATTCATTCATTTGCAATCAAACATTTATTTAAAAACCTCCTAGATGTGAGACATAAGAGTTCCATAACCGAAGGAAGATTCAAACAATGGTAGAAGATAAAAATCTTATTTCTCCATATCTGGAAATGTAAACTCTTGTTTTACCACAAACTTATTATCACAATAGAAGTATGCATCATTAGAATTGGGCAAGAATGAAGAATTCTATTTGACTATTGTTTGTGAGAACTACCTCATAAAGAAATGTGTGTTCCTTCCACGTTACTTGGTGCTTATAGAATTTAAAGCTGACCATGATTAATTGAACCCATTTATTATTTAACAAATAAAAATTCTTGGCCAGGTCTGATTTAGATATACTGTTCCAGCCATGATAACTTTTAAGTCCAGCAAACTCTAATCTTTTAAAATAAAAATACTAAAAAAATAATAAAAATATACCATCTTAACAAAATTAATATTAGTTAACACACATTATGGCCCATAAGCCAGCAGTTTATTGTATAGTTTTCAAATTTCTTTTTTTTTTTAAAGATTTTATTTGTTTGACAGAGACAGAGCGAGAGAGGGAACACAAGCAGGGGGAGTGGGAGAGGGAGAAGCAGGCTTCACGCTGAGCAGGGAGCCCGATGCGGGGCTTGATCCCAGGACCCTGGGATCATGACCTGAGCCGAAGGCAGACGCTTAATGACTGAGCCTCCCAGGTGCCCCTAGTTTTCAAATTTCTTATTGTTAATAAAGAATTATTGTACTCGCAGTAAAACTGTTCATTTCCATTTTTTCAAGATGATAATAAATAGCTTTTGGGATTATAATATGAATTTGATATAAAACTAATATCTTATTTATATTATACCTGTGTATCTCTTTTCTTTATCTGCTTACAACATGCATTTTAAAATGTAGGATAATGTTTTTAAATTATTTTTAGAAGAAAATATCAAATACCCAATTTTGCTTGTGCTTTTTATGTATATCCTGAGTCCTTTTTCTATTGTGGGCATAAGTAATTGTTTTATCTCCAACTCTACTTGTCAAAGAAAAGGAAATCTAAGGATGTTGTTGCTTGTTTGTCTTTTCCTTGGGGGAAAAAAATGCAACCATTTAACCTCAAATGTGCCACTTTGTGTTGCTGGTTTAGTCTAAGCACAATCAAGAGGAAACCACATTTTCCAAACTTCCATAAATCAGAATTCCAAAGGGGAAGATTTGAAATGAGAGATAAAAGTACATGAAATAATAATAGCAGAGCCTTTGTAAAATAGCGTAAGAAAAGATCTACCGATATAGAGTATAGAGTGAGCAAGAAGCCATAGAGTATGGGAGTTAAGGCAGTGAATTCAAGCCAATGGCCTAGGATTTATGTTCCCTACTCTGCCATTCAGAGCTGTGTGACCTGGTCTAATGACATTAGCTCAAAAGGCTTAGTTTCTTCATCTGTAAAATGTGGGTAAAATCACAGCACCTATCTCTTAGGACTGTTGTGAGGATGAAATGAGACCAACCTATAAAGTATTTTGCACAGAACCTGGCACTCAGAAATTGATAGCTTGAAACACACTAATAAGATGACCTGACTACATAGCTACTTATAATGTCATCAGTCTGGTGCTCGGTAGTTGGCAAAGCACTTACCATGCAGTATCACACATTGTGAATAACATTTTAATCTTAATTCAGGATTGAGGACAGAGTCTCCTATTAAGGGCTTTGCTTGGATTCTCACAACTTACTTTAAAGGTATGATGTGAATCAAGGACTTCTAACCACACAAAGTCCAGCTCTCATTCTGCCATTGGTATTTCATAAACAAAGAGGCAGTCCCTCCAGCTGACTGTCCTGTCATCTTAAGGAAAATAAAAGTGATGGAGGGACAGCCAGCTTCAGTTCGATCAGTATAGCTTATTCCAGGCCAGTGAAGCTCCGTGTTCCTTTAAAGATTGTGTTGTTTGAATGATTTTGCATCTATCATGTTACCAGAAATGTGTTCTTCAACAATAGTAAATTAAATGCAGATTTTTTTCAAAAATTATATATTTTTAATTGTCTAAAACAGTGAACTGTGGAAGTTGCTATTGATGTTGTCAAGCTATCTTCTGTCTAAAGTGGATAACTGTGTCTTACTATAGGCATGTCAACATCGCTCTAGCTCAGAGATAATCTGCTGTACAACTCCTTCACTGCAACAGCTGAATCTGCACCTCCCTCTGAAAACCAAAGCCTTTTTCATGTTAGATGGGATCCATTCCAAATACTTTGATCTCATTTATGTACATAATCCCGTGTTTAAGCCTTTTGAAAAGCCAGTGATGATCTCAATAGGCAATGAAAATGTACTGGAAATTAAGGTAAGAAATGCTTAAAAATGCTCTCTGAAATCATCAACTTGAACTTAATTGACTTCATAGCTGTATGAATAGAATTGTTGTACTGGGTCATTATCTTATACTACATCAGCAAATATCTAAGCTCCAAAAAACAAATCTTTTTGGCATAAGACAAAAAGTTAAGTATAATCATGGACTGCTTTTTAATGAAGCATTTAAAAATTCTTTCTGTGTGTGTATTAATAAGTAGCAAATGTGGGACACAATCTATTAAATAGGCTGCCTGTAATGCATTATCCTGCTGCTGTTATACATTTCCCTGGACACCTAAATGTGCTCATTATAAGATAAAAGGTAAGAACCATGAAAGTAAATGCATCAGTTGTAGTTTTGTACTTCCATGAAATACTTGGAATTTTGTATCTGAGTATGGTCATCTCTAAGCTGATTTCTAAATGGAGCTGGATTTCCTCTACTATAGGAATATAGCAGCCTCTAAATGTAATTCAACTGGAGAATAACAAATTATCTTTTCTAACCCAGCCTGTTGCAAACAAAGAACACTATAAAAAGCAGAGAGGTTAAGTGGTTTGACAAGTGATGGAACAGTGGCAAAACAAGGACTAGAATACAACTCTCTTATGTCACTTCAGTCATCTTTACCTCAAGTGGTAATAAAATGGCAAAATGACCAAGACTTTATCGGTAGCCCCAGTCACTAGAAACAGCAAAATACTTACCCTTCACCATTGTTGTTTTAGACATTCAGAATTTTTCCTCTGAAAGATAGCCTGGATGCCAATATGAACAAATACAAAGTAATAGGATAGTCCTTGTTTAGATATAAGTTCCTGTAGATCATCTCCATCTAAGTAACAATACATTTCTACTGAAGTTTTTCTGCTTTTTCAACAAGATTTTATCTACAGCCAAATTCATGCACACGTTCATACTCATATAAGTTTACTAACCTCGAATTGTGTTTTGTACAATAATTAAGCAAGCCCAGCATGAAATTAAATGGGAGCCTGCTTCAGTGAACAGCATGTTTACCACAGCAAAGTTCTTTCATCTGCTTCTTTAATTAGTTTTAGAAAAGGAGAAAGAGCTTTTATCACTTCTTTTTTTTTTCAATAAAACTAATCTAGTGTGACCTTTTGCTTTCAACAATTACTGTGTTTGCCATTTGAAAGATTCCATTTGGTTTTTCTTGATGAAAACAAAGGTATATTTGCAAATATTTTTATGCCCAAACTATTTTTCTGTTCCTCTATCTCTGATGGAAGGATTAGAAATAAATGGTTCTTTATCTACTCTTCCAAGCACAGTCTTATATAGAAGAGAAAACTTTTTCTGTAAATTAAATACCCATTATTCAATGTCCTACAAAATTGTTGGACCTAGAAAAACATGATTTGACATCATCCTTAGCCTTTCGATGCTGTTCCCAACAGGGCCCAAGGGGTCTCTGGAAATAGACACAAAACATTTTCTTTTTTTCTCTTCATACAAAATGACTCTTTTCTCTAACAAGGGTATAACATCTGTCATCTCACAGAGTGGCAGTTTGGGGAGAATAGGGATGATTTAGAGGGATTATTTTGGTATCATCATTCAATCTCCCATAGTCCATTTGCTTTATATATAAGAGGAAATCTAAGGTGTAAGGAAAGATTGTGTGACAGCTCTTTAACCCTTTATCGGTTTCTAAAGTGGATCACATGAAAACCTCTGCCTCTCTTGGGACAGAAACAAAGGAAAGCAAAGCATGAGAAAAGAAAAAAAAGAAAAGGCCTCTTCCAGACATGCAGTGGACTGTTTTTATCAAAAGAAAGGATGCCAGTTTATTTCATGTTGTGCTTGTCCAATTACGGTTCAAAACATGAGTGTGAAGTAGGTTTGTATTCCATCAGTGAAAGCTATGGAGAGAATTACGTGTTTAGAGAGTTGTTCCTTATTGCCAGGAGGAGTTCATGGTCCTCAAGCAGCCATGCATACAGGAATTCCCTGGCTAAAAAGAGATTGTGAGGGGCACCTCGGTGGCTCAGTCGTTGAGCATCTGCCTTCAGCTCAGGTCATGAGCCCAGGGTCCTGGGATCAAGCCCCACATCGAGCCCTGCATCAGGCTCCCTGCTCTGCGGGAAGCCTGCTTCTCCCTCTCCCACTCCCCCTGCTTGTGTTCCCTCTCTCACTGTGTCTCTCTCTCTCTCTCTGTCAAATAAATAAAATCTTCAAAATAAAAATAAAATAAAAAGAGATTGTGATAGTCTCCAGCCCTAGTTGTGAGAATTGCCTCAGTCAGCAGTATACCATGACCAAGAGGTTCAGCCAAGTTCTGATCAAGAGAATGTAAGAGAGACCAAGGATCAATCATTCCTCAGAATGAACCAGAAATCCCATTGATGGGGGAGGTAGTTTATGGCCAAGGTTCCAAGTTAGTCAGGACCAATTGTGGATAGTGGTCATCAAAAATAGACATCTCCTTTGGAGTACACACCAGGGCACCATGTTTATGTCAACAGCAGCTCACATTTTTGTGGAAGATTAGTTAACATAGTACTTTGATATATATTATTTCATTTCAGACTCAGACCTGTGCAGTTTAGAGGTCCAGTAATGATTATCCCCACTTACAGATAAGTAAACATAGGTTTAGAAAGCTTAGGTGATTTGTCTTGGGCTACCTAGGGAGCAAATAGCAGAACTAGATCTCACACTCAAGTCTCTTGATTCCAAATTTCATCTTTACAGTAGATTACAATGCTTTTCATATCAACTTTCATTTAATGTATACCAAAATACCTTTCATAATAGAGAAACTTTTCTGTCATATGGAATATAGATATCTATACAGTTCTTTAGATGAGAGAGCTCTAAACTCTTTAAACAGAATTGATTTTTATATATTTGTAAAGAAACCCTATCTTTTCCCTATTATCTTATTACGTGACTCTCTGTGCATGGGCATATTTTATGGAAAGTAGAGAAGTACAATATGTAATGCTGGAACAAAGACTGCCTGACACTGACCTGGGAATTTATGTTATTTTGGAGCAAATTGATGTATATGGTCATAGAGATACTTGAGAGGTCCAGTCTGGAGAAGTCAGCTGAACCAGGAAAAGGGGACAGGAAGATCAGCAGTTTCACGGTGCCCCACCTAGGCAGTGAAGAAACCATTTTAATTTTAGTTCACGCAGCTTTTCCCAAATGACCAGGAAATTTCTGCAAATGCCTATTAACATCCTGTGGAACTCAGTTTTGAAGGCTTCTGTGAGGGTTCTTTTGCCTACTCTCTAAACTGAGGGGCTCCTATATTCTGGAGGAAGTGTAAATCTCCCCCTCCTGATCCTATCACCACCAGCTTGCTGACTTTCTGCTTGCCAACCTCCCTGGACTGTTGCCTCTCTGGGTCCTCTACCAACTTGCACCTCACTGCTCTAGCTGGCTTTCCCAGACTCAATCTTGTGGCCACCTGGATATATGAAATCTTGTAAGATCCCTCCCTCTATATATAATGCTATTTTTGAAATTCTACCTACTGCCACCATCCACTATGTTCTGTAACCAGCTCAGACATGGGTCCCCAGGTCTGAATCCTAGATAGAAACACTGTGTCACACCTGGCCAGAGTTGGAGATGAAAGGAATAAGGGACATCCTAACATAACACATTAGGAGTAATAAGTTTTCACTTTAGAAATATATTTATAGGGGCACCTGGGTGTCTCAGTCATTAAGCATCTGCCTTCGGCTTAGGTCATGATCCCAGGATCCTGGGATTGAGCCCCGCATCGGGCTTCCTGCTCTATGGGAAGCCTGCTTCTCCCTCTCCCACTCCCCCCTCTCCCACTCCCCCTGCTTGTGTTCCCCTCTCTCTGTGTATCTCTCTGTCAAATAAATAAATAAAATATTTTAAAAAAAAGAAAATATATTTATTTTAATAGTATAGTGAAAAGAAAAACCTCTGTTCATCTTTATCTTCTCAGTAACTAGAATTGTGTCTAACACACAGTAGATCAAATGGAATTTGATTTGCTTCCTGACCTAGTCCCTTCTTGAACCTTAGTTCTGAATGTGTAAAGCTGGAATGACAATAATACCAACCCAGGGGGGAGGAGGGAGCTGTCTTTACAAGACAAAATGAGATAATTATAATTCTAAATTGCTGTATGTGTGCAGGGGATTAAAGACCAGAAAGTTTTTTCTGTGCTGCTTTATTTAAAAGAGTATATTACCATTTTAATGACTGAAGAACTGAGCCAATTGTTATGTTCTTCTATTTAATAATAGTTAATATTAAATAATAAAAAGTAAATTAAAAAAAGTTCTAAACACATGCATTTTTCCCACAACTCCATAAAGATGTGTTTATTCTTTTTTTAAGATTATTTATTTATTTGTCAGAGAGAGCTAGCGAGCACAAGCAGGGAGAGTGGCCGGCAGAGGGAGAAGCAGGCTCCCTGCTGAGCAAGGAGCCCAATGTGGGACTTGATCCCAGAACCCTGGGATCATGACCTGAGCCGAAGGCGGATGCTTAATGGAGTGAGCCACCCAGGCATCCCAAGATATGTTTATTTTAAATGACAAAAAGTACCCTATATCTATTTTTATTTTTTTCTGACTTGGACCCCTCTACATATAATAGTGGATGGCCAGTATCCCTTTTGTGACATCTTGGATAGTAGACTTTTATGAAAACAATTACACATACAAAGCTGATAGTAATTACTTATATGTCATCATTTATTGTATGTTCCCTACTAGGCACAAATGAAAAGGGGTTCAGTGTTAGCTGAGTGGTCTGTTTTTGTTTTAGAGAAGCCTTTATGCACTATCCAAGGAGACCTGTGCCTAAAAGGAGTATTGGAAGTGCAAATGCAGTATGTTCATCCCTTCCCCCAGCCTTCGTTATCCTCTAAGCAAGCAAGACACATTTTAGTCATTCCCTCATAAATCAAGCCCTGCAGCTCTTTAATCTCTTTTCTTTGTCATTCCCTGAATTCCCTCCAATATGTGAGTGCGTGCCTTACCCTTCCTCAGACCTAACCAACAAGTTGTCATTTGAAGCCCCAAAGTGACCTGTTAGATTTATGTGCTTTTACATTGAATTGCCCTGTGTGGCTGACCTGGTTCAATGGCATACACATACTGCCTCTAGAACTATCTAGAAAATAGAAGGATAGGGTTTGTCTCTATCCATTTTTTTCTTAGACTCCAGATTCATGTTCGAAAGAAGTATTTTCTTCTACCTTCTTTCCCCAGAGTGATTTCTGACCTACCAATCTATTGAAATCCATGTAAGACAATGTATTTAAAAGTGGTTTGCCAAGTACTAAAGATCACATAAAACAAAGTGGTGGCGGTACTATAGTTATTACTGGCTGCTCTTTGTCCATAAGTAAAATAGTAATATGTTTCTATATATTATCCTTTTATCTTTTAATAAATAACTGTGCTCATTAAGTCTTTTTTTTTTAAAGATTTTATTTATTTATTTGACAGAGAGAGACACAGAGAGAGAGGGAACACAAGCAAGGGGAGTAGGAGAGGGAGAAGCAGGCTTCCCGTGGAGCAGGGAGCCCAATGCGGGGCTCGATCCCAGGATGCGGAGCTCGATCCCAGGACCCTGGGATCATGACCTGAGCCAAAGGCAGACACTTAAGGACTGAGCCACCCAGGCGCCCCCTGTACTTATTAAGTCTTGATATGAGAAGTTGTGCCTACATTTTCACTTCTTTCCCAAGGCTAATTATTGGTTTCTTCAACAAAATGTTGATATTTTTTAAATTCAGTTAACTAAATATGTCAAGTTGCAAATTTTTTTTTAAATCCTCATGTAACTAAGTGTTCAAAATAATGTAATCATGCCCTGAAATCATAATGAGGGTCATATAACATCTCACAGGAATTTCTGTAAAAATGAATTTATTTATGTGTAAGATTCAGCTGTGCAGGAAGGATGAAAAGAAACTGCCCAACTCAAACACAAAAGGAATATATTAACATAGATCAGTTAGTTCAGAATCTCTGGAGATAGGACCCAGGCATCAGTATTTTGTAAAGCTCTCTTAATGTGATTCTAAAAGTAGAGCCAAGGTTCAGTGTCACTGCATGAGGCAGTGTTAGTGCAACAACTGAATCTCTAAGTTATTTCCCTTTTGCCAACCATTGATACCCCCTAAAGACATTAATAAGGTGATTGTGGGTAAGAGGTCATTGGATGGAAGGGTGTGGAACAAAAATCTCTCCTTGGCTCTAAAATCCAGTTTGATAGAAAAGCTATAAGGGCACCTGGCTGGCTCAGTCTGTAGAGCATGCAACTCTTGATCTCAGGGTTGTAAGTTTGAGCCCCACATTGGGTGTGGACATTACTTATAAATAAAATCTTAAAAAAAAATCATAAAAAGCTATATGCTGTGAATCCTAATTAGTGCCCCCAAATGATCATGCTCTCTTGCAACTATCCAAATTCCCATGCAAATGAGTATCATAAAATCATATGTCTTGGCAAACAACATGGCCTATGTTTGCAATATATTTATGTTCCTTCACAATTGTTAGCATTCCTGCAAAACTGTGAAGTGTTAACAACCTCTTTTTTTCTTTCAGGGAAATGATATTGACCCTGAAGCAGTTAAAGGTGAAGTGTTAAAAGTTGGAAATAAGAGCTGTGAGACTATATACTCGGATTCTGAAGCCGTTTTATGCAAGGTCCCCAATGACCTGCTGAAATTGAACAACGAGCTAAATATAGAGGTGGGATTCCTGCATTTCTCTCATGATGTAAATAAAGATGCCAGTATAATTATGTCACTTGCAGGCTTAAAATAAATCATTAAAGCTCATTTGTGTGTTGGCTTTGGCTCATCAGCTCAGCCTCGATTCTTAGTTGTTATTTTAGAATTAGTGAGTTTTTGTTGCACTGTCTCCTTCCCAAGCTTTAGAGGGTGGATCTCAAAAGTCCTTCCTAGGCACACTCCCTCTCCAGCATGCCCCACTTTTGACAAAATTTATTGTAACTCTCAGGAGGGATAAGGGCACACCCCAAACCCTCCCCCCACCTCTTTGTACCAGGAGGCCAGAGCCTCCTGGTACTGCCACTCTCCACAGTGACCTCAAATGCATGAAGGGGTAAAATAGGAATTAAACTATTGTATAATAACTTCTTTCATGTTGCACCATACAACTCACACATTTAAAGTGTACAGCTCAGTGGTTTTTGGATGTATTACCTTATTAATTTTTTTAAATTATGGCAAAATACAAATAAAATTTGCCATTTTAACTATTTTTTAGTGTACAATTCAGTGGCATTAATTATATTCATGGTATTGTGCAACCATCACCACTAATTCCAAAACTTTTTCATCACCCCAAAGAGAAACTCTGGAACCATTAAGCCATACTGTCATATTCCCTCCTCTTCTCCAGCCCTGAGTAACCTCTAATCTATTTTCTGTCTTTATGAATTTGCCTATTCTAAATATTTCATATAAGTGGAATAATACAATATTTGTCCTTGTGTGTCTGGCTTGTTTTACTTAGCATGTTTTCATGGTTCATACAGGTTCTAGTATGTGTCAGAACTTTATTACTTTTTAAGGCTGAGTAATATTCCATCATATAGATATACCACATTTTGTTTATCCAAGAATGAGTGAATTTTAAAGGATTCCTGAAGTCTTCTAAAAAGTTTTAAAATGGAAGGGGGGAGAGTTATGAAATGGGAAAGTACAAAAATACTATAAAATTTAAGGCTGAATCATGATATCAGAGTTTAAAATTCAGAAGGACCATAAATCCTAAAAATCATACCATGTTAAAGCCAGAAGGATCCTCAAAGATTTCTTCTATGTCTCAAAACTGAAATAAAAATATTTTGCAACTTTATTATTCCATGTGATTATTTACCTTTTATGGGAAGTCTTCTCTGCCCCCTACCTAATCCTTCAAGATAGAGTGAATGTCCTGTGGTCTCTGTTTCTTACTGATTATTCATATTTCCAAGGTATATTTCATACTGTGTTATCACTTATTTATGTGTTTGTCTCCCTTTCTATAATTTAGCTCCTCAAGACCAAAAACTGGTTTTTATTTATCTTTTTATCCCTAATACCTAGTTACAAGTACAAACCAAAAGTACTTTAGGGATCAGTAGCCCCTAATTATTTGAACACTGAAACAGAATTGAGGAATATCTTGTTGCTCTGGAGACAATTATGCCACTTCTAGGACATTAATAACCAGCTGGTACTTTGGGTCTAATGAGAGTGATTCAACCTGTGTAGTATATTTTGTATTTGTCATGGCTAACTTCTCACTTTTCTGTATTTGTCATTTTTAGTGGAAGCAAGCAGTTTCTTCAACCGTCCTTGGAAAAGTAATTGTTCAGCCAGATCAGAATTTCACAGGATTGATTGTTGGTATTATCTCAATATCATTAATAGTCTTATTATTACTCGGGCTTTTCCTGTGGCTGAAAAGGAGAAAGCAAATTAAAGGTGCATTTTTTTTGTTGTTACTATTTGCTTTGAGAAGTTACCTGAAGTATACAGTCATTACAGTTTAAAAATGCCATCGATTCATGTGTGTTGTCTTATATGCAATGCACAAACCCATGAGTTCTGGTTACTGGGTCAAGGTCTACTGGGACCCATGATAGCCAAGTCTTTAACGAGCTCTTTCTCTTTCTCTGTTTTAAGATCTGGGCAGTGAATTAGTTCGCTATGATGCAAGAGTACACACTCCTCATTTGGATAGGCTTGTAAGTGCCCGAAGTGTAAGCCCAACTACAGAAATGGTTTCAAATGAATCTGTAGACTACCGAGCTACTTTTCCAGAAGGTATATTTCAGTTTATCATTCTAAGAAATACCTATACATATACCTCAGTGGGTTGTAGCATTGTTGTTTATTTTTGGTTTTTCCTTTATATTTTTATAAAAATAAAAAAGAAGTATTTGCATCTTCTTTGGCCAAAGAAGTATTTAATTTGACACAGAATTATATGGCTCTTATTTTTAAATGGACTCATGTACATATTACATTAGATCTTTAGAGTCTTTAAGTTTTCTTCTCACAAAAATGTTAATTTTAAAATCCATTTGAGCAAAGGTAAGATCTTTATCATCTGAGTTCAATGCTAAGGAGTTGTGAAGCTCTCTTTAACAACCCAGGAAGATTTAAGATACAAAACTTATATTTATTTAAATATAAGTGGGCACTGATACTTTTTTTTTTAACCTGTGAATCCTCAAGCATTAAAATTATACCTTTAGTATCCCCTTAAAGGATTCTCAGTGAGCTGTCAGTACACAGCCTTTTACCCACCAACATTCCAGGACTTAAATACATTCTGAGTCTTATCCAATAAAAACCTTCAGTTATGCCATTTAAAAAGGAGTGGTTAACACCCTCTGCTTTGCAAAACACTAGGCCTAATACTGGTCAGGTTAACCAGAGAATTTCACATTGTTTTATTTCAAGTCTCCTGGTAAAAGCAAAATGTCTGTATTGTATCTGCTTCTTTATCTTTAGAAGTTCCAGGACGTGAGTCAAGTACAGGCACTTCCCTGTTGAATATTTACCATTGGACAAATAAAATGAGTCACAAGTGGTTGGGGATACTGGAAAACTAGAAATTGCTCATCAAAACAAGTACAAGAGCAATGAGGCACTTCATATTTTAACTTTTTCAACCCTCACTGCCTCTCAGTTTTTGAAGCTTACATTAGTTCTGAAGAGATACACATAAATATTGTCTTTGCCCGCATGACTGCGTTGCCTTTGAAAATACATGCCCTTAACAACATGAACAAATCAAACCCAGTTTATAGCTTTGAAATTTATATCTATTAGTATTTTATATTCACACTTAATAGCTCTAATCTGAGATCATTATAATTCACAAGTATTTTTTTTAAAAAAAAGCTCATTTAATCCTTCAACCTTGTTACTGAACAAACCTCTTTCAACATTCCTGAGAAGCTTGAGTTTCATCATCTTTCCTACATTGAAGCTGAGCTTTCAAGACACGGAAAAGTAAAATAGACAAAAGAAGGTCATGAGAGATGAGAATGAGGGAATGCGCGGCCAGCATCTAATGAAGAGGCAGCTACGCAGCATTCCTCTCTATGTCTGGTGGAGACAGCCTCCCCATCAGTCTCATGCAGACCCAGAGTTCTCTGTGGCATTACAACAGAATCTCACATCATTGGTTTAAATTCGGGTTTGCACGTGTTTGAACTTAGCCTACGGGCCAGTAGAATTTCTATGCGAGAGGACTTTTTTCCCTGTATCTCACCAAGGATTTCTCTCAGTCTCTGCACCCTGAGAATTCAGAACTCTGATCTCCAGGTGCAAAGGTTTGGAAAGTGAAGGTGAAGGAAATGAGCTCAGAGAGGCTTATTTGCATTTCTTTCCCCTGGGGAAGTTTTGAAGAGCCTGACTCTGGGATTGAAAGAACCTCAGCACCCAGCTAAGCTTCTTTCTTCCCTCGCCCATCCAACATTCCGGGTACTCACCTGAGGTTCTGCATCCTTCCTTTAAGGATGTATCTGTCCTATCTCCAGTTAGTTACTGTAACTATAAGTGGCCCCCAAACCTTTTGAGGAACAACTGTTGAGGTTTACTGCTTTAGCCAAGTTGATATTAACCAAACTGTACACTATGGAAAATACTAAGAATGCTTAAACAGGGTTAGGAATAGTCAGAGTACCATCAACTTTTTTTATGCCCCCTCTCAAGTTCTGACTTTCCTAGTCATTTGCAAACAAGCTCTATTATCTTTTAATGCCAACAGGGACCCTCCCAAACCCTCTTGCCTCTCCCCATGTTATATACTAATATACTTCAACACCCTGCCTAGTTCATCTTCATCAGTTGCAGATATGATGCCCTGTCCTTGATATGTTTGGATTCCCAGTGGAAAGGGCAAAGCACCTGGTGGCTTCTCTGCCCTGTTTCTCACTAAGAAATTTATCTTCAGCCCCACAATTTCTTATGAAAAAGCTTCACCTTGAAGCAGAAAACCTTGCCTGAGGCTCTAATAGAGCTTTGGTTGTAAAGATCAACTTAGAAGGAATGCTGATCCCTTTCCAAGTGCCCTCAATTAAGCAGTGGGTATGGCACACTAACCCAATTCTAGCCTTCTCTGAATGGGGGGATCCCATTATATCTGCCATCATCACCACACAGGGGAGAATTTACCAGTAATGTTAAAAGCCTTCAATTCTGAAATTTTAACCATTATATATTTCTAGTTTCACTATACTATACTTTTCCTTGGCCAGGAATCCATATAGATGTTGAGCAATACAAATTAGTTCCATTAATAAACATTAGTCTCTCAAAAGCAAACTACTTTTGCTGCTTCCCAGTCTTAAGAATATAGTATATTAAAAAATAAACCTCAAGCATGGCTTTTTGCTATATATGAAAAGAGAAATGTCTAAGGAAATGAGAGTAAACAAGGTTTCAAAGTTAATGCTTAATTTATTTAAAAGAAAATTTATACACATTTTGTTCCAACTCTTGTATATGTAAGCCAGTATCTTTTCCCAAATTATCATTTTTATTAAACCAATTCCTTTGTAAAGGCTCTTTCTAGCCTCATTCAACAACAAAACTACCATTCCTTATTATAAAATCCAGACTTCATTATTAATTTAATTTGTTGCCCTGTTGTAGTCTCCACTAAATGAGGTTTCGCTTTGTTCTCTAATAATTTTGCTTTATCTTGCAGACCAGTTTCCTAACTCATCTCAGAATGGATCATGCAGACAAGTACAGTATCCTCTGACGGACCTGTCCCCCATGCTCACTAGTGGGGACTCTGATATATCCAGTCCATTATTGCAAAATACTGTCCACATTGACCTCAGTGCTCTAAATCCAGAGCTGGTCCAGGCAGTCCAGCACGTAGTGATTGGGCCGAGTAGCCTGATTGTGCATTTCAATGAAGTCATAGGAAGAGGTAAGTATTTCCACTCAGCTTTTTGTTAAATACAATTTTCCAGTAAGCATTTTATCTTCTGCCTTTGCAGATTAGGAGCTTAGACAATGGTGAAAGCAACTGACAGAGCAGTGATAACAAGCCACTTGATTTCTGTTCTGCAGAAATAGGGCCCTACAAATCATATCCATGGGGACTTGCCCCTGTGCAGGGAGGCAATTTGATAATCTCCTAAACATAAGAAAAATAAATCACATTCTTTCTTCATCTTTTTCATAATGGCAACTCTAGTTTCTTGGAAGGTGCAGTTTACTTCTTTATGAAAATCATTAAGTTCCAATATTTTTACTCATATCTTCCTCTAGTCTTTCTTTACCCTGAGAACAGTGACTAACTCTATGAAGTCCTGGTTTATAGCAGTTTGTACACTGCTGGACAGCATCAAAAGATGGAATTTATAGCATTCCCCTGATCTGAAGCAACATATATCATCTCTACAATGCACTCCAATTTCTTTATACAAAGAGGATGAATATTTGTAATAAGCCAGCCAGAGCAGCAATAACAGCTTGCATACACAGTGTTGAGGAAATATTTAGCAGGAAAAGAAAGCAAGCAGAAGACAGGAAATGAACTGCGCTCTTCTCTTTTTTTCTCTTTTTTTCTAAAAAGCTTTTGCCGTTGATACTGAATGGCTTCTGATCCCTTTTATTCTATATGTGCTGCAAAAGGTAGCAGGCATCTGCCAGCATGATGCAGAAGAAGCTGATGGGACAATGTGCCTTATATGAAAACAAGGCTTTCCCATTTTCCTGTGACAGCACCCACACATTCTTCTATAACAGATTCCAGATCTTAATCCTTAGCACGTTCCCCTTCTCGAATAGTAGCTGCACTGTTAACAAGCCTGTTTTACATCAGAGTAATACATAGTTCTATTACTAGCCTATAAATCCCAGAAATTGCACCAGTTTTAGAGAATGTGGACTCACCAATTATGTCCTAATTCTATATATCGTAAAAATTAGAATTTTTAATTTTCATCAGTAAAGGTGCTAAAATGGCAATTATTCCCCTAGGAAGTAGTAACCATTAATGATTCTGTAAATACTAAGTATTATTTATTTATATGTTTTTCCCAGTAGAAAATGAGCCCTCAAGAGCATAAGTTTTATTTTATTCATCTTTACATTACCAAAGGGTAAATTAATCCCTGACATTCACATACTAGGAACTCAGGGAATCTTGGCTGGATGGATGAATTAATTAATGAGTGACTTACACAGCTATCAGACGTTTGGCACCTCTGGGGAAAATTACTGCCACTGGATGAAAGGCTCCCATTGGAAAGTGATGTGGCTAAAGCCAAAGAGAACTAGATGGAATGACTCAGAATGAATTTGCTTCATTTGGCCAGTTGGCTTTCAGTTTCTGCCAACCTGGATTACGTATTAACCGGTGACTAATGGGGGAAATCCTTATTCTATAATGCTGATCTTATTTCTAATGGTAACATTTTTATTTCAGTTTAGTTTACTGGAATAGAGGGAGCTTATTTTATTGCATTTCTTCATGTGGTAAAACCTTATTTTCACATTTAAAAGATACTATCTGATCCTTAAAAATAATAAATTTCTTTTTTTTAAATACTTATTTAATTCAGAGAAAGAGCATGCGAGTGTGCACAGTGGGGAGGGGCAGAGGGAGAGAGAGAATCTTAAATTCTGCAGTCAGCACAGAGCCCAGTGCAGTGCTCAGTCTTATGACCCTGAGATTACGACCTGAGCTGCAACCAAGAGTCGGATGCTTAACCAACTGAGCCACCCAGGCGCCCCAAAAATAATAAATTTATTTTGTGAGGCAGATGTTACTCCTGTGTTCAGTGTCCACTGTGGTTTAATATTTTGCTATATTAGCCTTTAATAACAGTTACATCACCTAAATTTTTTTACCATGTATTAAATAATCATATTGCTTATATCTCAGGGTGAAATACCTTACATCTACATATTTTACAGACACACACGGTGGTACTATTAATCAGTAGTATAAAAAACAATGCATTTTTTTTGCCATGTAGGAAAAAGAAGGAAATAAAAATCATGAAGGGCTTTGCAAGTGATAATTGCCTAATTAAAAGTAATGTAGCACTAACCAAATTCCCTTTCATGTAGGACATTTTGGGTGTGTATACCATGGGACTTTGTTGGACAATGATGACAAGAAAATTCACTGTGCTGTGAAATCCTTGAATCGTAAGTGATATTTTATTTAACAATGGAGTACCCTTTCATGGTTTACTAACTAATAAATAGTTCATAATAAAATGTTGATTTATACTTTCCCTTGTGGGAAAATCAGCTACTCCTGGAGTTAGGGATCTAATCCTGAAAATTTGCTTGGTCTAAATTCTTATTGAAATATTCCCTCAGAAATTATTTCTCAGAGCCTTCATAAATAAGAATTTGGAGAAATGATGTTCTTGGATGAACAAAGTGTCATTTAACTGTGTTTGGCTTTATAATATTTGTTTTGCAAGTGACATTTATGGAAACTATTGGAGGCATGTTGGCACATACAGTAGTAATGACTCATTTTACCCAAAGAAATTACTGTAATTATTTTTTTTACCGCAACTTTCATTAAAAAGACTTAAAAATGAAATAAGACAAACAGGAGAAAAATATGCCAGGAGGAACTGAAAAATCATAAGTACGGCAATATCTCATTTATCTGCATTTTTGGGGGGAATAAGGTATTGTACATAAATGAACTTCCTAAACAAGTGATACTTACCCCCTTTCAATGCTAGAATTTTTTTTTTAATTTTAGATGTTATTGAGGCAATCTTGGTTAAATGGAATGTATACTCTGTTTAAGAAACAGGGGATGCTTTCAGATATTAACTAAGATTATTAACGACCTGGAGCCATAATTAAGACATAAATCTTGTGCAACCCAATGTACTTGTCATACTAGAGTTTTCCTGGCGCCACCTTTGCTGACAGTTTTCACACGCCAAGTCAGTGTGCTTGCCTTTTCTACCCGTATTGCTAAATTTCTGCTTATAATTTGCAGTAGCCTGAAAAGTGTTAACCGACTATATTACAAATTTTTATCAGAATTAATAAGCTATTAATGCACAAGTGAAAGGTTTTCTTCTAAGATAAGTTATTGCCAGAGTATTTCAACCTTTTTAACATAAGTCCCCATGCTGAGCAGTGTTCTATATGGTTGATTTTGTTGGAAGTCTGACCACAATGTAATTAAAGGGACAGTTTATATGAAACCTAAATATAAACAGTGAAGGATTAAGAATGACTGTCAGTAAATCTGCCTCACAAGATGGCACCACTGCTCGTTGTACTCAGAACAATCCTAACAGCAAGAAATCCTTATCTGTCCCTGGTGCGCATTAATCTCTATTCCATTCACATAATCTCTATTCCATCCACATGAGGACTTCCAGGTGTCAGAATGTATTGCATTGTAAAAAAAAAATATCATCACCGGCACTGATACCAGTCAGATTAATAAATTAAAGGTCATTAACCTTTCATCAATGCTGACTAGTGTCAGGCCCTCAGGATCTCTATCTGGACATGATTAGAAACTGTTATACCAGAAAAGTCTACTTAGATACCATATGACAACAGTTGGTCTTCAAACCCTCCTCTTCCAGGGATCAGAAAACTCTGGCCCAATGATTGTTCCATTGATAATTATCTGTGGCTGCTTTCGCACTCATTGGCAGAGTTGAGTATTTGCAACAGAGGCCATATGGCCCACAAAGCCAAAAAATATTTACTGTGTGGCCCTTTATAGAAGTTTGCCAACCCCTGCCCTAGACAGTCACTGCAGAAATGGACTGGCCTGCTTCCCTCTCCTTTTTCCGTATGAGACAAACTAACTGCTAGAGTTTGCGGGTGACTTGAAGGCACATTACAGGGTAACATCATTTACTCAAATGTATTATAAAAAAACACTGTGAGGATGGGATATCAGGACAAGATTCACCCGTGTGGTTTTACATTCCAAAACTCCCCCAATCTGAACTTGACAAAGTGTTTATTGGTCCATAATGACGTTAATGTCTCTACTGCTGGATTTCTCAGGAATCACTGACATAGGAGAAGTTTCCCAGTTTCTGACCGAGGGAATCATCATGAAAGATTTTAGTCATCCAAACGTTCTCTCGCTCTTGGGAATCTGCCTTCGAAGTGAGGGGTCTCCGCTAGTGGTCCTACCATACATGAAACATGGAGATCTTCGAAATTTCATTAGAAATGAGACTCATGTAAGTATATTACCAAGCTTACTAACTGGTAAACTAACTGCCAGCCAGACAGTCTTACAAAAGTTCCTGTTTTGAACCTTTTTAAAAGCATTTAGTTAAAGAAGCACATGTAAAATTTTTGCACCATTCAGATATATAGAGCTTGATTCAGTTCACTTGTACTCAAGATCCCCTATCCTGGTGGGAAGGTAGTGGTACTAGAAAGGTTTCCCAGGGGCAATGATACTTACCTGTCCTGCAAGCTGCCTTGATCTACCATCCCTCTGATATGTATATTTAATCATCTTTGAGCCCCTACCATGTGCCAGAAACAGCAAAGCACAGAGGCAGAATGAGGATCAGCCCACATGGAGTTTTAACTCTAGAAGGCAAACACTGAAGAATTAATTACAAATGAGTCCCTTAGTATTCTTCAAACTTACCACCCACTCTCCTAACTCAGGACCTGTGCATTTGCTGTTCCATCTGCCTGGAACACTTTCCCCAACATAGCCACATATGTCACTTCTCATCAGCTTCAGCTTTTTGCCCTAATGTCATCTGTTTTGTTTCTTAAATTCCTCATATGAGTAAAATCATATGGTATTTATCTTTCTCTGACTTAGTTCACTTAGCATAACATACTCTAGCTCCATCCACATAATGCAAATGGCAAGATTTCATTCTTTTGAGGCTGAGTAATACTCCACTGTATATATATATATACCACTTCTTTATCCATTCATCAGTCAATGGATGTTTGGGCTCTTTCCATAATTTGGCTATTGTTGAGAATGCTGCTGTAAACATCAGGGTGCATGTACCCCTTCAAATCTGTATTTTTGTATCTTTTGGATAAATACCTAGTATTGCAATTGCTGGGTCATAGGGTAGTTCTATTTTTAACTTTTTGAGGAACCTCCATACTGTTTTCCAGAGTGGCTGCACCAGTTTGCATTCCCACCAACAGTGTAAGAGGGTTCCCTTTTTTTCACATCCTCACCAATATCTGTTTCCACTATTGTTAATTTTAGCTGTTCCAACAGCTGTGAAGTGGGATCTCATTGTAGTTTTGATTTGTATTTCCCTGATGATGAGTGATGTTGAGCATGTTTTCATGTCTGTTAGCCATTTGTATGTCTTCTCTGGAAAAAATGTCTATTCATGTCTTCTGCCCATTTCTTAACTGGATTATTTCTTTTTGGGATATTGAGTTTGGTAAGTTCTTTATAGATTTTGGATACTAGCCCTTTATCCAATTTGTCACTTGCAAATATCTTCTCCCATTCCATTGGTTGCCTTTTAGTTTTGTTGATTGTTTCCTTTGCTCTGCAGAAGCTCTTTATCTTGATGAAGTCCCAGTAGTTCATTTTTGCTTTTGTTTCCCTTGCCTCCAGATATGTATCAGTAAGAAGTTGCTACAGCCAAAGTCAAAGAGGTTGCTGCCTATATTCTCCTCTAGGATTTTGATGGTTTCCTGTTTCACATTTAGGTCCATTTTGAATTTATTTTTGTGTATGGTATAAGAAAGTGGTCCAGTTTCATTCTTCTGCATGTGGCTGTCCAGTTTTCCCAACACCATTTGTTGAAGAGACTGTCTTTCTTCCATTGGGTATTCTTTCCTGCTTTGTCGAAGATTGGTTGGACCATATAGCTCTGGGTCCATTTCTGAGTTTTCTATTCTGTTCCATTGATCTATGTGTCTGTTTTTGTGCTAGTACCATACTGTCTTGATGACTACAGTTTTGTAATATAGCTTGAAGTACAGAATCATGATGCCTCCAGCTTTGCTTTTCTTTTTCAAAATTGCTGTGGCTATTCGGAGTCTTTTGTGGTTCCATACAAATTTTAGGTTAACCATGTTATTTCTAATGCTCTGACTTCTGGTTCCCTGATGACCTTGGAGGGCCTGCCCTTCCCAGAGCTAGCAAATTCCCAGAGATACTAAACAATTTAACTTCCTTCTTTCATAAGCAAACCAACCAATCCAGAGCCCATACCCCAATCACCTCCTTTAAAGAACTCTCACACTCTGAGACACTATCCACCTGCTTTAATCACTTCAGGGCCAGGTACTAGACGACTGCAGATAATCCCTACACCCCAGAACCTGCTGATATTATTCAAACTAGCCAATCCTAAATCTGCTTACTCCTGCCTCAGAAACCACAAAACAAGCTCTTTCCTATGTTTTCCTCTTGCTCCCTCTGCCTCCTAGACCAACCCTGGTGCTTCCATGTGTGGGCGTGCCCCCTCCCCTTGGGAATTGTAACTAGCTATCTTTTCAATGGCAGTGGTCTTCCATCTGTTGGCCCCACCATACCAGAATAATTTTAAAACACTTGAATTTCCCCATCTGGAAAATGGAATCCACCCTACAGAAGTGTATAAGGATTAGCCAAAATTCACAAAGGCATCTAGCCTGGTGCTTTGCAAATAATAAATACCTAATAAATGATTGCTGTCATCAACAAGGGACAAGTTACTGTTTGAAACAAGATAATTCTTATAAACATTTCAGAATTCTGAGATCATAGCTAGATCATTAGATGCTTAGCTTAATGCATTTTCAATTCTCTTTGATTGCAGAACCCAACTGTAAAAGATCTTATTGGCTTTGGTCTTCAAGTAGCCAAAGGCATGAAATATCTTGCAAGCAAAAAGTTTGTCCACAGAGACTTGGCTGCAAGAAACTGTATGTAAGTATAAGAATCTGTGTGCCCACAGTCGAAATTAAGTGACAAAGAGGAATCCGTTTCCCACTGTTGAAGACGAGTGAGGATGTGTTCTCTTCTTATGCAAAAGTCCTTTATTTCTGTCACAGTTTTAAATCCATATGTAAGCACTGGGGAGGTAGGCAGGGCTTTCAGGCTTTATCAGATGGAGAATTTAAAAGGAATTCTCCAGAGGGGGTCTTAAACAGCTGTTGTGTGCTTTTGCTTTTCTTTTCCCTTCCCACCAGTAGCCCCCAATGTTGTGGTTTCACACTGCATTAGTGTTTGGGAGGGAGAATTTGATCTTCAGCATTTCACAGTTGAAAGGAGAGGACTGGTAACACAAATACCAGCATATTGCAACTTCCTAAGACTGGATTTGAAGTCAGCCTGCAGAAGCCCTACCAAAAATGGTATTGGGGAATGAATATACAAAGAGCTTTATTTGTGTCTGGCTGCCTGAGCTGTATAATTCAACAGTCAACAGTTTGTAATGGATTCACTGCTTTCCTCACATAGCACTGATGCATGACTTATGGTATGTGTGAATGAGAGAGCTGTGCTATTAATTTCCTACCTTGGTTTGGGTCAATGTAACAACATAAAAGCCAGCTTAAACAAAGGATGCATGGCCTCAGATAGCGGAAATTGGTTTTTGTTGAGCCTTGCTGGTTTTGTTAGAGGCTTTACTCGGTATCCTATTTCTCTTTTACCTCAGTGATGGGATATATGAGTTTTATGTAATAACCTGGCCCATCTGAAAAAGAAAAGGTAGAATAACAGTCCTCTATCATATCTCCCCCACACAGCTGAGCATTACTAGTAAAATAACAAACAGAGATCTGTGATTGCTTGGGGTAGTCAGTTGGCATACTTGATTTAGCAACAAAGGAAAGCTAGGAAGGGAACCAACCTTATTACCATTAACGCAAAAGGGGTTTTCTTATGCCACATCATTCATTGATCTCTTTCGTTGACCTGTTGAATTTGTAATATAAATGGCGAGCTTTTTTATTCAAGAATTCCATTGTAATTTAGCGTTAATCAGTAGAGGCCAGATGAAGCCCACTCTGCAGAAGTTATGGATTTCAGATATGAAGTCCTTGTTCTGACCTGTAGATATTTAGCATCACTGTAAATTATTCTGTTTCAGCCACCAGTAATAATTTTTGTCCTTTCCGTAGGCTGGATGAGAAATTCACTGTCAAGGTTGCTGATTTTGGTCTTGCCAGAGACATGTATGATAAAGAATACTATAGTGTACACAACAAAACAGGTGCCAAGCTGCCCGTGAAGTGGATGGCTTTAGAAAGTCTGCAAACTCAGAAGTTTACCACCAAGTCAGATGTGGTAATGTCCTGATCATCCCTGACCTTCTCCTCTTTTACTTTCATACCCAACATTCTTAGTAGTTTTATGTCTATTTTATTTTTTCAAAAAAGGAAACCTTCAACACCACTAATTTCAGTTACTTCGTAAGTGTAAATGACCTTGATTGTCTAACCCATAGTTTTCATAAATTCATTCGTTTATCAAAAACATTTGTCTAGGGCGCCTGGGTGGCTCAGATGGTTAAGCGTCTGCCTTCGGCTCAGGTCATGATCCCAGCGTCCTGGGATCGAGTCCCGCATGCTTCTCCCTCTGCTTCTCTCTCTCTCCCCGTCTGTCTCTCATGAATAAATAAATAAAATATTAAAAAAAAAAAAAAAATTTGTCTAGCAGGGCACCATCCTAGGTCCTTAGGAAATCCCAGAGCTGAACCAGGCCTGAACTCTGTCCTCCAGGAACTTTGGCTCAGCAGAGAAGAGAAGGCATATCCATGAATAGCTGTCACACAGAGTAGACTGGGATTAGTCCAGCCACTCATCGCAAAAGGGCAGCTGAATTCCCCCTCAAGAAATCTGAAAGCTATACCTGAGACAGGCCTAGCAGTGAGGGCATTATCCCTGCGTCCAGCTAGAAACATGCCCTTCTTGGTGCCTGGCTGGCTCAGTCGGTAGAGCATGTGACTCTTAATCTCAGGGTCGGATGGTGAGTTCAAGCCTCATGTTGGGCGTGCAACCTCCTTAAAAAAAAAAAAAATCTAGAAATGTGTCCTTCTTTATCTACAAAGTTCATCCTTTCATCAAACAAGCTTCAAAAGTGCACTGAGTCCTGAGGGTGGGAGAGACACTCACCTGAGCAGCCAGATTCCTCACTTCCCTTCCACCTGGGGGAGGAGGTGGTGCTTGGTATAGGCCTTAAAGGAGGATAGAATGGGCAGTGAAATAAATACCAATCCAGGTGAGGCCAAGGGGCAGGAAAGTATATGCATCTTTAAAGTTCTAAGGAAACAGGAAGCAGTGGATGATGTGGCAAAAATAGAAGGCACACAGGGAAGTTCTGAGGATAAACTGGGAAAAATATATTCATCCTAGATCATAGAGGTTCTTGGAAAGCTAACTAGGGAGTCTGGAATTTCTTCTCTGGCCATGTGGAAACATTAAAGTGTAATCAGATAACACTACAGTCTTTATTCTGTAAGAGAGAATATTCTTTATTCTGTTGTGAGAGGAGTAGATGCAGGAAGATGAAGTTTGAGGTAGAACTTGAAATAATACAGAAACTGTAGAACAGAAAAGAGATGGAAGGAAAGGCATCTCAGAGGTAATAACAATATTTAACAAGAAATTGATAAAAGTCAAAGATGAGCAAAATTATATGCTAGTGCAGTAACACATACATGAAGCAAAGGAGTAAAAGCTGGTTGAGGAGGAAAAATGCCAGTTGAGGCTTGAACATACGGAGTTTGACTTGGGAGTAAGTCATCCAGGCAGAAAGGTCCACCGGGCATTTGGAAATGTGGATCTGCAGCTTGTACAACCTCGTTAGTTATTTTATTCAACTCGGGCTGCCATAACAAAATACCACAGACTGGGTGGCTTAAACAATAGACATTTATTTCTCACAGTTCTAGAGGCTTCAAGTGTGAGATCAGGGTGCCAGCATGGTTGGGTTCCGGCGAGAGCTCTCTTCCTGGCGTGCACTGTGTCCTCATGCAGGAGAAAGAGCAAGAGTAAGCTCCCAGGTGTCTCCTCTCATGAGGGTACCAATGCCATCAGGGGGGGCTCCACCTTTATCTAAATTAATTACCTCCCAGAGGCCCCACCTCCTAAAACCATCACACTGGGAATTAGAGTTTCAACATATGAATAGGGGTAGAGGGTCCGCAGTTCAGTCCATAGCAGAGGTCAAGGGTAGAAACAGACTTTTTTAGAGTCCAAAAACAATTACTCAGGAGAACCTACACATAGGAAATGAGGGAGAAGAGCAGAGAGGTAGGAGACCTTGGAGAAGAGGCTGTCATGAGAGCAAGAGGAAGAGAAAGGTTCAGAAAGAAATGGGGTATGGTCATCAGGGTCCACTGCTACTCAGTACACAAAAACAGTCTTGAAAGCTGAGTGATTTGAATGATTTGGGGGTCTAGAGTGGGCTGAGGAGCCTGGGTGTTGAATGGGATAGAGAGTACTCCTACTCTATTTGCACATAGTAAGTCAAGAGGACTGTGATGTGTAGAGGTAGAGAAACATGAATTTTCAGTCCTTGAAGGTAACAACTGAAAAGGGAAAAAATGTAAACTGGCGACATCAGGAAACAAGGTAGGCAAAAAATAATATTAATGGAGGGCATAGACTTCAAAAGAGAAAGGGTTGGGCGCCTGGGTGGCTCAGTTGGTTGAGCGACTGCCTTCGGCTCAGGTCATGATCCGGAGTCCCGGGATCGAGTCCCACATCGGGCTCCCTGCTCGGCGGGGGGTCTGCTTCTCCCTCTGACCCTCTTCCCTTCATGCTTTCTACCTCTCATTCTCTCTCTCTCTCAAATAAATAAATAAAATCTTTAAAAAAAAAAAAAAGAGGGTTGGCAGCTATTGAGAGATCACGGGACAGGGATCTGAGTATGGCATTGGGAAGCAAGCAGTCATCTGCCCTCCTCCTTGTGAGTCAGCAGGTTTCAAAGACACTGTGGTCTTCGAGTGAAAGCAGAGTTTCAGTTTCTGAGGAAGCGGGGGAGACATTAAAGACTAAGCTGAGAGTGACTGGGAGTTTGTTTTTAATAAATGTGTTACAGGACATGGTGGAGGGATGGGACTTTGGGGTGGATAAGATTAATAAGAGGATGTAATAGTACATGATAGAGTGTAATACCTGTGATTTTGATCCTGAAAGAGATGAAAGAAATGAGTGCTGAAGAGGTAGGCTGGGAAGATGTTAGTGATGGTGGCAGGCGAAGGCATAAGGTAGGGAGAACTTACCTGTCCTCAAAGAGCATACATTCCATCCAGACTGTTAGTCTGCCATTAAGAACCAGACCAACTCTTACAACTCAGTAAGACAAAATAACTCAATTTTATTTGAATAGACCTTTTACCAAAGAGATATATGAATAGCTAGCAATAAGTACATGGAAGCATGTGCCCACACAAAGACTTGTACATGAATGTTCACAGCAGTATTATTCATAATAGGAAAAAAACCAGGAGCAATCCCAATGTCCATCAACTGGTGAATGGATAAGCAAAACATGTCATTTCTATACTATGGAATAATACCATTCAGCACTATAAGGGAACTACTTGCTAATGCCTGCTACAACATGGATAATCCTCAGAAATATTAGGTCCAGCAAAAGAAGACAGACTCAGAAAGACTGTATATCGAATGATTCAATTTATATGAAATTTCTAGAAAGAAGGCAAAACTACAGAGACAAAAAAATAGATCAGTGGTTGCCTGGGACTGAGGGCAGGAGCAAAGATTAAAACAGACATGGAGAACTTTCTGGGATATTAGAATTGATCTAAAAACTGAATTGTGGGGCTGCCTTGGTGGCTCAGTCAGTTAAGCAGCCAACTCTTGGTTTTAGCTCAGGTCATGACCTCAGGGTCATGAGATCCAGCCCCACCTCAGGCTCCATGCTCAGCGGGGAGCCTGCTTGAAATTCTCTCCTTCTCCCTCTACTCCTCCCCCTGCTGTGTGTGTGCGCGTGCATTTGCGCTCTCTCTCGCTCACTCTCTTGCTCACTCGCTCTCTAAAATAAATAAATAAATCTTTTAGGACATCTGGGTGGCTCAGTCGGTTAAACAGCTGCCTTCAGCTCAGGTCATGAGCCCAGCGTCCTGGGATCGAGTCCTGCACTGGGCTCCCTGCTCAGTGGGGAGCCTGCTTCTCCCTCCACCTGCTGCTCCCCCTGCTTGTGCTCTCTCTCTCTGTCAAATAAATAAATAAAATCTTTAAAAAAAAAATCTTAAAAAAAAAAAACTGAATAGAGGCACCTGGGTGGCTCAGTCATTGGGCGTCTACCTTCGGCTTAGGTCATGATCCCAGGGTCCTGGGATCGAGCCCCACATCGGGCTCCCTGCTCAGCAGGAAGCCTGCTTCTCCCTCTCCCACTCCCCCTGCTTGTGTTCCTGCTCTCGCTGTCTCTCTCTCTGTCAAATAAATAAAAATCTTTAAAATAAATAAATAAATACTGAATTGTGACAATCGCTGCACAAATAAATACACTAAACATCGTTGACTCACACTAAAAAATAGCAAGTTTTATGATACATTAATTATATCTCAGCAGAGCTTTTAAAACAAAACAAAAAAAAAGAACCTGATGAAATCTTGAATGTTCAAGACAAGAGGTGGGATTCTGAGCTTTTAGACAAACCCTCACACATGTTACTACCTCCACACACGGACACACAGCACAGAGGCCAACACTTCTCAGACAGCAACTGTCACTCCAATACTTGACTGGAAATTTACGTAAGCTTCCGTAGACACGAAGTGCTATGTCTCTCTCCCTCTCATTGAAAGATGCTGTATTGTACTACATAAAGGGTGAACATGTGTAATCCATAGGCAGTGCTGCTTTGGCAAATGGTTATTGACTGCATGGGTAAATTTGCATTAAGTTTAATTTCCAAGAGAGCACAATCTTTTGAATGTTGACATGGCACATTTCCAAAAGCATGTGATAAGCTTGTATGTAGAGACCTACCTACAAGCAAACACTTGCCTGCTTATAGAAAGGTCCACTTTCTCACAAATACCCAGATAGAGTTCAGCTAAAATCCGAAATTCTCTTGAAGCCCATTCAAACAAGATAGAAGTGTCACTCTGTTTGCAGTTTCTCATACCCAGTCTTATACAGTGTGTAGCACTTAGTACACGTGCTTCAATGTCAGTATTGACTTCTCAGTTGTTCAACCAGCAGGCTCTTTCACCCTGCATCAGCACTTACCATTGTCCAACACCCACCCCTTCCTTCTCAAAATGTCCTCCTCCTTTGGTTTCTGAGACACTGTACCATCTGGTTTTCCTCTTGCTTCTGGGTTATGTTCTCTTTAGTTTTTGATGGCTTCTCTTCCTTCTCTCACATCCTACATGCAACTGTCACTCAGGATATTTTTCGGTGGGGTGTGGAGGGAGGTCTTTATGTATCAACCTCCCTCAACAATTTCAACCATTCCCTTCCTGGATTGTTTTCATCAGCATCACAAAGTTACCATGTTCAAAGTCCAGGTCTTTCCCGCCAACTGTCAATTCCTCACTTCTTTATTTCTGTTAACGGCATCACCATTATGCAGTATACCAACTCTACCCTTTTTAACGTACACTTCGTCAAGTTTTGAAGAATGCATACAGTTGTATGACCACCACAACTAGGATATAGAACAGTTCCATAAGCGAGGAAAATTTCCTTGTGCCCTTTGTAGTCAACCCCTAGCCTATCCTAGGACCTAGAAAGCACTGGTCTCTTTCGTGTCTCTACAGTTTTACCTTTTCTAGGTGTCATATAAATGGAGTCCTACAGTAAATAGCCTTTGAGTCTGTCTCCTTTCACTTAGCATAATGCATTTGAGAGTTATCCATGTTGTATTAGTAGTATCAATGTATCTAGATGTTCTCCCTTTTTTTTTTATTGTGGCAAAAAACACATAAGAGAAAACTGACCATCTCAACTATTTTTAAGTGTATGGTGCCATAGTGTTAACTAACAAGATACATATTGTTGTGCAACTAATCTGTACAACTTCATCTTGCAAAACTGAAACTCGATACCCATTGAATAACTCCCCATTTCCCTCTCCTGACAGCCTATCTGTTTCTAAGAGCTCGACTACTTTAGATACCTCATATTAAGTGGAGTCATGTAGTGTTTGTCTTTTTGTGACTGGCTTATTTCACTTAGCATAATGTCCTCAAGATCCACAGATGTTGTGGGACGCCTGGGTGGCTCAGTTGGTTAAGCAGCTGCCTTACGCCCGGGTCATGATCCCAGGGTCCTGGGACCGAGTCCCACATCGGGCTCCTTGCTCAGCAGGGAGCCTGCTTCTCCCTCTCTCCCCTTCTGCTTGTGCTCTGTCTGTCAAATAAATAAAATCTTAAAAAAAAAAAAAAAGATCCATTGATGTTGTAGCATATGACAGGATTTTTTTAAGGTTAAATAATATTCCATTATATGTATATACCACATTTTCTTTATTCATCTGTTGATGGGCATTAGAGTTGCCTCCATATCTCGGCCATGGTGAATAATGTAGCTATGAGCATGCATGTGAAAATATCTCAAGATGCTGATTTCATTTCCTTTGAATATATACCCAGAAGTAGGATTGCTGGATCATATGGTAGTGGTTTTTTTGGTAGTTTCTATTTTTAATTTTTATACTGTTTTTCATAGCAGAGTAATTCATTCCTTTTTACTTCTGAGTGGTATTCCATTGTACAGATGTTCCACATTTTGTTTATCCCTTCCCCAATTTGAAGGATATTTGGGTTCTTTCCAGTTTTAAGCAATGCTTATACAGTTACAATTGCTAAACATTTGCTGAAAGGTTTTGTGTGTAAAGGTTTATTTCTGTTGGGTAGATATCCAGAATTAGGATTACTGGGTTTTAAGATAAGTGTATATTTAACTTTATGAGAAACTGTCAACTGTTTTCCACAGTGCCTGTATCATTTTATATTCCTAACAGTAATATGTAAGAGTTGTAGCTGTCCGGCATCCCCACCAGCACTTGGCATTGTTGGTTTGGGAGTTTTAGCCATTCTAGTAGGCTGTAGTGGTGTCTCATTTTCTTTTCTTTTCTTTTTTTTTTTTTTAAAGATTTTATTTATTTATTTGAGAGAGAGAGAGAGAATGAGAGATAGAAAGCACGAGAGGGAAGAGGGTCAGAGGGAGAAGCAGACTCCCCGCTGAGCAGGAAGCCCGATGCGGGACTCGATCCCGGGACTCCAGGATCATGACCTGAGCCGAAGGCAGTCGCCTAACCAACTGAGCCACCCAGGCGCCCTCATTTTCTTTTCAATTCATATTTCCCAAATGACTAATAATGTTAAGCATCTTTTCATGTGCTTATTTGCCATCCTTCTGTCTCCTTTAGCGAAGTGTGTGCTCAAGTCCTTTCGCCATTTTTTTTTAAGTTTTAGATTTTTGTTGTTGTTGTTACTGGATAGTTTATTTCTTTATTATTGAGTTAAGAGTTCCTTACATATTTTGGATTACAGGCACAGGTTATCAGATACATGTTTTTGCAAATATATTTTTCTAGTCTGTGGCTTGCCTCTTCATTTTTTTACTGGTATCTTTTAAAGAGCAGAAGTTTTCAATTTTATTGAAAATTTTATCATTTTACCAGCTGATAAAATTTTATGAATTTATCCATTTTTTAATCAGTTGTGGGTTTTTTGCAAATTGTATTGTATCTCAATTTACCTACTCTTTTTTTAATATTTTATTTATTAATTTGACAGCACAGATAGGCAGAGTGGCAGGCAGAGGGAGAAGGAGAAGCAGACTCCCCGCTGAGCAGGGAGCCCTACGCAGGGCTGGATCCCAGGACCCCAGGATCATGACCCGAGCCAAAGGCAGACGCTTAACCGACTAAGCCACCCAGGCACCCCTCAATTTACCTACTCTTGAGTGCTCAAAGCTGGCTGTTTCCATTCCTTACTCGCCTTAGCTGTGTCACTTTCTATCACTTTTTCTGGCTTTTAATGGTCTCTCATGTCTAATAACTGCCTTGATCTTCACCTTTGATAAAGTTAGGCAGAGATTCCTCAGATGAGCTCACTGCTGGTGCTCAGGTATTCAGAAGGGCTGGACCATGCACACACTAAACGTGAATGGCACAGCTCTCCTGTCTAGAAACTAAAACTGACCTCTTTCCATCATTCCTGATGCACAGGCATGTGCACCTGCCTCTCCCTTTCTTCCTTTCTCCCCCCTTCTCTTCCCTTCCTCCCTCCCTTCCTCTTTTCCTCTTTCTCCTCCTCTTCCTTCTTTCTCTCCTTCCTACTCCCTGCCCTCGCCCCCAGCCTCTCTCTTCTAGGTCGGCCTCATTCTCCTCCTTCACTGCCCCTCTCCCCACCGCCTTGTCAGTCCCAGTCCATTCCGGGGAGTTTGGAAAGTAGGCAGTACTGTGCTTTCCCTGGAAGCTGCCTCCCTCTCACCGCTTCTATCCCCTGAGTCCTCCAACCCTCCTCTGATCCCTAGCCATTGCCCAAGTCCTATAATTCCTCAGAAATTTCCCCAGCTCTGCCCCCATTTCTGTGAATTTGCCTCCAGACCAACCTATAGCCTAGGCTGTGGGTTAGGAGACCAAATCACAGACAAGTAATCAGCCTCTCAAAACTTTGTTCTCCTCATCCTTAAAGCATCTACAAAATCAGTTACATTACAGGGTTGTTATAAGAATTAAATAAAATAATCTTTTTTTAAAGGACTGTTCCTGGCTTATTGTATGATATATACTCTTTGGGATATATATACCCTAGTTTGACAGTTCAGTTTCATTGGACTCCATGTTGCCAAGATGCAGTAGCACCCCTCACCTGTTCTTGTTCAGAAACCACCCCCCCCAGCTGGTCTTCTTATGTGAATGGGCTTCTCCTGTTTGTCTAAAGAGTAGTGTTTACAGGTGCATCTCCTCGAGCTCAACTGCAGATCTCATCCATTTCAGCTTCACCCACTTTCAACACTCAAAAACCCCCACAGCATGGTCTCGTTTCAACCCTATCTATCCCTTCTCTGCTTCATCTACTCCATACATCAAGCAGAGTGACCTATTGTTCTTATATGGTTCAAAAACACACACAAGGACTCTCACCGCTGGGCCCGTTCCCTCCATCCAGAATACTCTTCCTGCCCTCACATTCTGTGTACCTGGAAAACAAATGCTCCCCATTCTTCCAAATCTACTTTACTGTCGCTTTCTTCCGGAAGCCTTTCTCAGGACCCCACTATTATCTCTTTGACTTTTCACAGCATTTGTACCTCTTTTCCATTATTGCTCTATATTAGTTATTCTGTCTTACTGTTCTGTGTGACAGTTTGTTGTGTAATACTCTTAATCCTGTTAAATCAACCTTAGGCCCATCCAGTAACTTGGACAGTAGCCTACTTGTGCACCAAGTGTCAGTAGATACTTGTTAAATTGATTTAAACTTTAATGCAAATTCTGGAACTTAAAGGCTAACACAGTGAAGTTGTCAGAAGTGACTCAAGATTTTCAGTCTTTGGAAACTTCAATTTTGAGAGGCTGCAGGGGACTGCAAAGTTATCTAGTTCCCACGTAGGAAAGAGTGTTTTCTCTATTTAGATCAAGGCAGTCAGTGGCCTAGGTAAAGGGCTCTTGCACTTGGGCAAATGAAAGCACCATTAACGGAGATTTGTATCAGCAACTACAGTATCTACCTAGTTTCTTCCGGACTGTGGCAGTGTACAGAAAGACATGCTTTATTCTCCTGGCTGAACGCTACAAGATGCAGTTGGTTCTCAATGTTCTATTTTCCTGCTCTGCCTATCTGGTCTGTGTTCTCCTTTCCCTCCAAACCTCCTTTTTTCTAGGGCCTCATTTCAACCCCCATATGCTTCTTAGTCTGTGAGTGGCCTAGATGTGTTGCTAAGGAAGAGCTGATTTCCAGGGTCTTTGGCCAGCGGTGACCCACACAAGCCGAATTACTCTCTTTGTGTCATCTCACCTTGGCACACGTCCAGGGGGAGATAATATGTATGACCTAGTGTGTTCCAAGTAGCTTTAAATCAAGAAATTGCATATTTAGTGCAGTTTAGTAGACCAAGAAAGACCTGAGAGTCAAGAACTCTTAAGTGTTTATCCCCATGTGAATTCAGATTTATTGGGGGAATTTCTAGCAGGTCACTTAACCTCTCTGTGTCCCTACAGTATTCCTACAAAGTACTGATACAGCTGTTTTATATCAATCTTGTACTTTAACATTTTTAAATTACATTTATTTTATTGAAATTAGTTTTCAATGGAGAACCTTCTTGCCTAGCAGTTTTATCACTTCTGATTTTTAATATGGATTTCTACTTACACTAACTTAGAGTTTGCCTTTTAACATTAACAGAGAGATGTGGTTACATTTCTTTTTTGTTTCTTTGGGTTTTTTGTTTATGGTTACATTTCTTAAAGAGTATTTACATTCATTCAGAAATCTAACAAATTTAAATCTTGGAAAGCTTCCTTTATCTTCTTTTATGAATAATATAAAATTGTAGTGAAACTGTTAGAAAAGGGAAGGATAGAAACATGTTGATGCTTTGACCCTATAAGAACCTGGAAACCATACTGTACTAACTGTAGATGACATCTTAATCATCATGTGGACTTCAGATATTCTTTTTAAAAACTTTACATTTATTTATAATCTAAACTTTATCCAATTCTGGTGTAATCATAAAATGTATAGCTTATTAATTGCCTTTAAGGAAATTTTTGCCCCAGTGAGCATTAGTATTGAATATGCCAAGCCAAATTTAGTTATCAAGACCTACTGATCACCTTTCATGTTCATACGGTCACAGTCCTCACCTGGATTCTCCCTTCCATTGTTTGCCTAGTGGTCCTTTGGTGTCCTCCTCTGGGAACTGATGACAAGAGGAGCACCACCTTACCCTGACGTCAACACCTTTGATATAACAGTTTACTTGTTGCAAGGCAGAAGGCTCCTACAACCCGAATACTGCCCAGATCCCTTGTAAGTAGGAATTTCAACAGAATCTTCTGTCATTCCTATATTCTTTACTTTTACCAAAATGCTTGCCTTCATAATGTCTCTCATAGCATTTCTTCCTTTTTGAAATAGATATGAAGTGATGCTCAAATGCTGGCACCCTAAAGCTGAACTGCGCCCATCTTTTTCTGAACTGGTCTCCAGGATATCAGCAATATTCTCTACTTTCATTGGGGAGCACTACGTCCATGTGAACGCTACTTATGTGAATGTCAAATGTGTTGCTCCATACCCTTCTCTGTTGTCATCACAAGATAACATTGATGGCGAGGGGGACACATGACGGATGGATAACTCACCAGCCCCCTTCTGAGAAACATCAAAGAACTTTCCAAACAACAGGCTACGTTTTATTCAATTTTTTTTTCACTGCCTGGCCATTGAAATGGCACCAGATATTTTTTGCTTTTGCCAAGATTGCACTATTATAGGACTTTATATTGCTATTTAAAATGACTGGATTCTAAGGAATTTCTCAGCAGACAGAGCGTCAGAGCCAGAAGCTTTGTCCCATAGGCCAGTGACCAACAGCAACCCCACAGCTGTGATGATGCTCCTGTGCATTCAGGCCAAAACCTGAATTCTAGGTTGAAATTTTTAAAAATCAGGATCCTACATGATTTCATATGAGGAACGGAGGCAATGAATTTTGAGGACTTCTTGATCACAGAAAATTCAGAAGAAATGGTAAAGTCCTGGACAGATGTGGCCCCAGTACCAAGCCATTCATTTAGACTTAAAATGGTTCAAAGAACTTCCATGTGCTGTATGGTCACTAAAGTTTTTTATTACTGATGTTGTCATTTGCCCATTAGGCAAACATTCCCTTTTAAATTTTTGTATCACATTCCTTTTCATGGAGAAAAATCCATAGACAATGCAGTGAACATTTCAAAATGGCAGGACATGAAATGTGTTTATAAATTAATAGGTATATTTACATATTGTACATAGATGACATTAAGAAGGTTCTCATAAAATAGCTTAGTCACAATGAAATAATTAGTTATCATTTAGAAATCAACTGAGAATGATACTATTCTAATGATTGTGGACATTTAGATGGTTTGTCTTTTTGTTTTGTTTTGTTTTTTTATGACGACTCTGAAAATAAAACAAGTGATTTGGGATAAGTGTTTTTAAAGGTAACTCAGCATGTTGTTAAAGCAGAATACATCTGACTAAAAGGTTCATTGGTTCCTATCATGGCTCATGTAGGGCAAAGAAAGGATCGATGGACTGGAAATATTAGCCTCTTTCTCAGGTGGCAGCTTCCCACCCCACAAATAATTGGAGGTAATAAAACTTTCTGGGAGTCCAGTTTTTCATTAGAACATGCTTTGTGGGAAGCAAAACATATTTTACAGGGAAATAAAAGCAACTGAGAGTTCTGGCCATTTCACCTGGATGAACAGTTGTTCTGGGCAGGACTTTTGTAATGTTTTGTTCTGTGGGATTTTGTGCTTACTACTGTATAGTGCATGTGGCACAGGATACTCTGTTTTTGTCAGTGTAAACATTTAAAGTATTATATTTTTATAAAAATGTTTATTTTTAATGATATAAGAAAACTTTTGTTAGGCCACAAAAATACTGCACTGTGAACATTTCAGAAAAGGTATGTCAGACTTGGATTAGTAAAAGCATAGTTCTCAATGGCTGTAAATAGTGATAAGGAAATGTACTGATTGCCAGTAAACCCCACCCTCATTACATCACCAGGACTTGAAGCCAAGGGTTAACACAGCAAAGCTATAAAGAGGGTGTGTTACACTGAAGCCCAATAGTAGAGCTGGGCTGATGTTGCAAGAGAGTGATTACAACCTACACTCTTTGACAATAGTGGAATTTACCAGAAGACACAAGGAATTGTATGGTAGAGACATATTCCAATTTAAATGTTGTTTCAGAAGACTAAAGAGTGATACTAATGCACAAATATTGCAAATGGGTAACCAAAAAAACTCTGCAGAAACAAATATCTCTACTAATATCCAGAGATGAATGCATCAACAACAGAAAGAGCTTGTGGAAACAACCCATCAAGAAGACTACACACCTGTATATAATATGCTTGAGAAAGCTGCAATGTGAAAATCATGTTTGCTATTTATAAACATGTCCTTAGGTTAATGTGTCTGGACAGATTGTGACAGTAAGTGGTTCCTCTAAGAATTAGATACTTGTCACTGCCTATACCTGCAGTTGAGCTGAATGGTACTTTGTATGTTAATAGTTGTTGTTTTGATAAATCATACAATTAAAATAATGTATCAGCTTGTTACTGAGAGTTGGTTATTGCTAGTCATGCTTGATTACCTATTCCATTTACATAATGACAGAGGAAGCCTAAGATTGATTCCATCTGGCTGCATCAAGACCATCCATATATGAGAACCTTAGTTAATTCCTGGGCAGCTAAAGGAATTTGCATCCTTGAATCTCAGGAATTCTCTAAGAGTGGTTTGCCCCGAGTTGCCAAATTACCCACATTTCTCTTTCAACTGCTAGAGCACCGGTCTCCTCCTTTTAGCATGATGCTCTTCTCCAACAAGCTGCAGCCTTGGACCACAAGCTATAACAATAAAGCTGAAAACCCATAATTGGCAGAGAGATATCTAGTTGGGTGTTGGAGGAGAGAGGCCTTCTTAGCCCCTTAAAACTACTCTATCTACAAAGGTTACCAACATTCAGGAGCCCCCAGCTACTAGAGAACATACCTTCAGGTTATCTCTGTGAATATTCTTGGAATGGTAAGGGAATTCAGAGGTGATATTTCAGTCATTTAAAAATCATGCAGCGGGGCGCCTGGGTGGCTCAGTCATTAAGCGTCTGCCTACAGCTCAGGTCATGATCCCAGGGTCCTGGGATCGAGTCCGCATCGGGCTCTCTGCTCGGCGGGAAGCCTGCTTCTCCCTCTCCCACTCCCCCTGCTTGTGTTCCCTCTCTCGCTGTGTCTCTCTCTGTCAAATAAATAAAATCTTAAAAAGAAAAATCATGCGGCACTTTGGAGCAATCCGATTTCAAAAAAGACCCAAAAATGAAACTGGTGCCTACAAAATACAATGGGGGCTGATCCTTTATGAGAGAGAATTCATTCCTTATACACAGCCAAACTCCCAGCTAAGAAATGCACCTCTCTAAGAACTTCAATCAGACTCCATGCCCCGAAGGGCAAGAACCTGTCATCTTTATATCCCTAGTATCTGGCACTTAGTAGATTCTGAAATAACTGCTGAACTGAAACCAAGTTTTCCTATCCTTAATCACTTTAAACCACCACAGATGCAGTTATTACCTATGTAGCTTGCATGATATTTGGTGAACAATGACATGGGGGAGGAGAGGACCTTTCTAGGAAGAGAGCGATAAAAGGATCTTCCTTTATAAAATTTTGCTTGATGCTCTGAAATTTTTTTTTTAAGTAGGCTCCATGCCCACTGTAGAGCCCAACGCAGGGCTTGAATTTATAACCCTGAGATCAAGACCTGAGCTGAAATCAAGAGTCAGACACCCAACTGACTGAGCCACCCCAATGGTCTGAATTTTAATTACAGGATTTTTCACTTCACAATGTAGGCATCAATTATATTTTTGCTCTTTCTGACCTACATAGCAGATTGCATCCTTAAAGAAATATGGGGAAGGAATATACAACCTATAAAAGAACCTCAAATATTTGCAGACGTCTTACATTATTAACCTACCCAATTTGGTTCAAGAAACAAGTTAGCATTATATAAAAGAAACTGATTAGTATTTCATTTAATTCGATTAATGTTTGTTTAGCAGCTATAAATGTCAAGCACATGTACTAGGTAATGGAGATTTAAGAATCTAGTCCCTCCCACCCCAAGGAATTTAATGGAAGAGACAAAATTACACAACTAGTGCATATTTTAACTGCATTTCTTAGATCTGTAAACTGTCTTGAAGAAGCATCACGGTTTATAAGTGGAAGTTTGTATCTTTGGACCTCCTTCACCCGTTTGTCCCAATCCTCTGTCTCACCTCTGGCTACCATGAATTTGTTCTCCAAATCTTTGAGCTTGGTTTTTTTGTTCTTTTGTTTTTGTGAGGTTTTTTTATTTTTTGAGATTCCACATATAAGTGAGATCATATGGTATTTGTCCTCTGTCTGACTTACTTCACTTAGCATAATACCCTCAAGGTCCATCCATGTTGTGGCAAATAGCAAGATTTGCTTTTTTGTGGCTGAATAATAGTCCATCGTATATCTATACCACATTTTCTTTACCCATTCATCCATCAGTGGGCACTTAAGTGGTTTCCATATCTTGGCTTTTGTGTGTAATACTGCAATGAACGTGCATATATCTTTTTTGAGTTACCGGGGTTTTTTTTTCCCTTTTGGATAAATACCCAAAAGTAAAGTTACTGAATCAAATAGTAGTTCTATTTTTAATTTTTTGAAGAACCTCCATATTGTTTTCTAATTTACATTCCCACCAACAATACACAAGGGTTCCCTTTTCTCCATATCCTTATCAACACTTGTTATTTTTTGTCTTTTTGTTAATAGCCATTCTAACGTGTAAGGTGATTATCTCATTATGGTTTTGGTTGGTGTTTCCCTGATTATTAGCGATGTTGAGCATTTTTCGTGTGTCTTGTTGGCCATCTATGTGTCTTTGGAAAAATGTCTATTCCGATTCTCTGCCCATTTTTTAATCTTTTTTTTTTTTTGCTGTTGAATGGTTGAATTCTTTATTATTAACCCCTTATCAGATACATGATTTGCAAATATTTTCTCCCTTTCCATAGCTTGCCTTTTCGTTTTGTTGACGCTTCCTTTGCTGTGCAGAAGCTTTTTATTTATTTTTATTTATGTATTTACTTATTTATATTTATTTATTTATTATTTATTTATTTATGAAAGAGAGAAAGAGTGTGTGTGCACATGCATGCACAAGCTGGGGAGGGGTGGAGGGGGAGAGAGAGAGAATCCCAAGCAGGCTCCATGCTTAGCACAGAGCCCAACATGGGGCTCAATCTCAAGGCCCTGAGATCATGACCTGAGCCGAAGTCAAGAACCAGACGCTCAACTAACTGAGCCATGCAGGCACCCCTGTTCAGAAGCTTTTTAGTTTGATGTAGGCCCACTTATTTATTTTTGCTTTTGTTGCCATTGCTTTTGGCATCAGACTCAAAAAATCATTGCTAAGACCTATATCAAAGAGTTTACTGCCTATGTTTTCTTTTAGGGGTTTTATGGCTTCAGATCTTATGTTCAAGTTCTTAATTCATTTTGAGTTAATTTTTGTGTATGGTGTAAGATGGTAGTCAGTTTCCTTCTCTTACATGCGGCTGTTCAGTTTTCTCAACACAATTTATTGAAAAAATTGTCCTTTCCCCCATTGTATATTCTTGGCTCCTATGTTGTAAATTAATTGACCATGTATGCATGGGTTTATTTCTGAGCCCTCTATTCTGTTCCATTGACTGATATGTGTTTTTATCCAATACCATACTGTTTTGATTACTATAGCTTTGTCATATAGTATGAAATCACAGTTTTAACATTCCAAAGTGAAGCCTCCTAGGCAAATAAATCAAACTCTGACTTACCTTGGGCAAAACACTGAACCTCTCTCAAATAGGCTAATCCTACTTACTTCACGAAGTTGTCTGAAGACTAAAAAAAAAGTATGGAGAGGTACCTAGTACACCATAGTTGCTCATTAATAGTGATATTATTATCTTCAATCTTGGACAATTAAGAGCCCAGGTAACCTGTGGTTGATTGAAAAGGGAAATTAAGCCTGAAGAGAGACCTTATAGATGTTTAAATTCAAATCCTTTCCCCATCCACCTCATACCTGCTTTACACAATAGATGCAGAGCTGTGATTTCACCTTATCCTTGAGTATTGATGGGGCAGTGTTGGGGGGGCTGCTGAGAAGGCTGACAAGACAGTGACAAAATGGTGGCACCTTTCCTCTTAGTGCCAGACACCTGAAGAATACCTCTACCCCTTCTTCTTTCCTTAAACTCCCTACTATTTCTTTAATCACATCTCTAATGACTAATTTCCTTCTTTGAACCTAGAATATACAACAGATATGAAAAGAAAAAACCCAATCTGTCTAAATTACGGGAAAGTTTCACAAAGGCACAATGACAGGAGTCACAATTCTCAGTATTCATGTCTAGAGATTATTACTGTTCTTTGTTTTGCTCGAATGGATGGTTAATGATTATTCAGATTCAGGAAAAAGTGGTCTAAGTACAGTATTGTTTTAGTTATATGATGTGTGTTTGGAAGATAAGGAATACTTCATTAATATTGTAATCCATCTGGATGACTAGACATACACAGGTAACTACACGATTTAGACAATTTCAGGAGATAGATACACAGACATTATGCCCCAAAGTAGGAAATGCTTATTGCTTTTAATTCCATAAAATGTTTTTCCTTTTAGTACTTGACGTTTTTCTTCAAAACTATCTCAATTCCCTATCTATCAAAAATTGGAAATAAGTTCAGTCATAAACCAGTGAAATATATCAGTTGGTGAATTGAAAGTAATAAAACAGAGGCTTGCCTAAACTGTCCTTTGTTGTAAATTACACCCGAGGTCTAGATTACGTCAGCCTAAGGTATTGATCACAATGCTGAGAGGTTTATAACTACTATCGACTTACCATGTGACCCAGGAGCAGAAATCTAGGAAAATTGCAAAAGCATATCTATGGTAATGAAAAGCCCATCATTAATAGAACTTACTATCCTGTCATGTGACTAGTACTGTGTTGGCTTCAAGGAAAATAAATATTTAACAAATGCTGGAAACAAGGATTCAGCATTCCTTTTTTCCATTGCGTGCTTCTGAGCTATTCTGATAAATGTGTTTCCCTTCTTACCAATAAAAAGTATAGGTTTTAAAAAAAGTAACATGAATCAGTTAATTAGTCCCATATAAAATTAGCATTCAAACATTCAAATGGCTCCTAATACTTTTATTGTTATTATTATTATTATTATTTTATGTTTTATTTTTTTACTGAAGAGATAATTCCCCTTACAGACTAATTTGGAATAGGGCTCACATCCTATTCTCTTGGGCAGTGAAATGCTACCTGGCGAAGCATTCTGAAAACTAGTTAGCATTAAAGAAGCAATTCTGAAATGGGACTGGACATATTTAGGATGCATACACAGAATGTTTAATTTAAGTAAACTAGCTCTAATTGAACATTATCTTGAAGCTCTGGATCCAGACTACAATGGTAATTAATTGTTATCCTTTTCTTGAAAAGAAGCCCTTTGTCTTTATGCATTCACTTTTTCACTGTCACATGCGTACATTCTTTTCACCACATGAACTCCAGGCTGGCAAAAACATCCACTAATCCTTGGACCTCTGGGTTGGAACGACAAAAATGCATAAAATCTTACCAGGCCAAAAGAGATCAACTTTAAAAATCTTTGGCATCCAAACATGTCAGAACTGTTTTTCCCTGACTCCCCAAGCCATTTGTGTTCCCCATTATGGTCCACGGGACCTATAATATCAGTTCCTACTTTTATTGGGCAGCCTGGAATTTTTAAGAACCATATTTCATTTACCTTTCTTGGTTGTTTATAATTTTCACAGTTGTCTTATGAGTTTTCTTTCCGTCTCTAATTCTTAAAGTATTAGAAGTGGTAATAGACAGACTGCTCTCTGCCCGTTGAAGCCATCACTGACGTGTGCCCCTACATTCTGGGTAACATCTGTTTTTTCCATTATCGTCAGGCTGGGCCTTACCTTCTGTAGAACTGTACTAAGCAAACATCATCTTTATCAGGGGCAACAGTTCTTGTAAACAAGAAATGCTAAATTCAGAGCCTTTGTGAAATCCTGCCATCTATGTCTGAATTCAGTCACATGATCAGCAGATATTATTTCAGAAGTCCCAACAAAGAAAAATTACAGAGAAACCCAAATATCCTATCAGGATACTCTTGCAAGCTGTTTCCAATTTTTTGTTGGACTAAGAGAATTAAACATAGGGAATTTAAATTATCTTCAGTGGTAGCCGAAGGGTCTGTGAAAATACGTGGGGAAAGCAAGAAGTCACTATCACAGAGATACTAAAAAAAACATATTTCAGAAAGAAAATATCCAGTGTTAAGACTACATAGGGATTTTTTCTGAAAATGAACTTAATTGATAAAAATAATAATGATAATAATGATCTCATCCCAGGACATGCCACAGGAATTAATGACTGTCTGGCAGCTAATGGGCTCAGGTAATGCTCTCAGGAATTGGTCTTGCTTAATGAAATGCTGTTTGTTTAGTAAATGAATGCTTAAAATGACAGAAGTAAAAAATCAGGGCTGCCACCATCAAGACTGGTTGATTCACAGGGAAAAAAAGAAAGAAAGCTACACACAAAAATGTACCATGTGCTACTCTTACTTTTTTATTCATTTGCAATTCAGGAAAAAAATACCCATCCTTTTATCATTTTTTCTTTTATACATCTGTCTCCCACTTTTACTCTGGGGATATGTTGACTCATGGATTGTTTTACTGACAGAGAATTAACCTGTTAATGAAAATGTAATCCCCTCTAGTGCAGGCATATCAAATTTAAAATTCTGATTGCTTTGAATCATTTTGTTTTAAATACTGTGATATGAAGAAGTGGATCCTCCACGTGGGCTTTAGATTATTGTCTCCAGATAACGCTTGGCTTAGAAAGTCGTTACACAACATCTTATTCCAGGATTATTCTAACAACTGACCTCCTGATTCTGCCCTCTCCATATTGACGATTCCTTTTAATCCCAAACCAGCTGCCAAAACTATATATCTGATTACATCGTTTCCAGCTTGAAAACCTGTGCCCATTCCTAGATGTTCCCTGCATCAATTCTTTACGTTGTCATGTCTTGTTTTGTTTTATTTTTAGTATATATCCTCATGAAAAAAAAATTTTAAACAAGAAGATATAAAGTGGACAGGAAATATCCTCTGACCACTCTCTCACACCCTCCATCCTCACTTCCTAAAGGTAAGCAATGTTAACTCTTTCTTGTATATTCTCCCAGAAATTTCCACCTTGCTTGAGTTCTAGATATAAGCTGTATAAACAAGGCTAAACCAAACCATTCGGACCACTGCCTCCACCCAAGCTGATTTATAATTTGGTGTCCCTTCAAACTGATATTCTTTAAATATTTTTTCAACTTTCATTTGAATAGAAGATTGAAATTATGTCTTTTCATATAAAAATTAAAGGAACAGATTTGCTTATTTCCATGTAACAAAGCAGAATTGATATACTAAAAAAGAAAAAAAATCAGCAAAATATTATACTTTTCTAAAATTCTAGTTCTCTTTTGCAATATTCCAACCAAACCAGCTTGGAAATTATAAAGGGCTTTAAACTTAGGTAATAAAAATAAATCACCCATTCCTGATATGCAGCATTCTGTGAAGGATTATTTTCAGAATTTCAGCTGACAGACAACTTTTAACTGACTGGAACCATACTTAACGTGCGGCAAACATACACCACAGAGATGGGTTGTTTACTGTAGCAAGTTATTTTGCATCACTCCAACTGTCCTTTTGGCAGGAGCACACCCAGCCTAATTTTGTCCGTTACATAAGGAGCCACATGTGGAAACCTGAATCAGCTGACATCATATTACTGACTTAATCCAGCCATAATTCAGTGCCTAGTGACCTGGCGGGCCCATCTCTTCCTCTCGTTCTGGATAGCTCTATAGCATAGAGGCTGGGTGGACATACTTTGGGATCAGACACCATAGGTTTGAATCATTTCCACCACTTACCAGAGACGTGATTTTGGACAAGTTGCTCAACCTTTCTAACCCTCAGTCTCCACACTGAGAACATGGAAATGCAAGTGGTGACTTCCTCATAATACTGCATGAGGACTGAATGAAACAATGCATGCATAACTCTCCATAAGTGGCAGTAATTATTTCTGGAGAGCTTTGCTTTATTATTATTATTATCATCATCATCATTTATAACCTGCCTTGCTCCCCAGGAAGATTCAATGTGGAAGATGCTAGAATAAAGTTACCCCCAAACAGGTCCAAAGTTTGGCATAATCCAGAAATATATGAAAGTAAGAGTTATGAAAACAGTTGCTATTCTTCCTCATCCTTTTAAGTAGTACTAGCCTGGATGTTAGGAACAATGGGGCCCTACTCCAGTCTGACTTTACTGCTTGTGTGACCCTCAGTGTCACTTAATCTTTTTAAGTTGTACTGTTCTTCCCTATAAAGTATGAGGATAATTATACTCACAGGGCTAGCTGTAAGTCTTAAATAATATAATAAGGTTTTACACAAACAGAGGCATTATTATGGTTGTTAGATTCATCAAAATATTTTTTTTATTTCAAAAATCTCCTTAGAATTCATCTAATGTATACAATTTCCTCTAACCAACTCCAACACTTCCTTTACTCCAGCATAATTGCTGGAGCTGTTTGCAGAGATCCATACTTAGAATCAATGGGCTCAGGCCTGAGAAGGCCACGAATCTGGCCCTGGGCGTCAGCACAGGAGTTCTGGGTGCTCATTGCTAGCTGACCCTTAAACAACGCCACGTCCTCTTTGGCATTCAAAGTTTGGGGGTGAAATCACTGCCCCTTCTCAAAGATAAACAAAAATGCAGATCTGAAGTGGTGTCCTGAGCTAACATGAAACAAGTTGAGTTTGAATGTCATCAGAGCAGTGTTTTTCCGACATAATAAATTGCTCTTTGTTTAAATCAGAAACTGAATTCATTTTATTTTCCAAAATCGGCCCCGCCAGGTTTCCTTGATTTAATTGTATCTTTTTCGTCTGCCGACAATGGAAAGCAGAAGAAAATAGTCTTGCTAAGGAAATGAAATATTACCAAGAAAAACAGGCATTCTCACACTGTATGAGGGGGGCTTTTTTTTTTACATTCAATTTTTTTATAAAAAAAAAAAGGTCTCTACCCTTTGAAACAACAGCATTATTGCAGTTACTGTTAGGTCATATCTACATAGCCCAAAAGAAAATGTTGGAAAGAAAATTAACTAGTTCAGAAGGGTATGGACAACATTATTTTTAAAAGGAAATGGTTTTTCATACATAGAAAGAATAACAAATGATAGCAAAGAAAAGTGAGAGTTGGAATAATTATTTAAATAATTCAAATAAAAATGTATGATTAAAGCATCTGTGGAGTTCAGCTAAAATCGGTTAGATTTTACACAAATTAACCAAATCATTATTGTAATTCTTCAGCTTACTTAGCTAAAACAGCCCTTGTTTTAATAACAGAGAAAAACTCAGTCCTGATTGACTGGTAAGGAGGTCTTGTAACGAAAGAATAAGGGTTTGAAGCAACAAAGGGCCAGGTTCCCATCCCAGCTCTGCCACGACTCACCACTTACCAGGGGAAAAATCTGGATTTTCATTTATTCAATTTAAAATATTTTTGAGAGCCTTTGACATGATAGGCACTGTTCTAAGGAAGGAAAACACAGCAGGGAATATACTAGACAAGACTGTTGCCGCCATGGGACATTTATTCCAAAGCAGAGAAAAAGAAAGAAAGAGAGAGAGAGAGAAAGGAGAGAGAGGGGCGCCTGTGTGGCTCAGTTGTTAAGCGTCTGCCTTTGGCACAGGTCGTGATCCCAGGGTCCTGGGATCGAGCCCTGCATCGGGCTCCCTGCTCCGCGGGAAGCCTGCTTCTCCCTCTCCCACTCCCCCTGCTTGTGTTCCCTCTCTTGCTGTCTCTCTCTCTGTCAAATAAATAAATAAATAAAATCTTTAAAAAAAAAAAAAGAAAGAGAGAGAAAGGGAGGGGAGGAGGGAGGAAGGAAGGAAGGAACAAAGGAACGAAGGAAGGGAAAAAAGATAGATGGATAATGGATGAGTGTATAGATAGACACACAAACGTTATTTTCAAATTGTTTTAAGTGCTGTGAAAGGAATAAATAGGAGAAAAGCTAAGGATTAAAATGGCTATTTGGTATAGGGTGATCAGGAAGACCTCTCTAAGAAGCAAAACGTGCGCTGAGACTGGAAGATGAGAAAGAGCCAGCAGTGTGGAGGGCTGGTGCGTTGCCCGGAGGCAGTGAGAACACCAGGGGCAAAGGCTGTTTCTGGAGGCAGGAAAGGGTCTGTTGAAGGCCCAGGAAACAGACCTACAGGGCAGTAATCTGTTGAGCTGGGAGGAGAAGAGTAGTATGAGGCAAAGTTGAAAATGTAAGCAACAACGAGTTAGATTTCTATTCTAACAGCAGTAGACAGCTACGGAACGGTGTTAAACAGCATTTTTTATTTATTTATTTTTAAAGATTTTATTTATGTATTTGAGAGAGAGAGAGCACAAGCAGCAGGGAGAAGGAGAAGCAGGCTCCCACTGAGCAGGGAGCCTGATGCGGGACTCGATCCCAGGACCCTGAGACCATGACCTGAGCCGAAGGCGGACGCTTAAGTGACTGAGCCACCCAGGCATCCCCTAAACAGGGTTTCTTAAAGATCAGTCTAGCTGCTGAGTGAAAATAGATTATAACAAAGCAAGAGAAGCAAGGCAACTATTCAATAACATTTGGCATGATATCATGGGGGGCTCCAAGTAGGATGGAGGCAGTCGAGGTAGAGATAGGTGAACAGACTTGAGATGCATTGAAGACAAAATGAATGAAACATGCTGAAGAACTGTATGTGGATTTGGAGGGAAGGAAACAATCAAAGGCAACTCTTACACAATTGTGTAAGACTGATGAATCACAGACCTGTACCTCTGAAACAAATAAGACATTATGTGTTAAAAAAAAAAAAAAAGATACTAGGAAGGGAAAATGAAGGGTGGGAAATCGGACGGGGAGACGAACCATGAGAGACGATGGACTCTGAGAAACAAACTGAGGGTTCTAGAGGGGAGGGGCTGGGAGGATGGGTTAGCCTGGTGATGGGTATTAAGAGGGCACATTCTGCATGGAGCACTGGGTGTTATCCACAAACAATGTATCATGGAACACTACATCAAAGAAAACACGAAAGAAAGAAAGAAAAAGAAAAAAGAAAGAAAGAAAGAGGAAAAAAAAGGCAACTCTTAGACTCTTAGATGTTTGGCTTCTGCAAATAGATGGCTGGTGTTGCCACCTGTGGTGAGAAAGCTGGGAGTCACAGGTCAGATCAAGAATTCTACCTTAGACATTTCAACTTACGATGGATGCCTCCTAGACCAAGAACTGGAAATGCCATTTGAAAATGTAAGTCTTTTTTTTTTAATATTTTATTTATTTATTTATTTGAGAGAGCAAGAATGAGAGAGAGAGAGAGCGCACCTGAGAGGGGGTAGGGTCAGAGGGAGAAGCAGACTCCCCGCCCAGCAGGGAACCCGATGCGGGACTCGATCTCGGGACTCCAGGATCATGACCTGAGCCGAAGGCAGTCGCTCAACCAACCGAGCCACCCAGGCATTTCAACTTATGATGCCTCCTAGACAAAGAACTGGAAATGCCATTTGAAAATGTAAGTCTTTTTTTTTTAATATTTTATTTATTTATTTATTTGAAAATGTAAGTCTGAAGGTTGGAGGAACCAAACCATCAACATTTGGTTCTATAAAGCCACGGAACCAGATGAGATCACTTGGGAAAGAAGCTAGAGAGGAGGACAAGGAACCACAGGGCACTACATGTCTAGAAGGCAGGGGGGTAAGACTGAGAAGTTACTTAATTCATCATAAAATACAAAGTTATCACATAGAAAAATTAAATAAAATTATGTATGCTTTGCTACTAACTGGTTAAAGCTACCTAACAATTGTTCATTTCTTCCATTTTTTTCTAACCCTCTTCCTGTTTACCCACTCCCACCATCCAAATATAGTCAACCTCTGATTCTAAAAAGAAGTCAGCCACTGTGTACCCAAAGGAATTAAAACCTAACACTTCTTTTACCTCAACTTATCTAGGTCCCAAGTGATATAAGAAGCAGGCAAAGATCATACACTAAGCAGTCATTGTGCATCACAAACAGTAATCCCAATGACAGGTCTCCTCTATCCTTCTGAAGAATTCCATGTCATTCTAATTGTTCTAAAGTTTATAATACTAAATCAACACAAATTACATCCAAGCTTGTCTTCTTTCATTTTATTTTTTTTTTTAAAGATTTTATTTATTCATTTGACAGAAACACAGCGAGAGAGGGAATACAAGCAGAGAGAGTAGGAAAGGGAGAAGCAGGCTTCCCGCTGAGCAGGGAGCCCGATGTGGGGCTCGATCCCAGGACCCTGGGATCACGACCTGAGCCGAAGGCAGACGCTTAACGACTGAGCCACCCAGGCGCTCTCTTCTTTCATTTTAAATTAGAAAAATGTGCTTCCTGCATTTGCCTGCTCACTTTGAACACGTTAACTCCTGCTTTTACTATGATCGTTATTATACTTCAAGCAAGTTCCTGAAAACAAAAAAAGTAATCATCCACAGTTAATCTAGAGTGTGTGTATCAGGACTGGGCTCAGAAAACCCCAAAACAACTATGGCTTAAATGATAACAGTTTCCTTCTTTTACACAAAACAAGCTGGAAGACAGGCAATTGGGGCTGGTGTAGAAGCTACAAGATGTCATCAGGGACCAAGGCTCCCATCTTTCTGCCTGCCATCCCATTGAATGGCTTCTATCCTCATGGTCACCTTTGTGGTCCAGACGGCTTCCTGAATTATAGAAAGGAGGAGGAAAGGCTGAGTCAACATCCTTTTAGAACCTTTCTAAGAGGCCTGCAGAACTCTTCCACTACTATATTTGGCCAGAATGTAGACTTACAGCTACCCCTAGATGCAAGGGGTGACTGGGAAGTGTATTCCCTTACTTTTGGCCCCGATATGCCCAACTGAACACCAGGGTTCTTTTAAGGAAGGGGAGAATGGATGTGGATAGGCAACTAATAATCTCTTTTACCGGGCATCTATAAGACCACTACCAACTAGTGTTTTTTTATGGAATAAAACATTTAAGAATCTCCTTTTTAAAAAGAAAAGATTTATTTATTCATTTTAGAGAGAGAGAGAGAGAGAGAGCATGAGCCAGGGAAGTGGCAGAGGCAGAAGGAGAGAGAGAATCCTCAAGCAGACACCCAGTTGAGCATGGAGCCCGACATGGAGCTCAATCCCAGGACCGTGAGATCATGACCTGAGCCAAAATCAAGAGTTGGATGCTTAACTGACTGAGCCACCCAAGCACCCAAGAATCTTCTTTTTTTAATGATTAATCCAAAAAATATGAGCTGTCCCTGACACAGCTATCCATCCTGGGTCCCTTGATTAAGTTTTACCCTATCTAATTTCAGTAAATTCAACATTTATGGACAGAAATTATTTGATGAGGCACTTGGTTAGGCAATGTAGGTAATACAGAGATTTACAAATCTTTCCATAATTTACACGTGTATTAGAAAAGAAGAAAAATAAGGACAAAAATCCTAACTGTGGTGGGTTATTGTAATAAGCATATAAATTAGGTAATTTGGGAATTCAGCATATACAGAGATTCATTATGCTAGAAGACGGTTGAAGAAGGTTTTGTGAAAGAAGATGCACATGAGCTGGCCCAGACAGATAGACAGAAGAGAATACATCACTGGACAGAGTCAGGTCAGCAAGCAAGTCAGGAAAGTACAAGAATGGTAAAGGAACAAGAGAAGTTAATTTGAATGTAATACCTGGGGAAGAAACAGTCATGTGTCTACTGATAACGAGCCTGAGTGAACAATCAGCTGCAAGTCTCCCCTGCCTACAACATAATACCTTTCTTACTCTCTCACGACCATGGTTAGTAGGGTCAGAAATTCAAGGATGGGGTTGGGTGATGGGAAGATATAATCAGGATAAAAGAGAGTGAGTTCTTTATCCTTTTTGGCTTCCGGTCCCTCAGCGGGGGTCATATAAGCCCATCCAGAACCTTCCATGCCGCTGGATGTGGTGCCATATGGAAGCTGCACTAGGTTGCTCCCTGTCTTGTAAAAACATAGCATACAGTCAGGCACGTAGCACTGCAAAAAATGGCATGGATAGAGAATTGCTTGGCGCTCCCAGAGTTAAGGAGCCTACGTACGTGCTCCAGGACTGTAGAGGACTCAAATCACAAAAGGCCTTGAACGTGCTAGGAAATGGGGAATGACAACAAGCTTTCCAAAACAGAGGGGCAACACAATCCGAACGATTATTTGGAGTAATAACTCCAACAGCATTGATTGGAAGAGGAAATATTTTTAAAGCCCAGTTAGGAGAATATTTCAGTTCAGTCTAGTGGACGAAAGCAGAAACTACAGCTGTGCTGAAGGAGAGGGGCAACAAGTCAGGATCCTGTGATCACACTGCACTGTTGCTTTATGATTGTGTTCGATGGCACAACTGTTTACAACCCTCTGCTTTCTTCTCTGCCTTATCATTAGTGTTACTTTAGAATAATGAAGCCTGTTCTATCCATTAACTCCACTAACATTTGATCTCCCCATGGATTGAGGTTAAAAATTAATTACTCTTCCAACATATTGATTACATGACTATAAATATAAAAACAGAACTACAGAGCAACTACAGGGACCTTTGTTTAAATAGCATGTTTGCTCTTTTTAAAGGAGGGAATTAATGTTGAAGGACGTTGGACCTGGAGGAACGTACTAGAAAAGCAACCCTAGAGTGCCATCTAGTGTCGACAATGTTTTTAAATGCAGCGTACCAAAGAAAGGTCCGCTTTTAGATATCCTATGTGATCTCCCCCTGTTGAAAACTGGTCAACGTCTGACTAGTTAGAACCAGACTCTCAAACTGCTTTCACTGCTTGCCATTAGGATAGAGATCTGAATTTTAAACAAACAAAATATTCATTTTGAAACTGCAACATGAGGAAGGCTTCAGTTCAACTTCTAGGTAGCGATGAGTTCATAGAATCGGAGGGCATTGTTTTCAGCTTTCCATCATCCTTGATACAACTTCCTCTTTTTAACATTCTAGGAAAAGGTTGGCCCTGAGGTAGAGCTAGCTTTTAATTCTTTTCGTCTCTTTAACTGCGTAGTCTCAGACCATGTCACCTAATGAAAAGTGAACTCCTAATATTTCATGAACTAAAGGATGGATAGTATGGAAGAGGTTAGGAGCTGGTGTTAAAATCTCTTGCCCATGGAAATTCATTGTTACTGGGGTGGCTCATATATCAGAGCACTGCCTTCTGCAGACATTAAAATTCACTTTGTTTCGTGTCCCTAATACTGCCCAGCCCTTGAGAAGCACGAATCTGACATTATATTAGGCAATTCACACTGACCTAGTAACTCAAAGCAATCATCACTGGTAACTTAAAGTGACTACACTCCAAAAGAAATAAAGCCTAAGGTCACAGTTGTAAATCTTGCCACAGGAAGGCCAAAGATTATAATCTTTATGCCAAGTGCTACGGATTCCTTTCTGCTGAGCAGAGTCACATTTCAAAGACTTCACTAATCTGAAACCTATAAGCGGTTGTGACAATAGCAGATATGGCTTAAATGACATCAAACACACATTTTAAAGAAAACTGGTAAATCAGTGGGAAAAAAGCAATTACATTTATTATATCTGAGGTTCAGATTTTAGAGTTCCAGCTTCACACTCTAGTGAAATCCATGTATGATAATTTTTGTGAACTAAAAGGCTAACATTATTCAATCATGGTTAATTGAGGCGGTATATGATCCTCTTATCCGCGTATGTTTGTATGACTTGCAAGCTGATTCTGTGTTTGCTATGATTGTGTTGTAAACAGGGGGTACTACTAGTTCGGTTGAAGTTCTGTGCTGTTGAGATCAAGGTCAGAGGTTTGATTACTAACCAGGACAAACAGCTTCACCGTTGGGGGCCTCGAGACATCTTATCAATGTTTCCTCAAAATCAATGGGCTTTGGGAGAGTGAACGTAAAAATTGGCCACGGCTAAAGAAAAACACTTTTAAAAATCTGTTCCTATTAGACTTTTTATTTCATAAACAATGTATGCTTCCTCAGTGCCTATTAAGGTCAAGATGTAACCTTGAAGAAGCTTGCATTCTTGCAGATGCTAACAATCCCTCCCAGTCCTAGCCCTGTTCCAGGAGATTTTCTCACCCTATTTCCATGCCTCTCATACTCATAGAAAGATATATATTTACATTGATTTTAGGGTTTTTAAATAAAAATAGGATCATGCTATGAACATAATCTGAGATGGGATTTCTCTTTTTTTCTTTTTTTTAAGATTTTATTTATTTAACAGAGAGAGAGGAAGCACAAGCAGGGGGAGACGCAGAGAGAGAAGCAGAGAGAGAGCCAGAAGAGAGGGAGAAGCAGACGCCCCGCTGAGCAGGGGTTCCGACAGGAAGCTCCATCCCAGGACACTGGACCCCAGGACCCTGAGATCATGACCTGAGCTGAAGGCAGATGCTTAACTGACTGAGCCACCCAGGCGCCCCTGAGATGGGATTTATTTTCACTAAGCAGTATGTCACAGGTATTCCTCCAGCTTGTAACTCAGTCTTTTTCATTGCCTAATATTCTGTAAACTGGGTGTTTAAAATTTCATTTAATCATTCCCCTCTTCATGGGCAGTAAGGTTGATTTCAAGCTTTTTTGGTTGTTGTCTCATTTCACATTACAAACAATGCTGCCGGGGCGCCTGGGTGGCTCAGTCGTTGAGCGTCTGCCTTCGACTCAGATCATGACCTCAGGGTCCTGGGATCGAGCCCTGCATCGGGCTCCCTGCTCCGTGGGAAGCCTGCTTCTCCCTCTCCCACTCCCCCTGCTTGTGTTCCCTCTCTCGCTGCGTCTCTCTCTGTCAAATAAATAAATAAAAACTTTTTTTAAAAATGCTGCCAAAATATACATATAATCTAATATACAAGCCTTTTATTCTATGATACAGTCCTAAAAAGACAGAAAAAGTAGTAAGTAATGCAGCCTCTGATATCAGGTTAAGTATCTGAAGTTGAAAGATTTCTCCTTAGACACATAATAAGTCCAAGCCTGTGTAATAACAAAAAGGCATGGCCACATCTGTTCCAGGTCTGAAATTTCGGAGGAAAAAAAAAATGAAAATGAAAAAGAGCAACTCTTATGTTGATACTGTGATCTTCAGCACACTCTCTGCCAAAACTACATTCTATGCAGGGATTTCATAAGATGGAGCAATGTTAAGTTCTTATCTGGGCTCTGCAATCCAGTTATGAGTTAAGTAAGAACGTAAACAAGACATCCTTGGCCTCAGATGCTCCCTAAAAGCGGATTTCAAAAGAAAGTTATTTCAACTTGCTTTTCTAAGAATGGGTCTAACTTAATGATAGGAAGACCACTAGAGTCGGAGCCAGAAGGCTGGGTCCCAGAGCTGGCTCAGTCACTTTTTAATAGCCAGCATTTATTGAGAACTTACCTTGTGCCAAATATTACACAAAATGCTTTACGTGGATTAACACATAGGATTCTCACAATAACCTGATGAGGTACGTGCTCTTATTATCCCTATTTTATAAATGAGGAAACTGGGCACAGAGCCTTACGGAACTTGCCCAAGATTACATAGCTAATAAATAGCTGGACCAGGAATCAAACACAGGCAGGGTTCCTGCAAGAACCTTTTAATCAATGTTCCATAAGTAGGTAACCTTGAGTCCTTTCCTTCCTAAGACTCAGATAACTTATCTCAAATATGAGGGTAATGAACCTGTTCTACCTATTTCCCCAGGTCATTTGGAGGAGTGAGATCATTATATGTAAAAGTCTCAGTAAGTGATAAATCATTACAGTTTTCAGGGGTTTTTCCTGGTTCTCAGAAATGAGCAAGATGAAGTCTAGGTAAAATTCTAAAGTAGATGGGGACACCTGGGTGGCTCAGATGGTTAAGCATCTGCCTTTGGCTCAGGTCATGATCCCAGGGTCCTAGGATTGACCCCCACACCGGGCTCCCTGCTCAGCGGGGAGCCTGCTTCTCCCTCTCCCTCTGCCTGCCGCTCTCCCTGCTTGTGCTCTCTCTCTCTCTGTCAAGTAAATTAATAAAATCTTAAAAAAAAACAATTCTAAAGTAGATGTTCCTTTTTAACAGAAAGGTTAACACTTGGGCAAATCACTTGGCATTGATCTTGCACAATCGCTGTACTTCGAAACTAGGTGTGATGTCCTTTTGATAGAAACTGTAAGTGTGGCATGTGGAATACAAAGTAGGCCTGGAGTCAGGGCTGCAGGCCCACTACTGGCTTCAGCCCTTACCAACTCTACAACGTATTCTCTTATCCTTCAACCACCCCAGATGTAAAACCTATTCCCTCTCTCACAGGTGACCTAAGTAACACAGCTGACGTGCTTTGTAAACTACCAAACGGTAAGCTGTTGTTTTTCTCCCGCCGCGTCACAGGATAGCAACGGACAACCCAACCCGGAGAAGGGGGAGGAAAGGGAGACAGCCCCAGTCACCTCAGCGCCTCCAAAACTCTGCAGAGCCTCACTTTAATGACCATGGATTCTGTCTTGTTTGTTTTTCAGCCACAGTTGGCAGGGGCTGTTTCTTTGCCTTGAGTTCCCTGTCACCCACAGGGAAATTACCTATTCATTATTCCTTTTTTCAAGTACCAATATATTTGTTGAGCATCTACCATGTACCTAGCATTGTGCTTAGCATGGTAAACACTGGTGATATAAGGGTAAATCAAAATAAAGTCCCTGCCTTATGGAACTAACATTCTAGAGGGAGACATAAAAAAATAAACAAATAAAAAATATTAAACCAAATGATCATAACATGGGTTAAGTGCCAGAAGAAAATCAACAGTGACAGGGAGGTGATGGAGTAGAGGGATCCACTTCAGTTGGGGTAGCAGGTAAGATGCTGAAGATGGCGAAGGGCAGACAGATGTAAAGTCTCTCTTAAAGGCAGAACGAGCATAGCTTGATGGATGTGGTGTGAGGGATAAGCAAAGAGAGAAGTAGAAGATGACTACTAGGTGTCTGCAATAGACAGCTGACTGGACGCTGTCACCGTTTCCTTACTCATACTGGGAAATTGGAAGAGGGGTTGTGGAAGTGAAGAGGACCATTTGGGATATGTTGATTATTAAATGCCTGTAAGCCATTTAAATGTCAAGGTGGAAGTATGAACACAGGAAAGTTTTTAAAGAGAAAAACTGGGATGTCATGAGCTTATAGATGGCACTTAAAATACTAGGAATCCAGGGCGCCTGGGTGGCTCAGTTGGTTGAGCGACTGCCTTCGGCTCAGGTCATGATCCTGGAGTCCCGGGATCGAGGCCCGCATCGGGCTCCCTGCTCGGCAGGGAGTCTGCTTCTCCCTCGGACCCTCTTCCCTCTCGTGCTCTCTCTCTCATTCTCTCTCTCTCAAAAAATAAATAAAATCTTTAAAAAAAAAAAATACTAGGAATCCACATTAAACTGTTTGATGTTACCTTTCCCTTGGTGATTGACATTTTAATAACAGACATCTGAAAAACTTCCAAGAGTGGATTTTTTAATCCCTGTTAGTGAAATTTCAAAGACACTCTAAGCCTCAGGAAAAATATTTCTGGCCAGAAATGGAGAGGGAATTCTCAGGCTCTAGAAAATCACACTGACGGGGTAATCTGCTACTCCGGGGGGTGATATGGAGGAATGGAACAAGAGAGCACTTGCTCCAAGATGGACCTGTGCTTGAATTCCAGCTCTATTATGTGGCTTTAGGGAAATCTCTTATCCTTTTCATCTTTTATGTAACTATGTAAACAATGAAAATTAAAATACCTACCTTCTAGAGTTGTTGTGAGGATTATAAATAATATACGGAGAAATGCCTAGCACAGGGTAGTGCTCAGTAAATATTAGCAACATTACATTTCTTTCTCTTTTTCCTTGTACCGTAGAATGTCTTGAAAGACACAACCTCTGTGTCCACCCTTCCTTCTCTCAATTCACTCCAATCAAGTTTCTCATCTGTCCATTCCACTGGATCGCCTTTGATCAAAGCCACCAGTGGTGTTTTTTTTTTTTTAAGATTTTATTTATGTATTTGAGAGAGAGAGCATGAGAGGGGGGAGGGTCAGAGGGAGAAGCAGACTCCCTGCCGAGCAGGGAGCCCGATGCGGGACTCGATCCCGGGACTCCAGGATCATGACCTGAGCTGAAGGCAGTCACTCAACCAACTGAGCCACCCAGGCGCCCACCAGTGGTGTTTAAATCTGCCCTCATCTGGTACCACATCTCCACAGCATTTTTCCCAGGTGATCACTCCTCCCTCAGTGGTTAGCTTTATTCTCACGGCTTCAACACCACACCATCCTGGTTTTCTGCCTATGTCACAGAAAACTCCTTCTCAGTCTCCCTTGTTGGATTCTTTTCCCCAGCTCAAACCCAATTATCTCAGGTTCAGTCCTGGAGCTCTAATTTCTTTTGCGGCCTCACTCCTTCCAAAGTAATATCTGTCCTGTGGTTTTAAATACATCTATTGACTCCCAAATTTACATCTTCACCTGAATTCCAAATTCATATATGCAGCTACTTACTTGATAAACATCTCAAGTTTAACAGATAAAAAATAGAACTCTTGACCTCTCCCACTCAAGTCTTCCACCATCTTAGTGAAAGAGCATCATCATCCACCTGGTGGTACTCTACCAAAATCACCCTTCAGCACATGCTATTAACTCCATTTCTAAAATATATTCACAATCTGATTTGTCTGTACTGCCAAACCCCAAGACCAGGCCACCATTATTTCTTATCTACTGCTCAAATGGCCTCCCAGATTCCACAATAATCCATTCTTCCATAGCAGCCAGAGTGAACTTTTAGAAACATAAATCAGGCCATGTCACTTTCACATCTAAAATCTTTCAACAGCTTCTCATTGCACTTAGAATGAAGTCCAAGTTGTGGACCAGGGTTCAATAAGGTTTACTTGATGGAACCTCAGCTTCTTCTCCAACTCATCTCATTCTACGCACCCCCCTTTAGCACACTACCCACTTCCTCGCCAGCCTTCCTTCTTTCCTCTTTGCTCACCTCTCCTTCAGAGTCTTGCTCTAGCTGTATCCTTTGCCTGGAACTCTCTGCCTCAGATCTTTTCTTGGCTGAGCCCTTATCATCATTCTCAGCAAGGCCTTCCCTGATCACCTAGTCAAAAATAATAGTCACCCCCTCAGTCACGCTCATCACATAACTTTTTATTATTTATAAGTATTTCAAATTATCTTGTTCATCTATGCGTTTACTTCTGTATTATCTGTCTCCCCTCTGTTTGATTATAAGTTCTAGGAAGGTGAGGAGTGACCTTTCTTATTCATCCCTGTACCCTTAGCACCTAGATAGAGCCTGACACACAATAGACACCCAAAAGTATGTGTCAAGTGAGTGAATGAATGAATGAATGAATAGTACTTGTTATTGCTCTGCCTGTGTACAAAACTGAGACTCAGGGACTATGGAATGCCATCCTCTACTTGGTTCAACTTTTGCTACTTGGCCAGTTTCTTCTGCCTTATCTAAATGCCTGTTCTCATTATCTGCTTCCACCCACATTTTAAACATCAGCAGTTCCCAAGGCTCAAGTAGTTATTAAATTCTCTCTTTTAAACATCTTTATTTCTACCTTGTCTTCTCCTGCCCATGTTGACTGCCTCACCTCAGGCTTTCATCATTTTTACCTTAACGCTGAACAGTCTCCTAATAAGTCTACTTCCCTCCAGTGTCAGCATTCTTAAATCCAATATCCATTTCTTCTAATATACAGATTTCAGTTAATAGCCTTCAGAGTTTCTGCCTTTTCTGCAGACTCCTATGTAGGGTGGGGAAAGTCCTCTACGCCTGGGTCCCTGCCTTTTGTGAGCATCACAGTTCACAGCTTCCGCAGATGCCCCGGCCAGTCCAAAGTGACTTTTAAATGTTTTCCAACTTCCACTTCTTTGCTGTGATATAAACTGTTCCTTCTGCTAGAGGTGCCTTTCCATCAGCCCCACCCCTCCCATCTGCATGTTGAACTCATACCCCTCCTTCAATACCCAACTGAAAGACCTCCTCTTCTGCAAGACCCTCTCCAATCTCTCACATCCATGTTGGTCCTTTCTTTGCTGTGCTGCCTCTTTACAAATACACACTTTTGTTATTTTACTTGGCAAGCTATGTGGCTATTTTGTATTAGCTTGATACATACTGTCAACTCCTCCGTGACAGGAACTGTGGTTTATCTTTTTATCTCTAGTACTCTGCCTAGAATATGATTAAATGTCACTAATAAACTTTTGTTGATAAAGAAAAATAAAGAAGCTAAAGACAATGCATTCAGCCACTCAATAAACGTGCATTATAAACAAAGTTGTGTTTCCAAATCATTATTTTGAAGGTTGTATGCTATTACTCTTCAGTATTTACTAGAAAGGAGTGATGGAAGAATAAAAATTATATGCAGTTAACCAATGAACGGCGGGGGGGGGGGAAGTGGGGGCAGCCAGTTGCACCAACCCCTGAACAGTCAAAACTCCATGTATAAGCTGACTCACTAAAAACTTTACTAATAATGGGGCACCTGGGTAGCTCAGTCAGTTGAATATCCGACTCTTGATCTCAGCTCAGATCTTGATCTCAGGGTCATGAGTTCAAATCCTGTGCTGGGCTCCACACTGGGTGGGTTTTTTTGTTTGTTTGTTTGTTTTTAATGAAAACTTACTAATTACAACTTACTAATAGCTTACTATTGACTGAAAGCCTTACATAACACAGTCAATCCACATATTATTTCATATGTTATATGTATTGTGTACTGTATTCTTACAATAAAGTAAGCTAAGGAAATGTTATTAAGAAAATCATAGGTAGGGGCACCTGGGTGGCTCAGTCATTAAGCGTCTGCCTTTAGCTCAGGTTCCTGGATCAAGCCCTGTGTCGGGCTCCCTGCTCAGCGGGAAGCCTGCTTCTCCCTCTCCCACTCCCCCTGCTTGTGTTCCTGCTCTCGCTGTGTCTATCTCTGTCAAATAAATAAAATCTTTAAAAAAAGAAAATCATAGGAAGAGAAAATACGTTTACGGTACTGAAGTATAAAAAAATCCACCTATAAATGGACCCACACAGTTCAAACCTATATTGTTCAAGGGTCCACTGTATTATGAAACCCTGCTTAAAAATTTAGGTCAAAGCTCAGAAGCTAGAAATCACAGTTGTTAAGAACTGTTTGTCACAACGGTGCCTCTCCCCTCCATTTGTCACTTTGAAAATGGCCAGTTAACAAAGTATTTGTCATGCATCTTATAATTGCTTTGATTAAAAAAAAATAGCCAGCAGTCTGCTTATTATGAGAACTCTAGGTTATTTTGGAATTCCTCAACCAAATGCACAAATCAGTTCTTTTAATAGTCCTTGGAAATACAGAGCCACAGAGCAGATGCCAAAAGAAAGGGAGAAGCTTGATGTTCTTTTGGTGGGGCCTGAAAATACTATAAACACTAATAATGGCTCAAACCATCGCACTGCCGTCAATGTTAACTGTAGAAGTGCATATAAGCCTTTTGGGGTTTTTTTGGTTTTTATCCCCTAAAATGTCTGAAAGACTAAAATAGGAGGTACATCTAAACTGTATTATAAGGTCTCTGCTGCTCAAAAGAAAACAAAATAACCGTCCCCTTCTCTTAAGACCTATCCCACCTACCATTAAACTTAGCGTATTATCTTTATAAAGTCCCTGTTCAAAGCACCGAGGAAGGTTTTTCCCGTGAAAAAATTCTCATTGACTGTTGGTCAGATTTTTCAAAGAGAGACCAGCTCCCCTGAGAGGTCAGGAGGATAAGAAACAGGAAGTTTTGATAGAAAAGGAAGCCTGAAAAGAGGACAGAGCTAGAGGCAAAATTCAGTCTGTTTTTGACTAAAGGGGGGGGCCCTGATTTTTGCATAACTATGTGGTGGTTAAAACTTGCACAGGAAGGAACCAGAGCAAGGGCTTCCTAAGGGAAGCTGGATAAGAGTTAGGATTCAATCTCAAGACACCCTGAGGCTCAATCCCCACAAAAAAGTAGTCTTTGTTTTGTGCTTATCTTGCAGTAAAGAAGTGAGAACTCCTGAGTTAATGAGTTACAAAAGCATCAGAGATTAAAAGCACTCTAGAAGGCTCCTAGCTGGGCATTGGCTTCAGTTTCAGTGCCTTTCGTGAGACCTGACTGGACAAGACCACCCTGTATTTGCATTTTTAATGAAAGTGTAAGAAAAATCTCAGAAAACCTAGGACTCCTAAAAGGTCAGAATTAGGGAGGAAACCCACAGTAATGAAGTGCTTCGCCAGTGGAAATGCAAAATGAAATGCTCTGCCAATGGAAATGCAAGAAACAACATGAAACACAAGAGTTTTTAAACTACACCAGAGTGGAAGAGACACCATATCAAACAGACTCCAGTGACAACAGCACAAAATCAGTGGGAAATGCTACAAGATCACAAGGGTAGGTTAGAATGGGCCATGAGGACCCCTCATCCCTCAACTAGAAACAAGTGGCAATGTCACAGGCAGGAAATGGAAAGATTGAAGGTTGACCAGCAAGAAGTTGTTACATTAAATACTCTTTGCCAGATACAGAATAGATTCTCATATTGTTATTAAGAGTAACTATTTACTAAAACTTTTATTCATAAAGGCACACTGAAGGTTTAAAAAAGCTATGACTAGCTGCCTGAAAAAAAAACACTCTTTTTTTTTTTTTTAAAGATTTTATTTATTTGAGAGAAAGAGCACATGAGAGGGGAGAAGATCAGAGGGAGAAGCAGACTCCCTGCCGAGCAGGGAGCCCGATGCGGGACTCGATCCCGGGACTCCAGGATCATGACCTGAGCCGAAGGCAGTGGCTTAACCAACTGAGCCACCCAGGCGCCCAAAACCCCACTCTTTAGTAGTAAATTAATAGTAACAATACTTACTACATCAGCATCCCTCAGTGTTTACCTTTTTTAAAATTTACTTATTTATTTGAGAGAGAGAGAAAGCACGGGGGGGAGGGGCAGAAGGAGAGGGAGAGAGAAACTCAAGCCAACTCCGTGCTGAGCATGGAGCCCGACAGGGGGCTCCATCCCATGACCCTCAGCCGAAACCAAGAGTCCAACGACTTAACCAACTGCGCCATCCAGGCACCCCAGTATTTACTTTTTTAGGGCTGCCATAAAGTACCATAAACTGGGTGGCTTAAAACAACAGAAGTTAATTTTGCTACAGTCTAAAATCAAGGTGTCAGCAAGGATATGCTCCAAGGCTCAGCAGAATCCTTTCTTGCCTTTTCCTAGCTCCGGCCGGTGGCCATCGATACCTGGCTGTCCTTTGTCTCCAGCTGATTCATTGCATCTCTGCTTCTGTCATCCTGTGGTGCTCTCCCTGTGTGTCTCTCTTCATATAACGGTTTTTCCTCTTCTTATAAGGACACCATTCATACTGGATTAGGACCCACCCTAATGACCCCACCTTAACTTGATTACATCGACAGTGACCTTATTTCCAAATGAAGTCACATTCACAGCTGCTGGGGGTTAGGACTTACACATATCTTTTTGAAGGACACGGTGCAACTCACAACCCCCAGGATCCTTTCCCTTGATCCAGCCTCCAGTGGTAATCTAAAATAAGCCCACTCCTAATGTAAAATTGTCCCAAGCTCTAAAATAAATTTGTCCCAAACCATGCCACTTTCAAAGGCAAGCTGACATCTTTTACCATAATTAATATCCACTTGGTAATCTAATGTCATTAATCTTATGGGATCCATTTCTAAAGTACCTTTACCTTTGGTTTACATATCATGTAAATGGATAAATATTTTATACGTTCATAATTCTTTTGTTCTATCTGTATGTCCCATTCTTGTGTGTCTATTTTTGACTGTGAGCTCCCAGAAGGCAATGACTGATTAATGCTTCCTTCCCTTTTCCCTGTTAAGCTCTTTAGAGGAGTTCCTACAGCAGAATTTTTTGGACTCCTAAAGATATTCTTTCATATACAAACAGCCTGGTAGGGTTGACACGAGGGTGGTTTCACATGCAGCCACACGTATTTGGAACCCTCTTCTACCTTCTGACTCAGACTTTCACCTAAATGACTTGAACATAACAGACTCTCTGCTTCTTTATGAGGAACTTTATTTCAGATGTCCCATTGCCTTTCCCTTCACCTGGTTTCCAAGCCCATCCTCCTATGAATTCATCAAACATTTCTCTGTATGACTAAACACCCAATACGGCCATGAACCAAATTATTTTCCACTGACACTCCTGGGACCCAGACGAATGAAGAGATACAGTTAAAAATCTGTTAAAGTGAATATTTCCCTCATCATCATCCTTATCATATCATAATCATCCCTGTCATCATTAACATGTATTAAGTGCTTGACAACTATTCTTCTCCTTAAAAAAGCTCCATAAAGTAGGTACTTTATTTTCCTAATTTAACTGATGCACAAGGAAAACTGAGGTACAAGGACATTAAGTAACTTGCTCAAGGTCACGCAACTACGAAGTGGTGGAGCACAGGATTTCATGGCAACCAAGGAAGCTTTATCTACTTGAGGACACAGGAATCCAGGAGCCCGTTACCTGACTTCATGTACTTGCAGCCGGTAGCTGAGGCCCATGTTGTGAAGACCAGTTCTATGTATAGGACCAACAGACCTGTTTGTGGTATTGGCCACAGGTTCTAGAGTAGTTGATAAACTCCTACTTGAGCGGGGAAACTGCTGAGGCAGAAGTAAGTGGCGGGAGGAAGAAAAACGAATGACTACAAATGGCACTCTGGAAACTGCTCCTCCTCCAGATGACTCCAGCTTGCTCTTTGCCTAATTAAATGAGCTTTGTCTTCTTTGTTCTTCTTCACTTTATTTCTGAGGAATCATTTAGATACTTAATTATGCCAAAAATGTCATGAGTGAACCAACACATAATACTTTGGAGAAAAGTGGAGAAAGAGTGAAATTAGAAATACTAGGGTTAAAATAATAGGAATATTAGTGCTAAAGGAAAACCGAAAGGAGAGAGGAGGAGAGGAAAGGAACGCTTTCTTCTCTTCTCTCTTCAGGAAGTGAACAAGGGCATGGAGAGGCCAAAGATGCTCATAAACAAAACAGTCTGTCCTTTCTTCTTTCTTCCTTCCTTCTCCACAACATTTACTTATACAATGAATTCAAAGTATCATAAGATGGAAGAGCTTTTGAGACTCGCCCTGCCAAGAGAGATCGCGACACAATCTTTGCAAGTGAAAAGTCTGACTTTGGTTCTTCATACTTCTCGTCTTCACCTCGCCCGATCTGTTTTTTGGTGAATTTCTCCCCCAATCTCTTATTATGTGTATATGTTTATGTAATGAAGCTATCTGAATTGTTGAAGTGGACACTAGTAGATGCCATGCTAAATGTAAAGAGATGAATGTGGAAGGTGTTCAGAGGGTCACCATATGGCGGGAGCTGTTTTGGGTAAGTGAAATCTTTTAGTTAGTGCTCCTCAGGTCATGCCATGAAGCGTTGTGACCCCTGCCCTGACTTGATTTGTTCCCTGACTTCAGGCAGGAGGAAGTTAAACCCATAGTATATGTGACTAGCAAGAAGTGGGTGTACCGACCGTGATGACAGCAGTGTTTCTAAATTGACGTGTTACATATTCAAAACTTGCAGAGAAGAAAAAATAGTATATATTAATCATGGCAGGTATATACTGAGTCCTTACTAAGTGCCAGGTCTGTTCCAAGCCTGTCATTATCTGAGGTCATCCCCTCAAGAACCTTGTGAGATAGAAATTGTCAGGTTTAACGTAGGAAATTGCTGATAACAGACTGTTTATAACAAATAAAAATGACGATTTTGTATTTTAGCCTACTCTTATTATCCCATTTTACAGATGAATAAACTGAGGCTCACAGAGATTAAGGAATTTGCCCCAAATAAGTGATGGAGCCAAATACCTGAATCTAGGCAGTATGAGTCTTTTACCAGAGCCAAGAGTCTGCAAAGGTGTTTGAAGGACATAGTGTACAACAGAACGTTTTAGGACAGATACATACAGATTTTTACACAGAAAGTCTCTGAAAAGCTTTTGTTCTTTATGAAGGACAGATTCCCTTCTTGAATTAGTAATGCTTTTCCTTTTGATGTCAAATACTTAATAGAAAGCCAAAAATTTCAAAGGAAACATTACTGTAAAAAAAAAAAAATTGTCCATTACTCCCCCAAAGGTTCTACTCTCCCAGTAATTAACCATTAATCACCTTTCTGGCCTTTATCAGAGTGATTCTGAGAATCACCATAGGACTCTGTCACCCTGGAAATGATTCATCCAGTCAGCCTGTGCAGTTTGTTGGGTGGTTCGATTTGTAGGAGGATAGAGGTTAAGTCAATCAATATTTACCTGTTCGAAGGGGAGATCTTAAGGCAGAAAAAGAACACTGGATAAAAACTGAGGAAATCTGGGAGCTCCTGGGTGGCTCAGATGGTTGAGCATCTGCCTTTGGCTCAGGTCATGGTCCCGGGGTCCTGGGATCGAGTCCCACATCAGGCTCCTGACTCAGCGGGGAGCCTGCTTCTCCCTCTCCCTCGCCTTTCCCCCTGCTCATGCACTTCTCTCTCTCTGTCTCAGATGAATAAATAAAATCTTTAAAAAAATTTGAGGAAATCTGAATAAAATATGGACTTTACTTACTAATAAATCATTAATATCGGTTTCCCACTTGTCACACATATACCATAATCATATAAGATGTTAATAATATGGGAAACTTGGTATGGGGTATGTGGGAACTCTCTGTACTATCTTGCTAATTTTTCTGTAAATCTAAAACTATTCTAAAATAAAAAGTTTATTCTTTAAAAAAATCTGTCGGGGCGCCTGGGTGGCTCAGTTGGTTAAGCGACTGCCTTCGGCTCAGGTCGTGATCCTGGAGTCCCGGGATCGAGTCCCACATCGGGCTCCCTGCTCAGCAGGGAGTCTGCTTCTCCCTCTGCCCCTCCCCCCTCATGTGCGTGCTCTCTCTCTCTCTCTCTCATTCTCTCTCGCAAATAAATAAATAAAATTAAAAAAAAAGAACATTCCACCACTAACAACAGAAAACACATTTTAAAAAAATAAAAATTAAAAAATTAAAAAATCTGTCTAAACATCTCTCCTGCTGATTTGGCCTGGTCATTATACCACTCAGAATCTTTTTGAAATATTAATTGGAAAATTAGTATAAGCTGGGAAAAGTAACACATTAGCATAGTTTCATTTTATATATTATGTCCTTAATCTAGTAACCCCATAGTGAGCCCAAACTGTGGTTTGGAGATGCCTCCTCAGAAGGCCCTAAGTAATGGTAAGGGTTCCCCTAATTCATGTGTCTCTGTTTCTCACCCCTTAGGGTCAGTAGCAGTGCATACACAGGTAAATGAAGGCACATGGCAATTGTACTGGAACACTAGTTATGGGGTGTGTAAAAAATATAATTTAAATTTCAAAGTAATATATACTCTCTTCTGCATATAGATTGATAGATACTACAAACTTATGCTTATATGGTGTTTATATCACTATTTTTCTTTTTTTTTAAGTTTTTATTTATTTATTTATTTATTTGAGAGAGAGAGAGCCCAAGGGGGGGGTAGGGTCAGAGGGAGAAGCAGACCCCCCGCTGAGCAGGGAGCCCGATGTGGGACTCGATCCCTGGACCCTGGGATCATGACCTGAGCCGAAGGCAGTCGCTTAACCAACTGAGCCACCCAGGCGCCCTATATCACTATTTTTCAAGGGTGTGTAGATGCTGCTATGATCAATAAACACATTTACATGGGTTGGAAGAGGATGGAGGAGACGTCCTATCTATGCCAAGTCCCACCTTCAGCGCCTTGCCTCAGCCCTCCAGCTTCTGATCTCCGGCTTCTCTCCTAAATGAGTTCCCTTCTGTCCCTGTGTGAATTAGCACTCTTCACCTGCTTCCGCTGCCCCAGCCTCTGCCCCAGTGTCTGCACCTGCGGGCGGTTAGCAACTTCAGTGGTACCTGTCCACTCACAACACATCCCAGCCCAGCTCTGCTCTGTGAACTCTTCTAAGAAGTTTCAAGTTTGTGTTGCTCTTCTTAATTTTTCTCCCCAGGAACTGAAAATCTGAATGAGCACTTGATTTTCCCAATGTTAATGTGGATTTATTTTGAAAAGTTGTCCAGGATTTTATTTTTAGTTTTTTTAAAGATTTTATTTATTTATTTGAGATGGAGAGTGAGAGCGCGTGAGCTTTAGCGGGGGGGAGGGGCAGAGGGAGAAGGAAAAGCAGACTCCCCGCTGAGCAGGGAGCCAGACTCCAGGCTTGATGCCAGGACTCCTGGATCATGACCTGAGCCCAAGAGAGACGCTAACCAACTGAGCCACCCAGGTACCTCATCCAGGATTTTTATTTTATTTTATTTTATTTTTTTAAAGATTTTATTTATTTATTTGACAGAGAGAAACACAGCGAGAGAGGGAACACAAGCAGGGGGAGTGGGAGAGGGAGAAGCGGGCTTCCAGCAGAGCAGGAAGCCCGATGCGGGACTCGATCCCAGGACCCCAGGATCATGACCCGAGCCGAAGGCAGACGCTTAACGACTGAGCCACCCAGGTGCCCCCTCATCCAGGATTTTTAGACTGCTTCCTGTCATATAACCTCAGATTTTCAAAACATACATATACCCTGCTATGACTACTTTTCTCTCTTTTAACATGTCTGATTTGAAAGAATGAGGTAGGAAGGACAAAACTAACATTTCACAGAAAAGGAAAGATGGATGTCCCATAAATTTATGAAAATACACTCATCGTTATTAGTAACTAGGGAAACGCAAATCAAAACGAGATACCATTTTATACCCACCACTGGCAAAAAAAAAAAAAAAAAAAAACAGATGGACTATACCAAGTGTTGACAAAAATGTGGAATGGGAGGGTGGTGCCTGGATGGCTCAGTCGGTTGGACATCTGCCTTTGGCTCGGGTCATGATCCCAAGGTCCTGAGATCAAGGCCTGCATCAGGCTCCCTGCTTCTCAGGGAGCCTGCTTCTCCCTGTCCCTCTGCCTGCCACTCCCCCTGCTTGTGCTCTCTCTCTCTCTCTCTGTCAAATAAATAAATAAAATCTTAAAAATAAAAGAGAACGTGGAATGGGGAACCGTGGGAATTCACAAACACTCCCAGTAGGAGTATAAATTTGTATAATCACTTTGCATTGTTTGTTAGCGTCCTCTAGTAAGGTTTAGGATGTGCATGCCCTGTGACCAAAGAATTCTATCCTCAGGTATAAGAATATTCCCAGCAGTAGGGTGATAGACATTGGGGAGGGTATGTGCTACGGTGAGCGCTGTGAATTGTGCAAGACTGTTGAATCACAGTTCTGTACTTCTGAAACAAATAACGCAACATATTATAAGAAAAAAGAAAAAGAAGAAGATAACAGGAGAGGAAGAAAAGGGGAGTATGTCAGAGGGGGAGACGAACCATGAACTCTGAAAAACAAACTGAGGGTTCTAGAGGGGAGGGGGGTAGGGGGATGGGTTAGCCTGGTGATGGGTATTGAGGAGGGCACGTTCTGCATGGAGCACTGGGTGTTATGAACAAACAATGAATCATGGAACACTGCACCAAAAACTAATGATGTAATATATGGTGATTAACATAACAATAAAAAATTTAAAAAAAATTTAAAAAAAAGAATATTCCCAGCAGTATTATTCATAAGAGCAAAAAAACCTGGAAGCACTGTAAATGTCTATCAGCAATAGAATGAATAAAAGAATGGTAGTCCATTCACACAATGAAACGCTATTCAAAAAAAATTGGAGGGGGTGGGGAGATGAACAACATCTACACATATTTTTAGTTTTGGGTAAATCTAAGGAAAGAACTAAGTACCAGAAGAATATATAATAGTATGAAGTTACACTTATTTAAAGTTCAAAAACAGGAAAACTATATTAGGTAAATACAGATATCTTCATATATCCATATATATGTGAGAAAATATAAAAAAACAAAACAGCAATTAACACAAAATTCAGGATTAAAATTGCTTAGGGTAAGAATGCAAGGGGTACACAGTGGGCTTCAAAGTACTGGTAGAACATTATATCTGTAGCTGGATGGAGGGCACATGAGTGCCTATCTTATTATTCTTTAAACTATATAAATGTTGTGTATATCTATCACAAGTTGAGATCCCTGGGAAGCAGCCTCTGTGATGGGGATTATCATGCAAGAGGTCTATCTGGGAACTTCTTTTTTTTTTAATTTTATTTATGTATTTGACAGAGATAGAGATAGCAAGAGCAGGAACACAAGCAGGGGGAGTGGGAGAGGGAAAGCAGGCTTCCCCCACCCCGAGCAGGGAGCCCGACGTGGGACTCAATCCCAGGACCCTGGGATCATGACCTGAGCCGAATGCAGACGCTTAACGACTGAGCCACCCAGGCGCCCTATCTGGGAACGTTCTTAGGATCAACACACCTATTGAAGGGAACTGAAGAAAGCAGGACTGGACTGGGAAGAAGTTATCAGCAATACAGGTCTTTTTTTTTTTAAGATTTTATTTATTTATTTGACAGAGAGAGAGACAGCGAGAGCAGGAACACAAGCAGGGAGAGTGGGAGAGGGAGAAGCAGGCTTCCTGCCGAGCAAGGAGCCCGATGCAGGGCTTGATCCCAGACCCTGGGACCATGCCCTGAGCGGAAGGCAGACACTTAATGACTGAGCCACCCAGGCGACCCAGCAATACAGGTCTTAGTGAGGGTCACAACCAACCATATAGAGAGTTTTGAAGCTGGGATGACCCTTCAGAATCGTCCTGATTTGGTGATGGGGGCTGGTCTTCATATACCCACACCCAGTCATTGGATACAAGCCACCCTTGGGAAAAGGTCTTGACCTTGAGCACAGCAGCTCTCTTTAGCCACGGCCACACAGGGGGGGGTCACAGTGGAGGGCTTCTTGCTGGCCAAGCTCCTAGCAGCTGGGACTAAGTCCTTTGTTCGTGAAAGGGATTGGGCAGCTCATCCCAGTGTTCACAACATTGTTTTATGTGTGGTATTTTTCACAATAAAAATTGTTTAAGAGGAAAGAAAGTAAGGCAAGGAGGCCAAGATGCACAAGGAAGTTGTTTAGGAGTGGTACAGAGTGAGGTAGGATGAGGGATAAACTAAGCCAAGAATTAGGAATTGTCTGTACATGGAGTTGCACGTGGGTTTTCTCCTGGTAGAGGCGAAACCAGTGAATCAGAGGTGATTTGGTACTATAACACAGACTATTGTGATTAACAGATAGAGAAGAGTCATCTTCATGGGGCAGGTGAGTTTGACAACTCCCAGGAAGTTCATGTTGCATATTGAGCCCTGCTTGTCCCCGCCTGACTGTGAAGGACAGATGTGGATAAGGACTTTTCTTTTTTTTTTAAGAGTTATTTATTTATTTGAAGGGGGAGGGGGAGACAGATTGAGAGAGGGAGAGAAGCAGACTCCCCACTGAGCACGGAGCCCGATGCGGGGCTCAATCTCACGACTCTGAGATCATGACCTGAGCCGAAATCAAGAGTCCAGATGCTTAACCGACTGAGCCACCCAGATGCCCTGAGGACTTTTATTTGGAGTCTGGGAAATCTCTGTTCCTTTGACTCTACAACCGAAGGGGAGTCCACTAGGGTGCTGAAAGATATCTCAAGAATTCTAGTCTTAGAATATATTCAGATGACAGTACGGGTCACTTTGTCTTCTCTCCTGCTGCCAACCATCTCAGCATAATAAATGCTACTGTTTATTAGTTATTTACTATAAATCAGGCACCGTTTTACATGCTCTAGGCGTATTATCTCATTGATGCTTCGCAACAGCCGAATGGTAGATACCAAAATTATTTTCATTTTATTGATAAGAAAACTGAGGCACAGGTGAATTAAATCACTTATTCAACATCTCCAAGCTAGCAAGCAATAGGACCAGCATTGAATTTAAGCAGCTTGGCTCCGGAAACCACCTGAACACTCAACCCCCTCCCAGGCATGGGAAAGGGTCAGTCTCGGTGGTGACGGCTCTAGGTACGCACAACTGACTGGGCAGGGACGCAGCTTGACTAATGGTCTGAGTGCTGACATGCCGACACGACCTGCCTCCGTCTGAATACCTGAGGGCCTGGAGAAGATGGTGGTCACGTCACGAGTCACGACACTGCCGCAAAACGCATGTAGAGTTAACATGTGTCGAGGGGTTAGAACCAGGCCTGGTCCAAGCTGTTCTCAGCACCTATGTGCTATTATTATCTCTTCCTGGGTAGTAGGACATTGTTCGCCCTGACAATTCCATTCCGGCCTTTCTTTTTTTCTCCAGGAAATCAGGGTGTGGTTCTGGGATCAAAACCATTCAGAGTAACAAAGTAACTTAGCTATTCTGTCTGGAAGGAAGGCAAGTATTCCAAGCTCATGGGTAGGCTAGTTCTAATACCTGGAAACACATCAAAGTTTATGATTTTTTTTAAGAGTTTTATTTTTTTAAAGACTTTATTTATTTATTGCAAGAGAGAGAATGAGAGAGAGAGAGCACATGAGAGGGGGGAGGGTCAGAGGGAGAAGCAGATTCCCCGCTGAGCAGGGAGCCCGATGTGGGACTCGATCCCAGGACTCCAGGATCATGACCTGAGCTGAAGGCAGTCACTTAACCAACTGAGCCACCCAGGCACCCCAGAGTTTATGATTTAAAAAACAGAGGACAGGGGCGCCTGGGTGGCTCAGTCGTTAAGCGTCTGCCTTCGGCTCAGCTCATGATCCCAGGGTCCTGGGATCGAGCCCCACATCAGGCTCCCTGCTCCCCGGGAAGCCTGCTTCTCCCTCTCCCACTCCCCCTGCTTGTGTTCCCTCTCCCACTCCCCCTGCTTGTGTTCCCTCTCTCTATGTGTCTCTCTCTGTCAAATAGATAAATAAAACCTTAAAAAAAAAAAAAACACAGAAGACACCATCATACTCTCTGGCTCTCTGGTTCCTTCTGTGTAAAGTGTGGTGGCGGTTGTGGATTCAGTGGGTGGCCTCTAAATTGGCTTGTACGGAGCCATGGTACTCCTCCAAGGCGTCACAGGCCTCCCAGGAGGGGTGGGGGAGAAGCTGTGCTGGCAGGACCCCCGCGCCCCACTTCAACCAGATTGACTCCAATTGCATCTGTTTTTGGTATTTTCATAACGGTAAAAACAGAATACCTGTAGGTGGAGACAGAGCAGAACCACAAGTCCGTGACTAAAAATGTAATCAAGTTCTTCCGGAAGTAAGAGTCTCAAAGCTCCTCTTTTTATAATTAAGGGCATAGCCATTAAAATATTATACCCTTGTCTTTAATTCATGACAAATCCAAATGAGCACAATCTGGGAAGCAGCAGGGAGGGGAATGAACAAATTGAATTAATTCTTGCGCTGAATATTAATGTGGTGCCACAGAAAGGGCACGATGCTTTGCAAATCTAAGTGAGAAAATATGTTTATCCTTTAATATTTAAACAGCTCTGTGTCTAAGAAGTACTTTTCTGATGGCAGATGTGTGTGTTGGGCAAGCCCACCGGGGTTGACTTCTTCATTACAAAGAGGAGGCACAGGAGGCTTAGGACCCATGATACTTTTAGGGCCCCACAGAGAAGTTTTAATTTTCATTTCTTATAGAATCCGAAGAAAAAATATATATTACTATATAGAACAATGAATTCAGCCTGGATTAATTCATCTTTGTACCAACACAATCATAAAATGTAATTTTTAACTTTTTTTTTTTTTGGAAGAAGGATTCCACAAAGGCAAACAGGCCAGCGGCCCACTAATGTCATAATGCGTCCCTGATGTCTCCAGCTCACAGCAGTACAAGGTCCCGAAAGGGACCCGACGTACAGACCCCAAGCCCCGTCCCCACTCCACATTCCGTGCCACATCCCTGTGACGCGTCTCGGAACTTAATCCCGTCAGCTTGCCTTCCCTGTTTGTCCTGATGAATCCCTTGACTAGTGTGTTATGAGAACTTTCTGTGGGGGAAAGTCAACAGGGTGGCCATCACCTGGGAATTGTTAAAATGCAGCCCCACCCACGACCTAATGAATCAGAATCTGCCTTTTCACAAGGTTCTGAGCGAGTCACAAGCACATTGAAACTCGGAATGTCCTGGACCACGCCAGATGATTCAGCCGCAGGGAACTGAGGCCTGCGGGGAGAGAAGGCTGCCCCTGGCACCAGGTAAACGCCTGAGGTTAACTGGGGATCTCCTGAAACCAGGGGCGGGGGGAAGCAAGGGTAAAAAGGGGTGAGGATGGGGGCGGGGAAGCAGGAAGGAAGCAGGAAGGGAAGGCAAGGGAACCCGGCGGAGAGGTTTCGCCTTCACTGTGCTTTTCCCTTTAGACTCTGCAGAAGGTTAACTTCTGTCTGTTCAAAGCCTGAACAGCGAGAGGCACAGTGAGCCCAGCATGATGGTGGTGCTCCAGACGCTGAAGGGACAGTGCAGTGGAATCAACAGTTACCGGCACCCATTCTCCTCCCGGAACCGGGCCCAGAAGAGGGCACCCCACATCCCCCGCCCCCGGGCCTGTGCCCTGAGCTTCGTGGGGGGCCCTGGCGAGGTGACCAGCCGCACACAGAGCCGTGGTGTGCGGCGTGGCCAGAATCAAGGCAGGGATCGGGGACAGCAAAGAACAGCTTTCACAGAACCATCTTAACGGGGATGTCAAACTGTGTCCTAGATGAAGTGGGTGGGGCGATAGCTCTTAGGTTACAGTAATGTTACACCTAAGTTTTCTTTTTATTAAAGAGGTGGTTACATTGTTTTTATTTTTATTTAAAGATTATTTATTTATTTGACACACAGAGAGAGAGCAAGAGAAGGAACACAAGGTGGGGGGGGAGAAACAGACTTCCTGCCAAGCAGAGAGCCCGATGGGGGCTCGATCCCAGGACCCTAGGACCATGACCTGAGCCGAAGGCAGACGCTTAACGACTGAGCCACCCAGGCGCCCCACATTGTTTTTAAATGTTGGAAAACTCTCTAAACCGGAAGTCCTCCCCAGGTCCTGGAGCTGCAATGCAGCGCCACTCCTCCCAACCTGGGAAGGTTGCGGGGCACCAGTCACTGCCTGCCTCTCTCCAGCTTCGAACCGGTTAAATAAACGCACACAAGGAGCCTGAAGATGATAAAGGGACAAGACTGACTTTTTTGCTGGGGAAGCTGAATGGGAAAATAAAAATAAATTCCCACAGCCCTAGGAAGGTTGGTCTTCTACCACAGCAAGAAGGGGCACTCAGAAGCTGCCTGGAACCGGTTCAAGCCATCAACAACTCACCTGCCGCGTGCCCGGCTTGTACAAGCCAACCAGTCAGGGTCAGTCCCTGACTTGAAAGTCAGCCAATCACACTCACCGCAATAAATACGCCATAGTGACAACCAACCAATAAACAGCCCCGCGGAGTGACGAGTAACCAGGCTTCTGCAGACTATGCCTTCACCCTTAAGCTTCTGCAAATTGACCAATCCCTGAACTGCGCCGATCCGCTGTAAGACCCTATCCGCAGTTTAGCGGCAGTCATCACAGAGAAATTGTGCTTCCTGTACTATGGTTAGCAATCAATTCAGTTTTGTTGTGTTATTTCATACATCGAGTGAGGGTCCCATCATCCTTTGACGCCCTGAACCTAGGGTTCTGTGTGAATATAGTTTCCTTAGCCACTTTTAGATGGAGTTTAGTTGACTCCCTAGAGAAAGAGGCCATGGGAGAGCCCTGGCATTCTTACTAATGTTGGCAGCAGCTAGGGGAAGAGAAAGAAGTAGAGGAATCCTGGTTTTCAATGTCCAGCTGTCCATCGAGTGGGATGTTCTCTGGACTCTGTCCATCTCACCAAGCACATTAGTTACTCTTGTGGGAAAGAGCACAGGGGAGAGCGGAAATGACGGGATGGAGAAAAGAAGTGGAGATAATGCTCCAAACTGTTCCTTCCAGAGATTTAAGGCTAATCTTCCCACAGAAACAGGAAGAAGAGAGAACAATGGCTTCTCCTAAACGTTCTCTCTACAACAGCTTTGCAAACTGCTTAGGGACAGAAGATAAAACAATTGAGAAACACTAATAGGGCAAAATAGTCTGAGAAAGACAATGTCATTGGGAGTCATAGGGAGAAAGTTTCATAGAGAAGATAGAATGTGTGATGCCCTGGGAAAGATGGACCAAATTCATCCAATATCGGGTTTTTATCAAGCACCATCATATAAGGCAGTGGGTGCTGGGCTGTGTAAAATAAGTCACCATCTCTAACCTCAGGAAGCTCATGGCCTGAGTCAGTGGTTTGCAAAGGTAGCTGTGCATTAGAATCATCTGGGGAGCTTTTTAAAAATACATATAACCCTGATTTAATCGATCTGGGCTAAATTCTGGGCATCAGTATCTTTTAAAACCTCAGGTATAGGCAAAAATTCTTTTTTTTAATCTTTATTTATTTATTTATTTATTTGAGAGAGAGAATGAGAGATAGAGAGCACGAGAGGGAAGAGGGTCAGAGGGAGAAGCAGACTCCCTGCTGAGCAGGGAGCCTGATGTGGGACTCGATCCCAGGACTCCACGATCTTGACCTGAGCCGAAGGCAGTCGCTTAACCAACTGAGCCACCCAGGCGCCCTAGGCAAAAATTCTTAAAGAGGACAAAAAAAACCCATAAAAAATTTGGCCTTCATTAAAATTGAGATTTTACAATCATTAAAGACACCCGCAGGAGAATTAAAATACAAACCACAGGCTGGGTGAAAATATTAGCAATGAATATATCCAATAACTGGAAACAATACAAATGTCCCTCAGTAGGGGAATGAGTAAATAAATTGTGGTATGCTGATTCAAGGCAGCACTACACACAGTAAAAGAGAAACTACTGACACATGGAACACAATGGATGAATCTCATATTTTGCTGAGTGGAAGAAGTCAGACACAAAAGAGTATATACCAAATAATCGTTAACATTTCAAGAACAGGTAAAACTAATCATGGCAATCCAAGACATCTTTTGGTGACTTGACTGGGAAGGGGCACAGCAGAACTTTCTAGGCAGCTAGAGATATTTGTTGTTTGTTTGTTTGTTTGTTTTAAAGATTGTATTTATTTGACAGAGAGAGATAGCACAAGTGGGGGGAGCAGCAGGCAGAGGGAGAGGGAGAAGCAGGCTTCCCGCCGAACAGGGAGCCCAATGCAGGGCTCAATCCCAGGACCCTGAGATCATGACCTGAGCCCAAGGCACACGCTTAACTGACTGAGCCACCCAGGCACCCCAAGATATTTGTTTTTGAAATCCTGATCTGGGTGGCAGTTACACAGAGTGTGTACAAGGGCAATTCTCAGAGAGGAATACAGTTGTGAACCATCAGCAACCAACACACACAGCATCTAGGGGAAATACGGGTCTTAGCCTGGGAAGGGGGATTTGGGCAGAGCATCGCAGCGTCCCACTACACCAGGTGATTCTCATGTGGAACCCAGGCCGGAGAGCTGTAGGTCTAAGTCAGTGGTTCTCAAAGCGTGGGCCCTGACGGCCACATCAACATCTGCGGAATACTTGTGAGAAATGCAAATTAGTGACTTTTTTGAAGCAGAAACTCTGGCTCTAAGTAGAGACTAGCAATCAGTGTTTTAACAAGACTTCCAGATGATTGTGAGAAGCACTAAAATGTGAGAACCACTGGTCTAAGCAGTTTTATTTGAGAGTGGAGAAGGGCCTTTGGAGAAATGGAAGAAAACATAGCAACATCACAAAGCAAGTCAAATATAACATGAATAGAGTGCAACTTGGAGAAAGGTGAATGAGAAACTTGTTTAGCAAATGGGACTAGTTACTAGAGGATTTTATTTAAAAGTTTTCTCTTTTAAGGGCACCTGGGTGGCTCATTCGGTTAAGCGTCTGACTCTTGGTTTCAGCTGAGGTCATGATCTCGGGGTTGGGAGATTGAGCCCTGTGTCAGCCCCACGCTCAGTGCAGAGTCTGCTTCAAATTCTCTCCCTCTCCCTCTGCTCCTTCCCACTGCTCAAGCACTGTCTCTCTCTAAAATAAATAAATCTTTAAAATTTTTTTCATCTCATTTAAAAAATTAAACAAATAAATAAATAAATAAAAATTTTCTCTTTCAGCCCAATAGATCATAAGGAAATGTTGTAGATGCTTAATAACCTGGCAGAGGAGAAAAATAAAATGCAGGAAAGAGAGACAACATGCAGTGAAGATTCCAACAGGATGCAATAGAAGTCATCCATGCATAAAGTAAGAAGGACAAAAAGTACAATTGTTAACAGTAAAAATGGGCAGGAAGAGCTGACACCATGCGATTCAAGGATGAGGAGGCAAAGGTTACTACAAGGTTTGAGATTTGCATCACTAGGACGGTAGCAATCACTGACTCAGCTGGGAAAGTCAGAAGAGAAAGTGGAAAGGAACATGAATTTTGTTCTCTGTTTTGGAGAGTGCAATATTGTGATTTATAAGATTTTATTTGAGAGCGAGAGAGTGAGCGAAAGAGCACAAGCAGGGGGGTGGGGCAGAGGGAGAGGGAGAAGCAGACTCTCCTGCTGAGCAGGGAGCTGGATGCGGGACTCGATCCCGGAACTCCGGGATCATGACCTGAGCCCAAGGCAGACGCTTAACTGACTGAGCCACCCAGGCGCCCTAACAAGAAATATATATTTGGTCTTTATCCCTGTTCAAGGCACAGAGCTCCTAAAACCCTTGGAATTTCGTAAGAGATCAATAAAGGTGTCTTTTGTTCCATAACTGAGGTGACTTTTGGAAAGCCCCTAGGTAACCCAAGAACTAGGGTTGATTGCCAGGGCAATCAAGCTTGTGACTGGAGCATTGGAACTTTCAGCCCCACCCCTGAAGAGGGGAGTGGGGCTGGAGATTGAGTTCAATCACCATTGGTCAATGATTTAACCTTGCCTAAGTATCGAAGCCTCCATAAAAACCCCAAAGGACAGCGTTCAGAGAGCTGATAGATTGGTGAACTAGAACAGCATCACCGGTACTGGGCTGGAGCTCCAAACTCCACAGAGCCAGACCTCACCCTATGCACCCATCTGGTTGTTGATTCATAGTCTTTAATATCCTTTGTAATAAACCAGTAATCTAGTGAGTAAACTGATTTCCTGAATTCCATGAGCTGCTCTAGCAAATTAATCCAAACAGAAGAGAAGTCATGGGAACGTCTGCTATATAGCCAGTGGGTCCAAAGCAGAGAGGACAATCTGGACTTATGATTGGTGTCGGAAGTGGGGGCGGGGGCCAGTCTTGTAGGACCGAGCCTTTAACCTGTGGAATCTGATGCCATCTCTGGGTAGATGGTGTCAGAATTGAGTTGAATTGTGGGATACCCATGTGGTGCCAGAGAATTGGTCGGTGGTGTGGGAAAGATAACTCACACATTAGAATTGATGTCAGAATCAGAGAGAGTAAGCCTAGGACATCCAGGTGGAGATGGAGGACAGGCTGATCCTTGAGTTGTAAATGTGAGAGACAGCATAGAGATTTTAGAACCTGGAGAAATGACAAGAGCAGAGCTGTGGGGAAGGCATTCATTCAAAATCAGCTGTGGGGCTGTGCAGAGCTTTACCAGCAACTAGGACGAGATGCCTTTTTTGGGACTACCTTCTTAACTGAAGGAATATCTTGCCCGGTTACACTTAATAGAATTTATAATATAATAAAATATACACATACGTATTTGTGAAAATTAAAATAAACTGTTTTTCTAGATGAGTATTTTCCATACTATTGTTTAGCGAAAACTATTCTAGGTGAAGTTAAGAAAAAATAATCTAGTATGATTCGATTGTTTGTTTAGCTGTTAGACACAGCATGTCTCAGAGCCTTTATCCTAGGGTGGTTTGTGAAATGCTAAGAGGAGAATCTAAGTTTCTTCAGCTCATTTGATAAGAGAGTCTTTTATTCTTGGAGCACTGATAACATCTCCTGGAACCAATGTTTTCCTGAATAATTTGGAAATTAACAATGAAGAAAGAGTAGGGTAGTAAGCCTGCTGCATCACAATCACATGGAATGCTTCAAAGTGCAGATGTCTGCACCCCACCCAAGACCTGAAAATTCTGTTTTTGACCAGATCTCCCAGATAATTCTGAATTGCAGTCAGGTTCGGAAATAGCTAGTCTAGACCATTTCTAAGGGCTCCTTATAAGAGAAAAAAAAAATGTGTTTGGGAAAGGAGAATTTGGAAGAAGAAAGAAAGTTGTCAGAAATGGGTTTGGTAGAAATCCAGCAAGATGAGGCATAAGAAAATATCATTGAATGTTGACTAAGACAAGCTCGCAAGCGACTTTATTGGATGTTTCGGTCCATGTAAACTGAATTCTACCCATATCTCCAATACATAACACTCTTCTAGCTGTTCACCCTTCCACTTGTACAGTAAGCTGCGAGGGAGAGTTACTGAGTACTCTCGGAGGGTAAACTGGAACCTGAGCCATCTCTTCCCTGTTCCCACTTCCTGCTCCCCAGCCCCATCCCTTGGCTGGCTCGTGTTCACCCATCAGGCCTCAGCTCCACCACCATTCATTCCTTAAAGAGGCCTTCCCTGGCCACCCTGAGGGGTCTCCCTTAGGCACCATCTCATTCCCCTGGTTATTTCCTTTTACAGCACTTTTAAAGAAAGATCTTTTTAAAGATAAATTCTAAAATACAACTGGGTATTCTCTCAAATGCTTGACCAACTCTTCATTTTAGTCATTCTCTTGCTTCCAGGGCCCTGCCACCCTTTCCTCTGAGTCTTGGATTTGTGTACAGACACCTCCCCCAGAATTTTGTCATGGGTTTCCAGGTCCCTAGGATTCACGTCAAGCTGGGGTTAAAGACGTTTTCAGGGACGCCTGGGTGGCTCAGTTGGCTAAGCATCTGACTCTTGATCTCAGCTCAGGTCTTGATCTCAGGGTTGTGAGTTCAAGCCTCACGTTGGAGACCAGTGTGGAGCCTACTTAAAAAAGAAAAGAAAAAAAAAAAAAAGACCTGTACAGGCACTTCTGCCTGTGCTGGGCTTGCCCTAACCACGGACACCATGATTCCCTTAGTTTTACTCACTCCTCCGGTTTCCCTTTTATGTAAACCACAGAGGGGGAAAAGTCTCTGCCTTTTCCTCTTCCCGCTCACTCTTCTTTCCCCTTTACTTCCCCACTGTCCCACACCACAGGCTCCAGCCTCCACCCCGCCCCCCTCCCCACTTCCCCAGCCAAAGCCTCAGAAGGCTTTTCTTGCCCCTCTGGACTCTGATGAAAACAATTGTGAATTTGCAGTAAAAAAATATGGGAAAGTGTCCTGATTATATAGCATCTCAGCTTCCTCAAAATTCTGTGTATCTTTTTTTTTTAAAGATTTTATTTATTTATTTGACAGAGAGAGACACCGTGAGAGCAGGAACACAAGCGGGGGAGTGGGAGAGGGAGAGAAGCAGGCTTCCCGCCGAGCAGGGAGCCCGACGTGGGACTTGATCCCAGGACCCTGGGATCATGAGCTGAGCGGAAGGCAGATGCTTAACGACTGAGCCACCCAGGTGCCCAAAATTCTGTTTATCTTATAATAGGATTTTATATGTGAAGATAACCACAGTAAAATGCAGGATACTTTTTATGAAATGGCACCTCCTCTATGGTTTGTAAGGGTGGAAACACAATCTTTTGTACCCATCTCAGATCTGCCGGATTGCCTGCTTGATTTGCATACAGATTTGATTCTGTATGCAAAAAATTCTTCTGAGCTGGTTCCAGCTAACCACTGATTGATACCCAGATTAGTCCTCTTACACACCCAAACTGCAACATATGTCCCCTCAGTAAAGCCATTACCTTGATTTACAATGTTTAGTCTGACTCCAGTGTGAGTTTCATAACTTTTAAATATATTCTTTCTTATTTTTTCACTAAAATTAACAAAAATAAATTTTATATTTCGCATAAGATTGGAACACTCCAGGGTTGACACATCTTAAATTATGTAAGTACTCAAGTACTGGTTTCTTTTTTTTTTTTTTTTTAGTATTTTATTTATTTATTTATTCGTCAGAGAGAGGGAGAGAGAGGCAGAAGCAGGCTCCCTGCTGAGCAGGGAGTCTGATGTAGGACTTGATCCCAGGACCCTGGGATCATGACCTGAGCTGAATGCAGACGTTTAACCAACTGAGCCACCCAGGTGTCCCTCAAGTACTTTTTTCTTTCTTTTGCAATTGTTAGCATCTCTTCAAGAGAAATTAAAGTGAAACACAAGAGTTCTCTTTAGCTCTAGGAAAGGGTGGCTAGGAGCAAGATAAGATTAAACTTGATTAAAATGTGTCTTGCAATTTTGTTCATTTCTTTGGGCTATCTTTACCACCCCAAGCATTGGATTTAATCAGGAGGCTCATCATCCTATGAATTACTTTAAAAGAACTGCACCAGAAAACAAAACAATTTGAAGAATAGGCCTTGTCTGTGATTAAAAAAAAAAAAAAAGACAAAAACAAAAGGTCTGTATAATTGATTATTACCCTAGATTAAATCACTGTTAACATTTATCAACGAAAGGAAAATTTTATATATTGCTGTATTAGGGTTTTCCAGAGAAACAGAACCAGTAAGATATACATATATCTATATATCTATATATATGAGGCGATTTAGTATATGGCCTGACTCGTGTGATTATGGAGGCTGAGAAGTCCCATGATCTGCTGATCTGCCATCTGTAAGCTAGATAACAGGGAGGCTGGTGGTGTAAATAAGTCTGAACTCCTGAAAAGGAGGAGAGGAGCAGTGGTATAAGTCTCTGAGTATGAACGTGCAAGAATCAGGAATACCAGTGTCCAAGGGCCGAAGAAGAGGTTTGTCTCTGTTCAATCAGAGAGTATATTTGTCCTTCCTCTGTCTTTTTTGATCTCTTCAGGCACTCAACGGATTGAGTGAGATCCACCTCACTGGCAAGGAAGATCTTTACTCAGTCTACTGATTCACATGCTAATCTCTTCCAGAGACGCTTCACAGTCACACCCAGAAATAAAGTTTGACTGACTATCTGGCACCTAAGAGTAGACAGGCCCCATGGAATGAGATCTCCCCCCGCCCCGCCCCCCGGCAGAGATAATAGAGATAATAGATACTACCAATCAGATTGTCCTTCTTGCTTGAACTGGAGACACAAAGAGTAGTTATTCAGTAGGATCTGTTTTTTTGTTTGTTTGTTTGTTTGTTTGTTTGTTTGTTTGTTTTAAAGAAAACAAAGTCCTTGAGTAACCAGAAATCCCTCAGGGAAGTGGAAGAGACCAATCGGATGGCACTTATCTCCTCCAACCACATCCCTGCTGGCTTATCTTTTTAATTTATTTTTGCTTTTTCAGACAACTGAGAATGGAGGTGGGGGAGAGTAGGAGTGAATTAGTTGATTTGTAACTTTGGAAGTGGTAACAGCAGGAGCAGATAGTTGTTGAATCACATTAATGCCTGAGCACAGAGCAGGGATGGGGGCCAGAGCTGCCTTGCTCCGATCTGGAATGATCTTCCAGGTCCTGAGGCAGTCTGGTCTCCAAAAGGCTGAAATGCATTTTGGTTCCTGTTTTTCTAATGAGAACTGGGAGGTCATGTTCTTGAGGCCTCATCACCTGAGATCCTTGTCTTCCGTAAGTCTCCAGCTTCCTTGTAATAAATGCCTTAGAACCAAGGTAACTCTAGTTTGTCCCTATTCTTTATAAGTAATAATTATAACGAGCACAGAAACTATATTGAGTTTTTATCATGGTGAATATTTATCAACCATGAAAACAAACAAAAAACACTTAGCACTCTAGATCATTTTTCCTGCTCTTTTTTTTTTTTTTTTTTTTTTTAGAAAGCCACTTTGTTTTCGGTGGTAAATGTAAAATAAAGAAAACCTATTTTCTCTCCTAATACCAGGACAGCAAGTATACTCTTTTACAGTGGGATATAGTTAACTATAGATGAGACCCTCTCGGGAATTTCCCTTATTAAAATGTGACCCCTCAAAGTTCCAAAGTTTGTAGTGCATCGAATTTTATGCAACTGGTTACAGAGACTATTTTTATGTATCATGTTTCAAATTTTTTTTAAAGATTTTATTTATTTATTTGAGAGAGAGAGAATGAGAGAGAGCACGAGAGGGAAGAGGGTCAGAGGGAGAAGCAGACTCCCCGCTGAGCAGGGAGCCCGATGTGGGACTCGATCCTGGGATTCCGGGATCATGACCTGAGCTGAAGGCAGTCGCTTAACCAACTGAGCCACCCAGGCGCCCATCATGTTTCCCCAAATTTGTTACTTGTGCTAATGGGTATGTGATAATTGTATGTGTATGTGTATGAATTGTTTCAAGGATGATTTTATTAATCAAAGTTCTCATACATCTTAAGTTTATACATATGACAGAATTATAATACTATTAATGTAATGTGATTTAACTTATAATTTAGTGACTTTACCTTGTTGAGGGTGACTATCAGAATATAAAAACAAATGAATATTTACTTTTATCTTTGACAAATGAATAGGTGATCTATAAATGTAAGATATCAAATCTATTAATGGACACTCTCTTAATTACAATTTTGCAAAGTCTTAAATATTTTTTTCAAAGTCTTAACTATTTATCACCAAAGAGAAGCAAACTCATCATCCCAAATAAAACTTCCATTTATATATTCCCCCAACATATCTACTTTCTGTTTTTAGTTTTCAGAGTTTTCGGGTACACTAGATCTACATGGCAAAGTGTTTCAGGAGAAGGTACCTTCACATTCTTACATTACTGTGTTTTACTATATTACTTTTTTGGAGCATTTGACATTTGCTTGTTGCTACATTCTAACAAAAGCCAGAATACTTAAACAAAGGAACCAGGAAAATAATTGCAATAACCTTTGGTTTTCTGGTGTTTTTTTTTTTTTTAATTGTTGTTGTTGTCTTTTAAGATTTTATTTATTTGGTAGAGACAGAGAGAGAGATATCACAAAGGGAGAGGGAGAAGCAGGCTTCCCGTGGAGCAGGGAGCCCGATGCGGGGCTGGATCCCAGGACCCTGGGATCACAACCTGAGCCGAAGGCAGACTCTTAACTGACTGAGCCACCCAGGCACCCTGCAACAACCTTTGTTTTTGTTTTTAATTTAGTTTGTTTTCTTAGTTTAGTGGTTGCTTGTTTTGGTTTTTATTTGTGCAACTCGAATAAAGACAATACTTTATTGCTGCCTGAAAAGCACAAAGTACTTTCACCTGACTTACTCAGTTATATGTCCCTCCCCCATCCTCATTACCCTTATCCACTGACTTGGCCATTCCTTTTCATTTCTTGAAGTCTGTAGTATCTGCACCTCTCAGTCTTTCCCTCTACCCCCCAACTCTTCTCACTAACCTAACCTACATAATGAACATTCAGTATCTTGGCCTCTCACCTAATTAACCCCACCCCAAGTGATCTCCAATGCTGCTCATCAAAGCACACTCACCTCAAATTTTGTCTACTCCTGTTCCTACCTCAAAATCACTAAAGCAGACATCATTGTGGGACCACAATATCCTACTAGTTTAGCTTCTTCTTTGGGTTGCTTATATTCAGGCCCCTTATCTTCCCATTCAACCCTTTATCTGGATAAGCTCATCTACCACCGTGGCTTAAATACAAGTCTATGCCAACAACCGCCAAATGTATACTTCTAATCTGGACCTCTCTTCTGAGCTCCAGACTCATATGTTCAACTGTCTTCTCAACACATCTTCTCAGATATCTCATAGGCAACTCAAACAAAGCATTTGAAAATTCATGTTCTTTACTTTCTCCCAAAACCTGCTCCCAGCTTAAGAAATAGTATCTATGTTCACCCAGTTGGTCTGACCAGAAACCTGAGTTGTTACTTTTTGACAATTCTTTTTAACACTTCCCAACTCCAATCCATCATCAATTGTTGTGCCTTCTAAAATATTCTTGGATACTTCTTTCCATCTTTACTACCTTTTTTCTTGTCCAAACCAGGGGGCCCTGCCTTGAGTAGGACAATAACCTTTTCACTAGCCTCACCTCATCTACTTTTGCCATTTCCAATCCATTCTCCTCATAGTATCTGGGGTATGTAACTCCCCTACAAAACTTTTCATTGCCCTCAGAAAAAGTTCACAAGTTTTATCATTGCTCAAAAGGCCCTCTGTGATCTGGCACCTGCTGGTCCCTCCAGCTACCATCTCTGGTCACAGCCCTTGTCTTTCAGTTCCTTGAATTCACCAAGCTCATTCTTTTTTTTTTTAAGATTTTATTTATTTATTTGAGAGAGAGAATGAGAGAGAGAGAGAGAGCACACGAGAGGGGGGAGGGTTAGAGGGAGAAGCAGACTCCCCGCTGAGCAGGGAGCCCGATGCGGGACTCTATCCCGGGACTCCAGGATCATGACCTGAGCTAAAGGCAGCCGCTTAACCGACTGAGCCACCCAGGTGCCCTCACCAAGCTCATTCTTATATGTTTTCTTGGCCTAGAGAAACAGCTTTCCTCAGTCCTCATCTGATAATTCCTATTTATCCTTCAGATATCAGCTTTATTCCTTCATTTAATAAATAGTTATTAGGTACCTACCCTGAGCCAAGTTCTGTGCTAGGCATTGTGAATGCAACAGAAGGCAAAACAGACCTAGATCCTATCCCATGAAGCTTATAATTTAGTTGAGGGAAGTGGACACCAACCAAAGAACATACAAAGAAATGTAAAATAGTTCCATGGTGCTAGGAGGGCCTATGATGGGGGATTTGGCATGATCAGGAAGGTCAGAAGACTGAAGAAGTGAGATCTGAAGGGGGGCAGCATTAAAGAGACAAAAGGGGTCACAAATGGAGTAAATTGCATATTCAGAGGAAGCCCAGCGGAAGAGGGATCTCGGCTTACAAAGAACCAAAAGAACCAAAAGAAAGCCAGTGTGGTGAAGCGGAGAGAATGAGGGACATGTGGTGGGAACATGAGCTAGAGAGGCCAAAGCATGCGAAGCCTGATTCTAATACCTCAGGGGCCGGGCAGACAATGTGTGAAATGAGAAGAGGGTGTAACAAGACCTATGGTAAAATGGAGATACAGACCTTGCCTCCAGGCATTCACATTCCATTTGAATTCGAAACAAAACAACACTGTGTTGAAAAAATATTTATTTCACTGTAAATTTGTCCCCGCTGATATGCTCTTGAAAATCATGCTTAAGAATTTTGTCTTTATCTAATAGCTATGTAGGAAGCTGCTCAAATAGAAATCGCATGGGGAGAGCGATGCTAACAGATTTATGTTTTGAAAAATACAGTGTTTGGGAAAACTAAAAAAGAAAACAAAAACCAAACTATGAATAATATCCTCACATGATAAGGTATTGCACCCACAAAACCAAAACAGGATGCTCCTCCGAGCAGCAGTATGTTAGTAAATGGATTGGAAGTTCTAGGTAAAGTTGGTAAAGTGAAGACATACATTTTTCCTTCCTCACAAAATCCCACCAAAAGGAGTTCTTTTAAATTAATAAACACACAACAATGTGGGAAAAAAGGAAAGGATACAACAGTGACAGAAATTTTGAGGCTAGAAAGACTTGCAGCAGACTTGGGGGCCTCAAGAAGTTAAACTGGAGGTAGCAAAACCCAAAAATCAACCTCATTTGTACCCACAGAATACTCAAGACTCCGTGACTTGATAGTACCAAATACCTTTGGAAATGGAGTGAACTGAGGCCCCAAATCAGAGGGACCAGATGAAGGCTGTTTGAGTGGCAGGTAGATCCTTAGATGTCCCTCACTACTCTGTGCTGCTGAGCCATCTCCACTGTAGCAGAAGTCTGGAATTTTATTCTCTGGAAAGGATAACATAAAGGGATTCTAGACTGGGATATACCAAGCATACTTGAGGGTGACAATATCATGCCAAAAATAGGAATTAAAGGAACATCTAGATGGCGAATGCTGAGACATCCAACCTTCTTCAACTTGGCTTCTCAAATGCTATTAGCCTTGCCTCTTCTGGCAGGAGATGAGAAGAATCCGGTCTGGGGATTCTGACCAAAACAAGAGGAGAATCATAAAATGGCCCAGGCAGTTATTCCTAAAGTAAAAGTCAACTAGTTAGCTAAACACTCATAAACATGAGCAGATAACAAAATAAAATGAAAAACTCAGTAGTCAGGTAAGTGAGGGCTGTTATTTGAAAAATTAGACAAAAGTGAAAAGATATGTAAATATAGGAAAGAAACGATTTTTTTTTTGTTCTAGTACAACTTACATATTTCATATGGACAAAAAATTAGTATCATTTACAGTATCTTAAGATAAATTGCCTTTGAATGGGAGCTTCCTTTCCCGTACTTTGAGGTCTACAAGACGTATAAAAATAGGGAACGCTTCGGGCGCCTGGGTAGCTCAGTTGGTTAGGCGGCTGCCTTCGGCTCAGGTCATGATCCTGGAGTCCCGGGATCGAGTCCCACATTGGGCTCCCTGCTCCCTGCTTCTCCCTCTGACCCTCTTCCCTCTCGTGCTCTCTGTCTCTCATTCTCTCTCTCTCAAATAAATAAATAGAATCTTAAAAAAAAAAATAAATAAACATTTAAAAAAATATGGAACGCTTCACGAATTTGCATGTCATCCTTGCCCAGGGGCCATGCTAATCTTCTCTGTATCGTTCCAATTTTAGTATATGTGCTGCCGAAGCGAGCATGAAAGAAACGATTTTTAAAAATAGAGGACCATTCTAGGAGGTAGATTGTACAAATAACTGGAGTTGCAGAAAGAAAGTACAAGGAAAGTGGAAAAATGAAAATCATCAACGAAATAATTTAAATAGTTTCTCAGAACTGAAGGACATCATTTTCTAGATTGGAAGAATGCACAGGCTCAGTAATATGGATGAAAATAGACCCATAAAAGTCACTTTATTGTGTCATTTCAGAACACTGAGGACAAAGAGAAGGTCACACATACACACACACACACACACACCTAGAGACAATGGAACAATGTCTTTAAAATTCTAAGTGAAAATGAATTCCAACCTAGAATTCTATACACATCCAAACTATCAATCAAGAATTGAGAGTCAAATAATGATGTTTTCAGATATGTACAGTTGCAAAAATATACCTCTTAGATACCTTTTCTCAGGAAGCTTCTGGACTGTATGTTCTATAAATACAAGAGTAAATCAAAAAAAGAGGAAGTCACTGGATACAGAAAATAGGAGATCTGACACAAAATAGATCTCAGATTCAACACAGAGCAATGAGAAAAGAAGACACCACAATGATACCTATGCACTTGACAAAGAGGGGGGCATTTCCAGATGAGAACTGTGTGCCTTAAGAAATAGGACAAATTAAGGGACTTCAGGATAAAAATGCCTGTTGTAATCTGAGGGCTGAATGCCAATGTAAGCCTGGATCAGATCTGTGTCTGTACTTGGCTTGCTTTGCCCATGTGCAGAAGAAGTTCCTGCTGTCTCCTCCATGCTCAGGCCAAAGACCATCTGCTTGGACCATCTGAGGACGTCCATCTCATCCCACAGAAGTACACTGCTTCAACCTAATCCTGAGAGCAGGTTAGCCATTGTGAGCTCAGGACCAGAACACCCAAAGAAGCCCACCAACCCCCTCTTATTTATTCCTCAGATGTCTCAAACCTTGTCCACATTCTAGTACCAATTACGGTGGCCCAGTGTTTCCTGGAATTCCCTTATGGCCTTGCCCCCTGACTTCCCCTGACAGAGCACTTGTAAACTCACAGAAATGCTGAAGCCAGATTATAATCCCGAGATGGTTCAGCTGATCTTCTCCCGGAAGCCTTCATTTATCACTGGCAAAATTGTCCTGTTCTTACACAGTGAAATATGTGCTTGAACATTAAAGTTCTTAATCACCTTGTAAATCCATTTACATATAAACTGCTGTTAAAATAGTAAGGTATTATATGGAGGAAATACGCAGCACAGAATGATCCACACTGAATTCGTGATAGTGTTTGCCTTAGGGAGGGAGGGGTAGAGGGGAATGAGATAAGGGAGGAAGACACAGGGAACCTCAACTGTGTAAGTAATGCTTTATTCATAAATATCAGAGATAAAGCAAATATGAAACAATGTTAGTTAGCATTTGAAAAAGCTGGGCTGTGAATATGCAGATGTTTATTATACTAATCTATATTCTTGTCTGCATATTTGAAGCATTTCATAGTAAAATAAAATTTATTTTAAAAGTGAGTTGGAGGGAGGTTAGACTAGAGGCTTAAATGTCCATCCTTTTTTTTATAATGGGTCTGTGATTCTGCTCTGCTTTCAAGCTAACAAGCTAGCCTGCTACAGCTTCATAGATGCTGGCAGAAAACACAAGACCTCTTGCTCAGAGGCAAAGGGCTTTTTACTCATGGCACATCAAGCACCAAGAACATCAGCATATTTGCATTAGTTTCTCTATGCCCAAGTCTCATCTGGCAACACAGATGGATCTGGATGGAAGCTTGCTTGTGTAATAGGGTGCATTACCGAAGAAGAACCTTGAGCTTAGGGAACCCAAATCTTTTAGAGTGGGAAGTAGCATGCCTATGCTTTGATCTGGAGGAAGACATCATCTTCCAAGGTTGTTTGCTCTAAAAACTTCCTTTAGTGGGCGCCTGGGTGGCTCAGTTGGTTAAGCGACTGCCTTCGGCTCAGGTCATGATCCTGGAGTTCCAGGATCAAGTCCCGCATTGGGCTCCCTGCTGAGCAGGGAGTCTGCTTCTCCCTCTAACCCTCCCTCCTCTCATGTGCTCTCTCTCATTCTCTCTCTCAAATAAATAAATAAAATCTTAAAAAAAAAAAAAAAAAACTTCCTTTAGAAAGGTAGCCCAGAACAAGGGGTAGTCAGTCGGCTTGCAAGAAGTGCAGAAACATGAAAGACCCATTGAGGATTATCTCCCGACTCATACACTCAAATCACTCTGTATGTTTCCTTCATTGCATTTAACCCAATTGTAATTACGTAGTTATTTGAGTGATTATGTGTTTACTATCTGTTTCTCCTCCAAATAATTAGCGAGGCAGGGACCATGTCTGCTTTGTTCGTTGCTATATCTCCAACTAGTAGAGCACTGATATATAATAGAAGCACAATAAATGTTTTGAAGAACTGTTCATGCATTATTAGACTCAAGTACACTAGAGACACCACTGGAAGAAAGATGAGTGACAGGTTACTGATGTCACAAGGCATAATGTACTTTAATGATAATTCTTTACATTCATCCAGCACTTTCTCTTTTACAAAGCACTTTTTCTTTTATAAATGCGAATTTCACAGTAAGTCTTTGAATTGGGTGAACATGTTAAGAGACTTATTCAGGACCATTAGACTTTTTTTTTTTTTTTAAGATTTTATTTATTTATTTGACAGAGAGAGACACAGCGAGAGAGGGAGCACAAGCAGGGAGAATGGGAGAGGGAGAAGCAGGCTTCCCGCGGAGCAGAGAGCCCGATGCGGGGCTCGATCCCAGGACCCTGGGATCATGACCTGAACTGAAGGCAGACGCTTAACAACTGAGCCACCCAGGCGCCCCAGGACCATTAGACTTTTTAGACAATGTTATATTAGTTTCAGGTGTACAATATGGTGATTCAACAATTCTATACCTTACTCAGTGCTCATCATGATAAATGTACTCTTAATCCCCTTCATCTATTTCATCCTCAATGGACTTTTTAAGTGAAAAAAGACAGAGCTGAAATTTGCGTATTTTAAGCCAATACTCTTTCCTATATTCCAGAAGGCGTTTTTATCCATGACAATTATGAGGTAGGATAATATCAAAGCAGAAGGGGAGAATTATCTTTTTAATGTTTCATTTAAATGAAAAGTTAAACATAGGTGGAGATATTTTTTTATATATCCATTATGGTTTCCACAGTGAAGATGCATGAATAGAACTGAATTTCCATTTGACGGTGAATTACAAACAGTAATGCTTCATGTGTTTATAAAGTGTGCAGCATTTGTATATTACTTTATCCTCATAAAACACAATGATGTATTACTTTTGTCTTCCTTTTAATGGATGTTGAAATTGAGGCCCAGGATGATGATTTCACCAATTGGCAGAAATCATACAGCTATTTCTCCCATAAATTGAAATACAGAAATGTTAGACTGAAAAAATGATGCTTTTTTGCAAAAGGAAATTACTTTCCCAAGATGCAGACATCCTTTTCTTCAAATGACTCTGCTAATATGTTCTACGATATATCAATCTCTTACTTTGGTTTACTATGTCAAATATTGTGAAATCATGAAACTATTTTCTAAAATGAGCCAACTCATCTAAGAAGCAGGTGGTATATAGATTCACAGAGGCAACCACATATACCCTTATCTTTGGAATCTGGATTTTTCTCTGAAAGTATTAAGAGTTAGGCTGAAAGTAAATATGGATAGTTTAAAATTGTAATATGTCTTAAATTCACACTTCAGTCATGAAATAGGCAGTGTAGCAGATTAAGAAATACATAAGAGTAGGGGCGCCTGGGTGGTTCAGTCGGTTAAGTGTCTGCCTTCGTCTCAGGTCATGATCCCGGGGTCCTGGGATCAAGCCCCGCATCGGGCTCCCTGCTCTGCGGGGAGCCTGCTTCTCCCTCTCCTCCCCACTTGTGCTCTCTCTCACTATCTCTGTCTCTCTCTCTCAAATAAATAAATAAAATCTAAAAAAAAAATACATAAGAGTAGAATTTAAAAGCCTATATTTCCTCTTTCCATCCATTGTTTCAATATGTTTTACATTCAATCTCATACATATAAAGAAAACATTTCTCATTTGTGCCATTTATTTTGTACTTATCACATATTGCCTTATAGGCTTATCTTTATATATATATAGAATTCTAGCCTTTTACAACGGGAATATAAATTACTTTAGGACATGGATCATGTCCTATGGTTTAACATTCTCTCTCCTCCACCTCTCTGCTTTGCACAGTGTCAAACCCAATTCTGGTGAGTTCTGGCTTTGCTTTATTTCTCTCCACATTTCAAATCACCTACAAAATTAGCCCTACTCTATTCCCGGGGCTAATCTTACTGAGGCAAGAGTAGATTAAAGTCCATCCAAATCAATATTTGGGGGCTCATCCTCAAGGCTATTCTAATTCTGATGAGGTGCTCCAAGTTTGATAACTGGCCTCCCACCTCCAATCTGGATCCCCAAAGTGCTCTCATGTATAAAACCTACTTTCTGTTCTATTGCTATTCTCATGTTTCTAATCTGATAACTTTTCATAATGCCTCAGTCACTCCTAGGAAAGGGGAAAAGGCAAGTTGAGATTGGCTTTCTCCCTCTGGGGAAATCTGGAATATAAATTCACCTCAGAGTTGTTCTGATCTGAGGCTAGGGAGCTGGGGTTTTGTACTCATCATTTGACACCCATTGGGTAAGAGCTGTTCTACTGGACCTAAACTCCCAGCTCTGTGCTTGCCGGCAAGAAAGCCCCAGTAACACGTTCTGCATGGAGCACTGGGTGTTATACACAAACAATGAATCATGGAACACTACATCAAAAAATAATGATGTAATGTATGGTGATTAACATAACAATAAAAATTAAAAAAAAAAAAAAAAGAAAGCCCCAGTAGCACAGGAACAGGAATAATTTCCAAGGATAACTGCAGGTTCTATGAAGCAGAGGCAAAAGGCACTGACGCACAGAAATAGTCAAAGTGATCCAAGGGGATCTGCTCAGAGCACGTACAGTGTCTGCTACAGCTCTGTCCATTAGAAGAGGCTCATGGGAGAAAACCGAAGAAAAGTGAGCCTCCTTTCTCGCCCCCCCCAAGCCTGGGACAGTGGCTGGGGATCATCTAGCACCTACCTGCAATGGATGCAGCTAAAGTTGCCAGAACAAGATGAGGTGACACGAACACTAAGTCATATGGCCCATGAGAGGAGTACCATATGGGGAGGAAAGACATCAGAGCTACATTGGGAGAGGTCTGATGACATAGGGAGCAGCAAAGGTGATAAAGGCCAATGTCAGAAGGCAGAGGAAGATGGCAGTGTAAGTACCTCTAAATGTCCGCAAATCACTGTGGCCCTGTGGAAGAAATTTGAGCAGGAAGAAATTCGAGCAGGTACTCCTGCAATTCTTTGGATTCACCTGAAGTAGAAAAACACAATTTTTTTTTTAAAGATTTTATTTATTTATTAGAGAGAGAGAATGAGAGATAGAGAGCATGAGAGGGAAGAGGGTCAGAGGGAGAAGCAGACTCCCCGCCGAGCAGGGAGCCCGATGTGGGACTTGATCCCGGGACTCCAGGATCATGACCTGAGCCGAAGGCAGTCGCTTAACCAACTGAGCCACCCAGGCGCCCGAAAAACACAATTTTATTATAGGTTGTTATGGCCTGGGAAAACACTAATGACACACTTATCTTTCTGTTATACTGCCATTCTGCTATTACTGAGTCCAAATAAGAGTTAAAAGCATTGTCAGACATTAAGGGTAAAAAAAATCAAAGATATTAGGGGCACCTGGGTGGCTCAGTCAGTTAAGCGACTGACTCTTGATGTTGGCTCAGGTCACCATCTCAGAGTTGTGAGATTCTCCATCTGCCTCTACCCCTCCCCCTGCTTGCACATGCACAAACTCTCTCTCTCTCTCTCTCTCAAAATAAATAAATAAAATCTTTAAAAAAATCAAAGATATCAGATCTGTCTTTCACTTACTACCAGCAAATCTGTTCATTCTGTTGCTTCACCTTCCCGTGTTGAATCTGACTTAATTTTTCACTCATGTCCCACAATTTATGTTTGCCATATAGGGAGATTTTTAATTTTTTTTCTTACCTTTTTTAAATTTATTGTTTTTTTAGTAATCCCTACACCCAACATGATCGAACTCATGATCCTGAGATCAAGAGTCAGATGCTCTTCTGACTGACCCAGCCAGGCACCCCTATAGGGAGATTTTTTAAAGTGATAAATTAGTCTAATATTCTCTATCTATGTTGTTTTTGAGACTATGCAAAGAAATCATATTCAGTTCATTCCATAAATACTTTCTGAATTAGGTATCAAATTGAGTGGATAAAAAAGATGAAAAAGAAACAGCCCTGTATTGAAAAAGATCCAACATACAGGGAATGATGACCATCAGATTCAGGTTAGTGGTTACCCATGGGAAAAAGGAAAAGGAATGGGATCTGGAAAGAGGTAGACTGTGTTTATTTGTTTGGGCTTTTTTTTTTTTTTTAATGTATCTGACATATTTTGTAATAATGATTCAAATAAGCAATGGAAATAAATACAAGCTGTAGTATTACCTTGCCTCACCCTAAAGGATCACGTTGGGCACTCCCCATGCCCTGTACTTCATTTGAGACATTGCATGAAGATGCTGAAGCCTTGAACATACAGTGACTGAGAAATTAAAGAGCAGGAAATTAATGAGATATTTCACCAGTGGTTGAATATGTAATGGTAAAAGGCAGGAGTATTTGTATGATTTGAGGATTGCTGGAGAAAACATTTGCTCTCCTGTTCTGGAGTCTCAGGGCCACATTTTAAGGGAATCTCTAAACCCCCTAAGGGTGGCTAGCTCAATTTTTCAGCTTCCATTTAAGGATATGAAATGAAAGAGTCAGTCAATCAATATACATTCCAACAAAGATCTTTTTAAGCACGTATTGCCAGACTCTGTATTTGTCAGACAGCTAATTAAGAAATAGGCTATGTCTTCAAGGAGAGATTGGTATTATAATATGATGATTACAGCTAATGTTTATTGAGAACTTTGCTAATGCCTGTGCCTGGTGCTACACACTTTGGCTATACTCTCCCGTTAAATCCTCACAACAGCCTTGTGAGGGAAGCACCATTATTATCTTCAATGTATAGATGAAGAAACCAAAGTTTCCAGAGTGAGTTGCCCTGTTAACTAAGCTGGAACCAAGATCAGAACCCAGTACTTACTGATTCTAAAATCTGTACACCTAACTACATGACAAATTCATGGAAAACTTTCTGTGAGATTCTAGAATAAGAAATTACTGGCTTTAGTTAGAGGATTCAATGTGAGTTTCATGGGAAAAAGGAATAACTGAATTGAATTTTAAAGGATCAGTAGCAAAGAACATTCCAGAAATTGCTTTAATAAAGGCATGAGAGAGTATGATGCCTAAATGAATAACTTTGTGTGTTTCAATGACATATGCATTGGGGGCAGTGGCAGAAGTGGGTTTGTCGAAGTTGGGAGGGACCAAATTATGAAGGATTGTGTATTCAGGAGAGAGGAAGAGTTTAAAAATGAGCTTCTTCAATAATTCCTTGATACCTCTGGAATGATCCATGTCAGATTTCTCCAAGGGTGCCAGTTGTGGGAGCCTTCTCAAATGTAGCTGAGGAAGTGGACTATAGGTAGGACACACTCAACTACAAGTAATCAATAGTTTAGGCAATTGATTTAGAAAGGCAATTACTTTTAAAATATGATTTTTGACACTTTTCTACTGCCATAAAGGACATTATCTGAAACCAGTTGTATTCATTGATCATGAGAGAGTAACAAACAGCCAAATATTAGCTGTCCAATACTGGTAGTTTTTCTTTCTTTCTTTTTTTTTAAGATTCTATTTATTTATTTGACAGAGAGAGACACAGCGAGAGAGGGAACACAAGAAGGGGAGCGGGAGGAGGAGAAGCAGGCTTCCTGAAGAGCAGAGAGCCTGATGCGGGGCTCCATCCCAGGACCCTGGGATCATGACCTGAGCCGAAGGCAGATGCTTAATGACTGAGCCACCCAGGCTCCGCAACACTGGTAGTTTTTCTCTCAGAAATGAGGTAAGCCACACTTTTAAACTACAGATACTAGTTTTCCAGTACAGAGATTAAATAATGTGGTGTTATAGACGTCGATATCCTGTGCAACCATTTAGCACTCAGTCAGTAATATTTATCATCTTATTACACATTACATGATCAAGCTATATTTATATATATCTTATACATGTATGTATATATAATGTGTGTATATAATAGGATCAAGAAAGGAACATGAGTCTATCAGGACACTTGGGTTCTAAAATGATATCAGCTAGATGTGCAATTTTTATCAAGTCATGTAATTTATCTAAGGCTCAACTTACCTGTAAAATGAGAGGCTTGCACTAGATGTATTCTAAGATTTTGGTTCTATGAAATTAGGTAATTTCTGATCTTGATAAGCTTAAAATTAGTTCAGGACACAGAGCACATCCACAGGAAAATAGATTAAGAAGCATTCAAGTAACGTAACAACAAATACTATAAAAGGAAGAATTAAAAAAAATCAGGTTCTGGTTCAGTTAATTTGGAAGGCAAAGATTACCACTAATAAATAGAAGAAAGGTGAGTTTAGAAATTAAATGAGAAAAGATAGAAATTCTCACTTAGTAGGTAGAATTGCATGGGGAAAGAATATTTTCTTTTCTCTTCATCATAAAATAACTGATTGTCAAGAAAACTAGCATATTTTGGGGCACCTGTGTGGCTCAAACGTCTGCCTTTAGTTCAGGTCATGATCCCAGGATCCTGCTCATGCTCTCTCTTTGTCAAATAAATAGATAAAATCTTAAAAAAAAAAAAAAGAATACTCGTATATTTCTACTGGTAGTCATATAATGGTTATTCCATATTTATATCTATTTTGTGTGACAGCTTAAAATCTTCCCAGAATTCCTAGGGTACATGAATTCTATAATTTCTTTTAACTGTATCAAGAGGATGGTATTGGGAGACTTTTGAAAGAATTATCTGAAATTATACATAACTGCTGGTTGTGTCACTATGAGGAGCCACATATAAAGTATCACCAAGGTTACAAATTATTGCAAAGCATTACCAAATTTGGGTGAGGTTTCTAGAGGAAGAGAGCAGCCTATTAGTCAAACAAGAGCATGTACTGAGAACCCACTGTGTACACATTAATATTCGGTGTTGCTAGGTAAACAGAAACCAAAAAACAGACGAAGGGAAAAACAAACCATCAGTAGAGTTGATGCAGCAAGTGGTGGTGACTAAAACTGATAGGATGGGAGAGTAATCACCTTCAGTAAGTTTTACCGATGGAGCGTGCCTAGACCTTAGAGCGGGAGAAAGATCTCAAAGTGGAAACTTCGCAGGATATAGAGTAAGATGCCTGGGGGGGTTCTAATATCAATTTAGTCACTTGAGTACAAACTTGAACAAATATTTAGCCTCAGTTTGTTCTCCTGTAACGTGGGTATAATAACGCTGATAAATACCTTACTTCACGAGGTTGCAGTGAGAAATCAATGAAGCAATGACGTGTAAATTGTAAAAAAGTGAACATATTTATTTATATCCGGTGAGGTCCCTGGCCAAACCGTGTGGCTTAATTTCTATCATATATTTTCTGCAGCACTTATGCTCAACAGGACACCTGCTTTTTCCTGCATGTATCAGCAAGCATCCCCTTCCTGTTCTCTCTCAGAATGGACTATGAGCTTTTCAATAGCATGGTTTCTGTTTGCTTTCCATCTGCAAGAAACAAGGATTCGCACACTATGAACATTCAGTAAATTACTTAACAACAGTGTTTTATATAGAGAGAGTGACTTGAACTGGGGAAGGTACTTTCACATGTGTCATTTACCTGCAGCTGTCAGATTCATCTTGCTAGACATGTTTCTGATGTCATGTCACTATTCAAACGTCAACAGTTTCTCATTTTCTACTGAACGAAGTTTTAAAAAAATATTTTTAAAATTGAGATATAGTTGACATATAACATTGATTTAGTTTTAGGTGTACAACATAATGATTAAAGTCTTAAGTCCTATTTAAATTCTAAGGCCTTGCTAAAAAGTGTGATCCCAAACCTATAGCATTGGCATCACATGGGAGCTTGTTGGAAATACAGATTCTCCAGCCCCATGGCAGACCTACTGAATCAGGTCTTTTAACAAAATTCCTAGACAATTCATATATCCAGCTTTTACTACATCTTCACTCTCTTGCTAAACTTGAAGTGTCACAAGTAAGCTTCCCAGATTTTGCAAATAAAAGTAATGGATTCCAATACAATTTGAAAACAATGAACACTTTTTTAGTATATCTCAAATGCTTCATGGGACATACTTATATGTGAAATATATATCCATTGTTTATCTGAAATTCAAATTTTACCGGGCTCTCTGTATTTAATCTAGCAATTAAATGCAGAAGAACAGGATCTATGTCTAACATAACTTCGGATTCCCCTACAATAGTACAGTGCCTTCCCCAACTGCTCAATGTTTGTTTAAGGAATAGACAGTGAGCCTCTTGAGAACAGGGGTTTCTCTGGTTTTTACTTATGGTTGTATATTCCCAGGGATTAACGTAGTACCCGGCACACAATAAAGGACGAATAAATATTTCTTAAATGAATGCATGAATATTTCAAGAGCAATCTTCCAATTATGGGCTGGGTTTTGTGTACATATTGTAATAAAAACTGAATATTTTTCTAGTAATTTAAAAAAAACATTGTTTAAAAAGCTTCTATTCGTACGCTTTTTCATGTTTTAGCTGGCAGAGTTGAGGGCTTGATGGGAACATAATCAAGGGCTCAGAATGTACTCGTCGCAGACCGGGTCCATATGGTCACTTGTGGAGAAAGAATCCTATACTCAGGATGCTGACAAGCCTGCAGCAGGCGGGGGTAGGTGACTCCTCCCCCCTCCCAAGCCATCCACCCTCCCGCGCACGCGCACAGCCGCGTGCCGACCCCACGGGCCGGTTAGAGGCAGGCGGGGCTCCCGGGGCGCGTGCGCGGCGGCCTGGGCTGCGGGCCCCTCCTTTGGCGGGGGCGCGCGGCGCGGAGGACCGCACGGAAAGGGGGAAGTCAGGTGGCCGCTGCCGCCGCCGCCGCCACCGCGGTTTGTCGCCAGAAGGAAAATGGCGGATCTGGAGGAGCAGTTGTCTGATGAGGAGAAGGTAAGAGCTGCGGAGGCGGCGGAGTCCGTCGTGGGGGAGCCAGTAGAGCCCCGGCGTATCAGCCCGGAGTATGGCCGCCGGGGAAGGGCATTGGTCTGTGCCCTCGGCTGCCCTTCCTCCTTCTCTCCTCGCTGCGCCCTAGTGCCTGTCCCTGTCAGTCACCCGAGGCCCCGCGCGGGGGCAGGTCTCTGCCAGGCCTGCTCGCTCCGCTCCTTGTAGGGTGTGTGCTCTGAAAATAGGAAGTGGGAGCCGGGCGGCGGCGCCTGGCGCGGCGGGCGGGGGCGGGGGGCGCGGAGGGCGGCGGCCGCTGGGGACCCTCTCGTTCCGCCTGGGCCGCAAGGGCCTTGCGCGGGGTCTGGGGACTGCAGAGGGGTCCGGTCCCGGCCTGGGAGCGGCCCAAGGGCGGTGCTCAGCCCGATGGCCTGACCGGAGACTGCAGCCGGGGTGAGGGGTAAGGGGAAAAAAAATCGCTTAGGAAGCAGACCTTCACTTCTCCCTTTTACTCCCTCCTCACAGAAACGAAATGCTTCCTTTTCTGGTTCTCCACTCTTTTTTCCTTTGGCGGTGGAAGTCCTCTCCCTCCCTCCCCCTCTCCTTTTTTTTTCTTTCTTTCTTTTTTGGGCTTTAGCTGTAGGCTTTGCAGCTCCCGTGTTCCCTGGGAGGCAGCGGAGTTGCTCATAAAACGACCCCCTCCCCATACTTGTTTTCGGCCAGGGTTGGCACTAGCCCCTCTGGGGGCCGATTTGGTGGCGCTCCACGGTTCTGCTAGGACTTCTGAAGAGGGGAGATTGTGCAACTCTTTTTGCTGTATCTTAGATGCTATAACAGCGTTGAAACCAGATGAACGACTTAAATTATCAGGCATTTAAAATAAGAAATCTGATCATAGAACTAGTTCTCTTACTTTCCTTTTCCCTTGGCTACTGTGAGGGCCCATTCCCATGGGAAGGGGGGAACCTACTAATTTAAGTATTTTCCGGGAAGCACTCTGACGTTTCACAAACTCAGAAGTGACTGACATATAATCTGTGAATAAGATGGTTACAGTTTTCGAAGTGTCCACTCTTAATTTCACAGCATTCATTTTTTTTTTTTAAGTTCCAAAGCAGTACATCCATGTATGAAACACACCTTATGGTGTTTAAGAAATCCTGATGTAAGCCTAAGGATATTTTCAATTGGAACTTTCTGCTCTGTATCCTGTGATGTGATATAAACTTGCACCGAAATGTAATGTTTTATTGCGTTCCCGATATGAATGTGTCGAAGTCGGCCTCATCTTCAATTTTGGAAATCCTTTTTTTTCTCTGTGCTCTTTGGTGAAAGTGATAATAAAATAACAAGATGGGGAGAACTACAAGATTCTCCATAATTCACAGACCTGGTAGGCAGATCCCTGTATATACAACAGTTGCTGTGTAGTGTTCACATGTGTTACATTGGTAGATAACCGTGAGTTGGTAACGGAAAATGTACTCAGTCGCGTGCACACACGTTTAAAACTAGTGCTAAAAAGTTTTTAAAGGGATTGTCATGTTTTTATTCTACTTTTTTTTTAAAAGATTTTATTTATTTGGGAGAGAGAATGAGAGAGAGAGAGAGAGAGAGAGCATGAGATGGGGGAGGGTCAGAGGGAGAAGCAGACTCCCCGCTCAGCGGGGAGCCCGATGCGGGACTCGATGCGGGGAGCCCGATGCGGGACTCGATCCGGGGACTCCAGGATCATGACCTGAGCCGAAGGCAGTCGCTTAACCAACTGAGCCACCCAGGCGCCCTAGTCTACCTTTTCTTAAGTAGTGAGTAGTAGCTTAAGTGGCTAGAATCTGGCTGAAGAGAGTACTCAGTATGAGAGTTCATGTAGTCCTGCCCTGTGTTGTAAAGGCCTAAAATAGCTAATTTTTTTTTCAAAATGAGATGACAAGATTCCTCATTATCTGGCATTCTCAGGGCACTAAACTCTGTAAAGGGGGAGGGGGAGGGTGTCTTATTCTCCAATCTTACCAGTTGAAAATTCAAATTTGAAGGAATTTGGTGTTTCTGTTTTTGTTTCGAGTTTTGTAAGACTATTCTGTAGATATTTTCATATGTATTTCATTGCCATATTTAGTAATTTAAGAAGACTGACTAAATTTCTGGGTTAAATTCAAGTAACTGGGGAAGTGAAATTCTAACAGTTCTACCTCTTTAGTTATCTGAAATTTCTTTTAATAAATTTGGGAGTAGGTTGGGAATAGAAGCAGAAATAGAATTTTAAAAGGTGGTATTTTTTAAACTAATACTTAAAGCATGTTACTTTTTCTGCCCCCTTGTTTGTAATTTTCAAAAATAAGCTTTTAATACTTTTAAGCTGTTGGAATTTCCATTATTGGTTGAAGAGCTGAAGAAGTGACCCTGTTAACTTACATAGTACCCATACTTTGTATCTGGGTGGCTCAGAGGATACATTCGTTAATATGTTGTAAGTTTGAGGTGGATTTTATTATTGCAGTTTCACAGATAAGTGAAATAAGGTTTCAGAAGCTTTAAGTGATTCACCTAAGGACACCTAGGTAAGAAGTGGCAGAGATGGTATTTAATCCTGTTTGTCTGAATCCAAAGTTGGTGCTCTTGTGACATTATGCTCCTTTAATAGTTGATAATATGACCCTTTTCTGGGTTTACCTTTGTTTTTAATTTGTTGTTAGCTTATATTGAAAAAGGGGAAACAATAGTTCTTTTTGTTTTTAATAAAAATTGTAAATACCTAACATTAAATAGTGTTGGGCTCTAAATTTAATTTGTGTTTGATAATTTTGGAACAAAGTTTATTATTGTTTTAACACATTTAAAAATTTTACGCTACTGGTATATTTTCATATATGCTCTAAGGTAGGAAGCATTTTAGAAATTAATCTAGAGTAACATCTTTGCATGCTTTGTGAGGGTACCACTATGAAATTTATTTTTTATTTTTTTATTTTTTAAAGATTTTATTTATTTATTTGACTGAGACACAGTGAGAGAGAGAACCCAGGCAGGGGGAGTGGGAGAGGGAGAAGCAGGCTTCCCACGGAGCAGGGAGCCTGATGCAGGGCTCGATCCCAGGACCCTGAGATCATGACCTGAGCCGAAGGCAGACGCTTAACGACTGAGCCACCCAGGCGCCCCACCACTATGAAATTTAATAACCTTTTCACCTTTGGCCACTAGGTTAATAGGAAATAATATTATCTGAAGAAGCACAGTGAAGTTCTTTAAAGTTACTCATTTGTTGTAGCAGTCCCACAGATCTTTTTACATAGCGTAGAAACTCTAGGCCAAAAACAGTTTATGTTTTCCGTTCCTGGGGTCAGCTGCATTGTACACTAAAGCAATTCTGTGAATTTGAAATTGTATGAAATTATAGTATAAGGCTGAAAGCAGAAGCATTATTCCATTTCACACCCCTTCTTACAGAGGGAAGTCACTCCGAAGCTCTAGAAGGAAGACACTTAAAGAAGTTATTGGTTGGAAAGGATCTTTTTGGTTTTTTTCCCTATAACCCCTCCTACCTTTCCCTGGTGATAAGAGTGATCCATTTCCATACCTTTATCTTTTATGTCTTGGTGAATGTCTCAAGTACATAGCTGAGTCCTGACTTCTCTTTTGAGCACTGGTCACACATTTATTGGCTGGTCCTTTTCACAGGAGACAGTTAATGAGATATGTTCAAATGGAACCTTCCTAAAAGTAAATTCATAAACCTCCCCCTTCCTCCTACACAAAGTGGGGCAGAAATCTATCTTTCTGCTCATTTTTCTCTTTATTTCTCTATTTCCATTATTCTAGTCATCCAGGTTTTTTTGTTTTTGTTTTTAAGATTTTGTTTATTTGACAGAGAGACAGCAAGAGAGGGAACACAAGCAGGGGGAGTGGGAGAGGGAGAGGGAGAAGCAGCCTCTCTGCTGAGCGGAGTCCGATGCGGGGCTCGATCCCAGGACCCTCGGATCGTGACCTGAGCTGAGGTAGATGCTTAAAGACTGAGCCACCCAGGCGTGCTGTCATCTAGGTTAACTGCAGCTTTATTTTAATTTTCTCCTTGAGCTCTCTACCTTACAGTCTGTTTCTGAATCTTGTCAGTCCCATCATCAAAATGTGTCTTATGCAAATAATTTATTTCTTGCGTGAAAAGGTAATCCATTTATATTAATTTTTAGTTTATTACCTCTCAGTTGACAAGACTATTAAATTAATTGTTGTTATTTATGTTGTTAACTACTGTTGTTCAGTAACAAAATTTTACTGTATGAACAGAATGCAAATTGATTGTACCTGTTCTGTGACTACACAGTTAAGGAAGAAATAAAGCCAGGGGAGGAAAAGTAGGGTCAGAAGAATGTCTCACAGCTGGTCTTTCCCTTGTATTTGCCACTGCTAGGCTTTGTTATAAACTCTCTAGACTAATTCCTCCAATTTCCTGTATCTGAGCCATGTTTTAATATGTTGTTTTTGTACTCCCAAACTTTTAGTTGCTGGATCCTCCATTGCCTTTACAAGGAAGCCCAACTCTTGAAAATGGTATTCTTGGTCTTGTATTCCATTCTTACCTAAAGAGTTCTGACTCTAATACATACACTGTTATTTAATCATGCTGTGAATTGAAGGAGACCTACATGCTAGTCCATGTCTAGTGCCTTGGGTAAATAAAGTATGTAACCTCAGCCTCAGTTTCCTCTGAAATGTGGGGATACATGTAAATGGAATCTGGCATGTAGTAAACACACAGTAAATTGTATTTTTTTTTTTTTCTGCTGATGACCTCTTATTCACTTTGAGTGTTGGAACTGCTTCCTGGTCTATCTTCTTTTTTGAAAGATGAAAATCTTACTCATCCCTCAAGATTTATCTCAGATCACATGACTGGCTATAACATATTGTTAGCATTTTTTTTTCCAGATTTTATTTATTTATTTGACAGCACAAGCAGTCAGAGTGGCAGGCAGAAGGAGAGGGAGAACCAGGCTCCCTGCTGAGCAGAGAGCCTGACGTGGGGCTTGATCCCAGGATGCTGGGATTATGACCTGAGCAGAAGGCAGACACTTAACCCACTGAGCCACCCAGGCGCCCCAACATACCATTAGTATTAATACAGTTTTTTGCGTAGTAGTTATCTGCCTAACTGCCTTTTTTTTCTCTTGTTCAATTGGAATTCCTACGTGCAGAAATAATATCTTTAGCATCTGTCATTATGTTGCATGTGATAAGTAGAATGGTTCAATGAGTGAATGAACAAAGGAATCGTGAATTCACAAAATTAAAAAAGTTTTATGAAAAGTAGAAGTAACATATGGGGTGCCTGGGTGGCACAGTTGGTTAAGCATCTGACTCTTGGTGTCCACTCAGGTCGTGATCGCAGGGTCCTGAGATTGAGTTTGGCTCCTCGCTCAGCGGGGAGTCTGGGATTCTCTCTCCCTCTCCCCCTCCTGCTTGTGCTCTCTCTCTCTCTCTTTCGAATTAATAAAGTAAATAAATATTTTTTTAAAAAAGTAGAATTTGAAGTAAAGTTTTTGAGGGAAAATTTAGTGTACCTAAATTTTCATTTCTAAATAATACTTCAGCTTTTTTTAGATAATCGAATGAAATTTTTGGTGCTCTTTAAAGTACAAGTGGTGAGGGCGCCTGGGTAGCTCAGTTGGTTAAGCGACTGCCTTCGGCTCAGGTCATGATCCTGGAGTCCCAGGATCGAGTCCCACATCGGGCTCCCTGCTCAGCAGGGAGTCTGCTTCTCCCTCTGACCCTCTTCCCTCTTGTGCTCTCTATCTCTCATTCTCTCTCTCTCTCAAATAAATAAATAAAATCTTTTAAAAAAATTAAAAAAAATAAAGTACAAGTGGTGATATGGGCTACGGTTCAAATCATTTACACATGCTAAATATTCTTCATAAGTAGTTTATATAGTTCTCCCTCACTACACAATCATAATTTGGTTTCAGAAATTTTGTTCTTATTTGAAAGTAATACAAGTTGCCATCATAATTAATGTAAAATTTATAGTGTTCTTGTTAACCAAAAAGTAAACTAAACCAGTAAGCTATTTATGTAGAAAATACTCCTAATTTCATTCTGTAGATGAATGAATTCTGTCATTGCACCAATAAAATATAAAAAATTCTACAGCAAGCAGAAACCTGATAGTTGCTGTACCATTAGTGGAGTTTTTCAGACTTTGCGCATTAAAGCAAATTAGTGGTACTTGTTCAGTGCTTTTGGGAGCCATTTCTACATAAAATAAGGATAGTTAGATACACAGAACATTGCATTTTAGTGTAAAAATATGGCATATAAAAACACTTAGAGCAGAGTGCAAAGTAATTTTTTAAAGTTGAAAAGTGTGATGGGAGAACTTGACATACGGTTCTGTGCTCTGACCTAAAAGCCTGATTGCCTGAAGCAGTAAATTACTGCAAAAGATTATTGCACGTCAGAAAAAATTAGGGGTTCCATAGAACCATCTATAGTTGTCAAAAAAGGAGAATTTCACAAATTTTTTTTGAAGGTTAGATGTACAATCTTCACATTCTTTCTCTCTCTCTCTTTTTTTTTTTAAGATTTATTTATTATTTATTTTGAGAGAGTGAGAATGAGAGAGAGAGTACATGAGAGGGGGGAGGGTCAGAGGGAGAAGCAGACTCCCTGCTGAGCAGGGAGCCCGATGCGGGACTCGATCCCGGGACTCCAGGATCATGACCTGAGCCGAAGGCAGTCGCTTAACCAACTGAGCCACCCAGGCGCCCTCTTTCTCTCTTTTTTTTTAAGATTTTATTTATTTGAGAGATAGAGAACACGAGAGGGAAGAGGGTCAGAGGGAGAAGCAGACTCCCTGCTGAGCAGGGAGCCTGATGCGGGACTCGATCCCAGGACTCCGGGATCACGACCCGAGCCGAAGGCAGTCGCCCAACCAACTGAGCCACCCAGGCGCCCTACATTCTTTCTCTTATGACATTTATTTACATGTTTCACTGTGAACCTAATGATAGAACTTTCCTTACACATTTTAGTTCACTGTGTTTCTGTAAACAAGGAGTGTAAATAATTTTCAAAAACTACCTCTACATTCATTTACCAAATATATCATACTTCATTTATTTCAGTAACCATAATTTTCCCTGTTTTAAGGGAATCAGGCTGCATTGTACAATTAATGGCTTATGATATTAATCGTAGCATTTTCCCTTTTTTAGTGGTACATTAAATTATGTCCCTTACATTGATTGTGAGTCAAGGTAAACAAGGATATAATGCAACAACTAACAACCTAAAATCTTAGCATGAGTGGGTTTGGGAAGGGAGTTTTGTATGGCATTTCCTCATTCTATATAATATGTCTAATGTGGGTTAGCACCGGAAGGGCCCTGCTCAGTGAAGTCACATAGAGTTTTAGGCTGTTGGAGGAGTTCGTTGTAAGCTTGGGCTTTTTGATGTGTTATGTGTACACAGTGGAATATTATTCAGCCATGAACAAAGGTAGTATCTTGCTATTTATGACATGGAAAGACCTTGACCACATTATGCTAATAAGTGAGATAAGTCAGAAAAAGACAAGTACTGTATGATATCACTTATATGTGAAATCTAAAAAAGATTTAAACACCACCAAAAAACAGAAGTTGGGATAATATTGATGGTATTTAAGGGTACAAATTTGTAATAAGTAGTACATAAGCCATAGAGATGTAACATACAGTATAATGAATATAGACATAATATATGTAATGTATATACTATAATGATGTAAAGTAGTAATGGTAAGTATTGCTTCAATGGCAATCATATTACAATATATGAATGTATCAAAGTAACATGCTGTACACCTTAAGTTTACAAAATGTAGCATGTTATATTTATCAAAACAAAAACAAATCTTAAGCTTTTTTCCTCAGTCCTGGCAGCAGTGGGAAGGAAATGTGAATAGCAAGCACACTGGTTTTTATTTTTCTTTTTAAAAAGTTTTATTTATTTATTTATTATGGGGGGAGGGGACAGGGGAAGAAGGTGAGATATTATGTGAGATAAGCAGGGCTCTATCTCACAACCCAGAGGTCATGACCTGAGCCAAAATCAGGAGTCAGATACTTAACCAACTGAGCCACCCAGGTGCTCCAACACACTGGTTTTTGAAGTTTTCCCTCCCCCACCACACATTAAATGTAGAGATCACTACACTTCTGCCCAGGTTTCAGTTAGCTGAAGCAAGTTTCATCTGTAAACCTAATTTCAGAGGGCTCAGGGGAGGAAAAGAGAACTGCAGTGTTTGTGAGTAGCAGTAATAATACCATAGACTAGGTTTTAGACTGGTGATTTGATCACCTGTTTGGTAGACACAAGGTTAAGATTATAGATTCATAGATACATTTTATATATATATATGTATGTATGGTACAGCATCAAAAAGTAGTCAGTTCATGGAAATTCAGAAGACAGAAAAATTACTTCTGCCTAGGAGGATGGTAGACATCAGTTGGGGTGCAAGCTCATGCCAGAGAGCACAACACAGGCAGAAAAAATAGGAAACTGGGAACAAAACAGTGTATGAGTTATATCAGGTACTTTGCAAGTAAGATGCAAAGATGAACTGTGCTGTTAAATAGCACAGGGTTTCTTAACCTCGACATTATTTTTTTTTTTAAGGTTTTATTTATTTGACAGAGAGAGACAGTGAGAGAGGGAACACAAGCAGGCGGAGTGGGAGAGGGAGAAGCTCCCTGCTCAGCAGGGAGCCCGAGGCGGGGCTCGATCCCAGGACCTCGGGACCATGACCCGAGCCGAAGGCAGATGCTTAACGACTGAGCCATCCGGGTGCCCCTAACCTCAACATTATTGACATTTGGGGCCGGATAACATTGTGAGGGCTGTCCTGTGCATTGTAGGATGTTTAATAGCATCCTTGGCCCATCTGGTGCCAGTAGCACCCCCTTCCCTCCAGTCACGGTCATCAGAATGTTTTCCTGTAGGACGAAATTGTCCCTGGTTGAGAGCCATGGGGTCTGGACAGATTGGAGCTAGTAAGAACGGTGGGAACCTGAGTTAAGTGTTAAGACCTGGCTTAAAGTAGTTTCACAGGACATGAAGAAGAAAATGATTGCTAACAGATTTCAGAGTTGGAATCAATAGGACTTGGTAAATGAATGTAGGGGAAATGGGAGAATCAGGGTAACTCTGAATGCTAAAATCCGGGTAACTGGAAAGTGGTACCACCACTGACAACTAGGGGATTCAGGAAGAAGATGGATTGCTGGGAGGAATAATGTTGAGTTTGATTTGAGTTACACTGAGTCTGAGATGCTAGCAGATATCTGTTTGAACATGCCTAGAAGATAGGGAAATGTAGAAATGGAGCTTGGAGAGAATGGTCAGGCCCAGAGATTTTATATAGATTTGGGAATCCTCCTTTGTGGGTTAAAGCCACAAGATGGGATAAGACTTTTAGGAGAAGCTTGACATAGCAAAGAGGAGAGGTCAGAGAGCATATACTTTTGGCTATACTACTATTTAGAAAATAAAAGGAGAGGAAAAGGTGCAGGTTGATTCTTGAAGTAGAAGTGTGTATGTAGCACAGAGTATGTGCTCATTTCACAGAACTTGAAGAGAATTTCCAGAAGGAGCAGTACCAGTATTGCAGAGATTAAAAAGAATATAGGTTTGAGAAAAGTCTTTGTACTTAAGGTACAGGGATAGGAAACAAATTTTATCTACAGTATGCCACTATCTATACTACATTAATTAATCTCTCAATTTTCAGAGTAATGTTATTGTCTCCATTTTATAGGTGGGGAAACTAGTGCAGATAAGTGGTGGATGGAAGATCATTGGTGGCCTTTTTTTTTAAGTTTTTTTTAAAATTCAAGTTGTTTTAACATACAGTGTAGTATTAGTTTCAGATGTACAATATAGTGATTTCACACTAACATACAACACGCAGTGCTCATCACAAGTGCACTCCTAATCCCCATCACTTATTTAACCCATCTCTCCACCCACCTCCCTTCTGGTAACCATCAGTTTGTTCTCTATAGTTAAGAGTCTGTTTCTTGGTTTGCCTCTCTCTCTTTTTCCCTTTGCTCATTTTGTTTTGTTGCTTAAATTCCACATATGATTTAAGTCATATGGTATTTGTCTTTCTCTGACCTATTTTGCTTAGCATAATATTTTCTAGCTCCATCCATGTCATTGCAAGTGGCAAAATTTCATTCTTTTTATGGCTGAATAATGCTCCATTTATACCTATATATTTTCTTTATCATTTGTCAATCTATTGGACACTTGGGCTGTTTTCATAACTTGGCTATTGTAGATAATGCTACTATAAACATAGGGTTGCGGGCGCCTGGGTGGCTCAGTTGGTTAAGCGACTGCCTTCGGCTCAGGTCATGATCCTGGAGTCCCGGGACCGAGTCCCGCATCGGGCTCCCCGCTCAGTGGGGAGTCTGCTTCACCCCCTGACCCTCTTCCCTCTCGTGCTCTCTATCTCTCATTCTCTCTCTTTCTCTCTCTCAAATAAATAAATAAAATTAAAAAAAAATAAACATAGGGTTGCATGTATCCCTTTGAATTAGTGTTTTTGTTTTCTTTGGATAAATACCCAGTAGTACAACTGCTGGTCAAAGGGTAGTTCTATTTTTAAATTTTTGGGGAAACTCCATATTGCTTTCTACAGTGGCTACACCAGTTTACATTCCCACCAACAGTGCACATCCACGTCCTTGCCAACACCTGTTGTTTCTTGTGTTGTTTATTTTAGCCATTTTGACAGGTGTGAGCTGATACCTCATTGTAGTTTTGATTTGCATTTCCCTAATGATGAGTGAGGTTGAGCATCTTTTTATGTGTCTACTGGCCATCTGTATGTTTTCTTTGGGAAAATATCTGTTCATGTCTTCTGCCCATTTTTTGGATTATTCATTTTATGAGTGTTGAGTTTTATAAGTTGTTTATATGTTTTGGATAGCAGCCCTTTATCAGATATGTCATTTGCAGATATCTCCTCCCATTTTGCAGGTTGCCTTTTAGTTTTGTTGATTGTTTGCTTTGCTCTGCAGAAGCTTTTTATGTTGATGTCCCAACAGTTTATTTTTGCTTTTGTTTCCCTAGCCTCAGGAGACCTATCTAGAAAGAAGTTGTTAGAGCCGATATCAAAGAAGTTGCTGCCTGTGTTCTTTTAGGATTTTTATGGTTTCTGGTCTCACATTTAGGTCTTTAGTCCATTTTGAGTTTATTTTTGTGTATGGTGTAAGAAAGTGGCCCAGTTTCATTCTTTTGCATGTTGCTGTCCAGTATTTCGAACACCATTTGTTGAAAAGACTTTTTCTCACTGGATATCCTTTGTCAAAGATTAATTGACCATAATTGTGGGTTCATTTGTGGGTTTTTTATTATTTTTGTGCCAGTACCATACTGTTTTGATTACTGCAGCTTTGTGATATAACTTGAAGTCCAGAATTGTGATTCCTCCAGCTTTGCTTTTCAAGATTGCTTTGGCTATTTGGGATCTTTTGTGGTTCCAAACAAATTTTAGGATTGTTTGTTCTAGCTCTGTGAAAAACGCTGTTGGTATTTTGATAGGGATTGCATTAAAGATTTAGATTGCTTTGTGTGGTATAGAAATTTTAACAGTATTTGTTCTTCCAATCCATGAGCATGGAATGCCTTTCAGTTTCTTTGTGTCATCTTCAATTTCATCGTTGTTTTTAGATTTTATTTATTTATTTTAGAGAGAGAGAGCGCCCATGCGTGAGGTAGGGGGAGGAGCAAGGGGGAGGGAGAGGAAAGAATCTCAAGCAGATTCTGCACTAATCAAGGAGCCTGACGTGGGGCTGGATCTCACCACGTCGAGATCATGACCTGAGCCAAAACCAAGAATCTGATGCTTAACTGAGCCACCCTGGTACCCTCTTTCATCATTGTTTTATAGTTTTCAGTGTAGAGGTCTTTCACTTCTTTGGTTAGGTTTAATCCTGGGTATCTTATTATTTTTGGTGCAGTTGTAATTGGGATTGATTCCTTGATTTCTCTCTGTTGCTTCATTATTGGTGTGTAGAAATGCAACAGATTTCTGTACTTTGATTTTGTATTCTGCAACTTTACTGAATTTGTTTATGAGGTCTAGCAGTTTTTTGCTGGAGTCTTTGGGTTTTCTATATAGAGTATAATGTCATCTGCAAATAGTGAACGTTTTACTTCTTCCTTACCTTTTTGGATGCTTTTTGTCTGATTGCTGCAGCTAGGACTTCCAGGACTATGTTAAACAAAAGTGATGAGAGTGGTCATCCTACCTTGTTCATGACCATAGAAGAAAAGCTCTCAGTTTTTCCCCTTTCAGGATGATGTTATCTGTAGGTTTTTTGTATATGGCCTTTATTACGTTGAGGTGTGTTCCTTCTTTTTTTTTTTTTTTTTAAAGATTTTATTTATTTATTTGAGAGAGAGAATGAGATAGAGAGAGAGAGAGAGCACGAGAGGGAAGAGGGTCAGAGGGAGAAGCAGACTCCCTGCTGAGCAGGGAGCCCGATGCGGGACTCGATCCTGGGACTCCAGGATCATGACCTGAGCCGAAGGCAGTCGCTTAACCAACTGAGCCACCCAGGCACCCGAGGTGTGTTCCTTCTAAACCTACTTTGTTGAGGGTTTTTACTGTGAATGGAAGTTGTACTTTGTCAGATGCTTTTTCTGCATCTATTGAAATGATCATATGGTCCTTATCCTTTCATGTATTAATGTGATGTATCACATTGATTGACTTGTGTATATTGAACCACTTAATTGGAATAAATCCCACTTGATTGTGATGAATGATTTTTTTTTAAAAAAATTTTATTTATTCATTTGAGAATCAAAGATACAGAGAGAGAGCATGAGCCGGGGGAGAGGCAGAGGGAGAAGGAGAGGGAGAAGCAGGCTCCCTGTAGGGAGCCCGATGTAGGGCTCGATCCCAGGACCCAGGGATCATGACCTGAGCCAAAGGCAGACGCTTAACCATCCGAGCCGCCCAGGTGCCCCTGATTTTTTTTAATGTATTGCTGGATTCAGTTTGCTAGTATTTTGTTGAGGATTTTTGCATCTATGTTCATTAGAGATACTGGCCTGTACTCCCTCTCTCTCTCTCTCTCTTTTTTTTTTTTTTGGTGGTGTCTTTATCTGGTTTTGGTGTCAGGGTAATGTTGGCCTCATAGAATGTATTTGGAAGTTTTCCTTTTCTATTTTATGGAATAGTTTGAGGAGAATAGGTGTTAATTCTTTAAATGTTTGATAGAATTTGCCTGTGGAACTATATGGTCCCGGACTTTCGTGTGTTGGGAGTTTTTTGATTACTGATTCAGTTTCTTTGCTGGTTATCAGTCTGAGTTTTCTCTGTCTCCGTGTTTCAGTTTTGGTAATTTATATGTTTGCAGGAATTTATCCATTTCTTCTAGGTTGTCCAATTTGTTGGCATGTAGTTTTTCATAATCTCTCTTTTTTTTTAAAAGATTTTATTTATTTGAGAGAGAGAGAATTAGAGATAGAGAGCATGAGAGGGAAGAGGGCCAGAGGGAGAAGCAGACTCCCTGCTGAGCAGGGAGCCTGATGTGGGACTTGATCCCGGGACTCCAGGATCATGACCTGAGCCGAAGACAGTTGCTTAACGACTGAGCCACCCAGGCGCCCCCCGATTTTAATAGGTTTACCTGATTTTCTTACTTCCTTTGTTCTTCAGGGGCAGGCCCTGTGTCTTACTCATCTTTGTAATTCCAGTAGAGTGCCTGGCATACATTATGTTAGTGGTTTTCAACTCTCGCTGCACATTAGAATCAACTGGAGAGTGTATAAACAAATACGGATGCACAAGCTTCACTTACAGGTGAGGCCTGGAGCCTTTGTACCCTTGTGATAAAAGAAGAAAAAGCTTCCCAGATGTGATAAATGTGCCACTGGGGTTGAATGTCACTGTATTAGATGCTCAATAAGTCTTGACTAAAGAAAGGTAAGATGTGACAATAAGTATAAATTATTCTTGAAAAAATTTAGTAATGAAACAGAAGAGAAAGAATAGGCATTACTGCCTCATATTTTTTCCTACTATTTAATTTAGGAATACTTTTTTCTTTTTTTTAATAAAGATTTTATTTATTTAACTGACAGAGAGAGAGAGACGCTAGAGAAAGAACACAAGCAGGGGGAGAGAGAGAGGGAGAAGCAGGCTCCCACTGAGGAGGGAGCCCGATGTGGGGCTCGATCCCAGGACTCCGGGATGATGACCCTAGCCGAAGGCAGACACCTAACGACTGAGCCACCCAGGTGCCCCAGGAGTACTTTTTTTTTTAAGATAGAAAAAATTTAGGAAAGTTCACAGACTAAGGGGAACGATTCGGGGGAGAGAAAGAAATTGAAAATTTGAGATAAATAATAGTTTATACATAACTTTTCTTTTTTAGTTAATGATAATGCCTACTTTGGATTCATGGGTTTTTTACTCTTTTAAATAAATGGTAAAAACATATTTAAAGAAAAACTGCTTTTAATTCAGTAGATGACCTAGTTTTAGATTAAGTGACAGTGGCTCCATTTTTAATTACCATTCAAAGTGATAGTTATAAAGGAAAAAAATTTTTTTTAAAGATTTTATTTATTTATTTGAGAGAGAGAGAGAGAAAGAGAGATAGAAAGCACGAGAGGGAAGGGGGTCAGAGGGAGAAGCAGACTCCCTGCTGAGCAGGGAGCCTGATGCGGGACTCGATCCAGGGACTCCAGGATCATGACCTGAGCCGAAGGCAGTCGCTTAACCAACTGAGCCACCCAGGAGCCCATAAGGAAAAAATTCTTAAGGAAAACTTATCAAAGCAAATTACCACTTTTAAGAATATTCAAAATAAGTTAGTCTAGAACACAGACATGCAGTAGTGATCACTTCATCGTAAACTATTTAAATATGATAGAGTACAAAAAAGTCTTTTTTATTTTTATTTTACTTGTAACTCTCAAAAAGACATGGGCAGTTTTTAGAGTTGTAGGAGACAGTGTCAAGTAATTTTTTTTAATTTTTATTGTTATGTTAATTACCATACATTACATCATTAGTTTTTGATGTAGTGTTCCATGATTCATTGTTTGTGCATAATACCCAGTGCTCCACGCAGAACGTGCCCTCTTTAATACCCATCACCAGGCTAACCCATCCCCCCACCCCCTCCCCTCTAGAACCCTCAGTTTGTTTTTCAGAGTCCATCATCTCTCATGGTTCGTCTCCCCCTCCGATGTCCCCCCCTTCATTCTTCCCCTCCTGCTATCTTTTTTTTTTCTTAACATATATTGCATTATTTGTTTCAGAGGTACAGATCTGTGATTCAACAGTCTTGCACAATTCACAGCACTTGCCATAACACATACCCTCCCCAATGTCTATCACTCAGCCACCCCCTCCCTCCCACCCCCCACCACTCCAGCAACCCTGTTTGTTTCCTAAGATTAAGAATTCCTCATATCAGTGAGGTCATATGATACATGTCTTTCTCTGATTGACTTATTTCACTCAGCATAACACCCTCCAATTCCATCCATGTCGTTGGAAATGGCAAGATCTCATTCCTTTTGATGGCTGCATAATATTCCATTGTGTATATATACCACATCTTCTTCCATTCATCTGTTGATGGACATCTTGGCTCTTTCCACAGTTTAGCTATTGTGGACCAGTGTCAAGTAATTTTGTAGTTGAAGTGGAAAAATGCATGATAGTTCTTTTTAACTTTATTACTAGTCTCTAAGGCAGTGACTCTTTTTGGTATCGCATTCCTTAAGAATCAGGTGAAACCTATGATACCTTTCTTCTGAGAATCAACACCTCACATTTTACATATACAATCCCTTCTACGGCAGTAGGTATAATATCTGGCACCTGTTAGAATCACCTGGGGGAGATTTTGTGAAGTACAGATTTCTAGGTCTCAGTGCTCCAGAGATGGATTCAGTAGATCTGCAATAGAACATGAGAATCTATTTTTTCAAAAGCTTTCCAAGCAAAATTTAACAGACATTTAGGTTTGGGAATCTCAACTCTCTTTTCTCCTGACTTGATCAGGAAGGAGATAATTATGTGGGGTAATGTCCAAAATATGGAAATTAAAGGGGATGTTGGCAGGGTTCTCAGATTGTAAGATGACTGGTTAAATTTGAATTTAAGATAAACAAATAATTTTTAGCGTAGATCTTTCCCATGCAGCTCTGTGGTATGCAGGGCTCTTTGCCTCTAAATTTAATGATTCCAGGTAGCTATTTGTGTGGTGTGTATATATATGTGCTTCCATGCACTTGCATTGTCTGCTTTTTATACTTTCGTCTCCTTTCCCCTCTTTTTTTCAGTTGCTCAAGGCTTTATTAAAAATTTAAATTAAGGGTGCCTGGGTGGCTCAGACGGTTAAGCGTCTGCCTTCAGCTCAGGTCATGATCCCTGGGTCCTGGGATCGAATCCCATATCGGGCTCCCTGCTCCGTGGGGAGCCTGCTTCTCCCTCTGCCTCTCTCTCTCATTCTGTCTCTCATGAATAAATAAATAAAACCTTTAAAAATTTTAAATTAAATTTTTGTCAGCTTACTCTTATAGTTGCTTTGGTGAGGATTCCAACTGCCTGCCTTTTTTTTTTTTAAAGATTTTATTTATTTATTTGACAGAGACATAGAGAGGGAACACAAGCAGGGGGAATGGGAGAGGGAGGAGCAGGGAGCCTGATGCGGGGCTCGATCCCTGGACCCTGGATCATGACCTGAGCTGAAGGCAGGCGCTTAACAACTGAGCCACCTAGGCGCTATCCCCCCTTTTTTTAAAAGATTTTATTTATTTATTTGAGAGAGAGAGAATGAGAGATAGAGAGCACGAGAGGGAAGAGGGTCAGAGGGAGAAGCAGACTCCCTGCCGAGGAGGGAGCCCGATGTGGGACTCGATCCCAGGACTCCAGGATCATGACCCGAGCCGAAGGCAGTCGCTTAACCAACTGAGCCACCCAGGCGCCCTCCTCCCTTTTTTTTTTAAGACTTTTTCAGACAGTCTTAAAATCTCCTGGAACTAAAGTTTTACCTTAGTGTTTTTAAAATTTTTGCCAATTTACTACATCCAGCAAAAGCATCAGAAAAATCTGGAAAATTCGTAGACATAGGTTGTTGAATTAACATTAATTTTGCCAGTGATTTCTGTAAATTGTGGCAACAGTTATCTGTAGTAAACTCTCCCACCCTGTGCTATCTTCATATTCTAGCAGATAATCATAAATCTGAAGTAGCACTGCCAAATGCTCACCTCTTCCAATAATAGACACATCTTAAACAGGCAACATAGGCCAGAGGGATCTAGTCACCTCTCTCTGGCATTTCACCATGAAGCTTGGCTTTGCTTGAGAAGGGGGCACGCTAGCATTAAGGCAGAGTGACAGAATTGAGGACTGCAAGGCAGAAAGAAGCTGCTTGTGGAGTTTACGTGCATCCAGTTTTCCCTCCTTTTGTCTCCTTTCCGGGGAAGTTTTTCAGTCTTAAAACTTCAGTCTTACTCCGCAGTGTAGATGTAAGATAAGATTGCAGTTGATAAGATTGTAGTCGAGGAAGCATAGGCTGGTGTAAACACTTGATGTGTTGTATTACGTAATCTTTCTGATCACCCAAGACCAAGAGCAACAATTCAGTACTCTCTTTTTAAATATTTATCTGGATGGTCAGTGCATGCCATGATACCAAGGATTTTGATGATAACTTCTTACACCAGATGTGCCTTATATTTTCTTTACATTTGTTGCAACGCTGAAAGAACCAAGGAATTGAGAACTTCTGTAGAAAAGTAAGGCACCACTGCTCCACAGTATTGAGCCACGAGTAGTCATCTTTCTGGATATTGTGACTAATCTCTTCCCATCCCTGTGGTAAATGTTTGGTTTTTACACATGTTGGTCCAACATGATGTGCAAATGGCACACAACTCATCAGTATTATTTGCTTTGCTTATCATCTGGCTTCTTGATCAAATTGGAAAGTGTATGGAGAAACTGATTTCTTTCTGTAGGCCCAGAGTATAGGCATGCTCTACAGAGTAGGAAGGGCATCATCAGCTCCGCTCTTGCCCGCAGCACATGAGGAACAGTTCATGGCAGGCAGCATCCCAGCATTAACATACTTTTTTTTACTGTCTGCAATCTGAGATACCTCTGATCCTAAATGACTACCTGCCAACATTCACAAAGAGAAAGTAGTGCTTGGTGGAAAGCAGGAGACAGTTTTCAATGTTTATCAAAATGAATTGTAACTGAACTGTGTCCTTTCTTCAGGCATTTGTGAGTATTCTGATCCAGAGAAGGTTGAACAGAGTCTCAAAAGAGTACCAGGATGGCACCGTGTTCATTTTTGAGGAAGTCCATTTGACTTTCAGGTCTTCTAATTTTCTCTATGAAAGACCATTTCTCACTATTTAATGAACTAATTTAATAGGGAATCTGGCAAAGAGTTCTTCATAGGCCACACAGTAGAAAAGAGTAGAGGAACATTGCCTAAAATTGTGGAGGAGTTTCTAATTCATCTTCTACTCCACTAAACACATCCACAGGACTTTTCTCAGTTATTTGATCACTTGGTAGAGTTGCAGTAAGTCTGGAGGTTTTGAGATGTTTAATCTATGTTACCTATGATTCAAAATCCTGATCATTATTTTCAGCTTTTATCTGTAAGTTTATCGTTGTTATTAGATAAAAATTTATTTACTAAGAATTTTAGAGCTCTCTTTTCAAGAGGTTTGATTAGCTCCTGAATTTCAGGACTTGATTGTAAATTTTTTTTTGTTCCTATAAAGGAACTTTGTTTTCTTCAGCCTTTGTCAGGTTGGCTCAGACCTTTCCTTTTTTTTAATGTTCTAGGTACAACTGTCAACCTTTCCCTCCTCCCTTCAAATCCATATGAGGATAGGAAACTAGATAGCCACAGTTGTGAAGTTATGTCTGAAATAAAAATAAAGATCTTTGAAGAATCTCTCTCTTGCCCTTCTAAGGTTTGGACTATATCTCAACTTATTTGCTTGCTTGCTTAAAATAGATTTTTTAAATAACTGAGTTCCTTGCTTCTTAGTCCCCTCAGTTACATATCTTAATTTGAGCTTCCCAGATCTTACTTTATTCTCCTCCTCTTCATTCTGTTGGTGAGGGAGGGGCACCTATACCTTAGGGTTATGTGGATGGTTGAATACACAACACCTGACACCGGACAGATGAGATGAACTGCAGTTTATTAATTACATATACTCAACAGCCCAGGAGAGAGGGACACCTCACACAATGTGGGGCCACTTGGACGTTGCACTTGGGAATAGAGTGAACAAGCAGAGGCCATGGAATGCAAGTTTTGTAGTATCATGAGGGTGGAGTGATTCTTAGGTTGCCACAGGAAGATGTGATTGGCTTGTTTGAATAATTCTGCAGACTGGCAGGGAACTGGAGCCTGCTCCTCAGGAATAAGCAGGAACTGTGCCTTTTCTCTGTGATAAAGAAAGTTGTCTGACTAGGGGACCTTATCTGCAGGAGCAGAATGAGGATGGGAACTTGCAGTTAGGCCATTCAAGGCCTTCCTGGTTTTCCCCAGATATCAAAGCACACATAATTTTAGGCCTTATACCACAGGTCTGAATAATACTAACCCTTTATCAAAAGTATTTACTAATAATTGCTGTACTAAATAATACATCAAACATTTATTTATTTATTTTAAAGATTTTATGTATGTATTTGAGAGAGAGAGAACATGAGTGGAGGGAGGAGCAAAAGGAGAGGGAGAAGCAGACTCCCCACTGAGCGGGGAGCCCCGCGCAGGGCCCCATCCCAGGACCCTGGGATCATGACCTGAGCTGAAGTCAGATGCTTAACTGACTGAGCCACCCAGGCGCCCCCCCAAAATTTTTAATAATATGATTTGATCTTTGAGTTTGCCTTTCTTTGTGATCTTTTCTTCTGATAACTTGCAAAGTTTAAGAAATTCTGCTGCTGTGTACAGTTTTACCACAGTAGATAAAAGATGGCCAGATCATATGTATGCAGTGATGTGGAGGTATAGAAGATGAGGGTTCCTGTTTGAGAGACTGAATGGAGTGCTGAGGCTCCAGTATTGTGTATATGTGGGATGAGAAAAGGAGTGGATAGGCTGTAGGAGCTGGTGCATGGCAGAGTAAAAAAGGTAGTAGCTATTATTTGAGTGCTTACTCTGTGCCAAGCACTTTTCTAAGTGTATTATCTCATTTACTGCAAGTAAGGAAACTGAATTTAATTTGCTTATGGTCATACAGGTAGTAGGCGGTGGAGCTGTAATCTGAGTCCATACAGTCTTATTTTAGAATTTATGCTGTTAACAACGTTTTATAGCCTTCAGATATGGAGAAACTTTATATGTTATGTTAAGGACTTTGGACTTTATTTTGTTGGCAGTGGGGGAACCGTTAGATGATCTTAAGCAGGAAAAAACATCAGAATTTGCATTGAAAAATATCAGTCTGGTTGTAGAATAGAAAATGAATTTTGAAAAGGATTATAAGACTAGAGGCAGGATTGCTGTTATAACAATGCTGAACAAAGTGGGTCTGAATGGAATGAAATCTAAGAAAGGGCGTTTGGATTTGAGCAAGAGAGACAGACACTCACTGATCGTGTGCCTAAGGGATAGAGAGAAGGGAAAGTAGAATGATTTCTAGGTGTTAATTTTATTAAGAATAGAAGGGGGTAGGTTTAGGCGAGACAGTCTGAAGTATCTTTGAGACATTATGATGGAGGTTTCTAGTAAATAAGTTATACTTAGAAAGATGCATCTTTTTTTTTAAATTTTATTTATTTATTTGGCAGAGAGACACAGTGAGAGAGGGAACACACAAGCAGGGGGATTGGGAGAGGGAGAAGCAGACCTCCTGCGGAGCAGGGAGCCCAATGCGGGTCTCGATCCCAGGACCCTGGGATCATGACCTGAGCCGAAGGCATACGCTTAACGACTGAACCACCCAGGTGCCCCTAGAAAAATGCATGTTGATCTTGGCAAACAGTGTGGTAGATGTATAGACTTGAGAGCTGTTGTGTGGGGCTAATAGAAGTGGTGGAAGTAGGGGTGCCTGGGTGGCTCAGTTGGTTAAGCGACTGCCTTCCGCTCAGGTCATGATCCTGGAGTCCCGGAATCGAGTCCCGCATCGGGCTCCCTGCTCAGCAGGGAGTCTGCTTCTCCCTCGGACCCTCCCCCCTCTCATGCTCTCTCTCTCTCTCAAATAAATAAATAAAATCTTTAAAAAAATTAAAAAAAAAAGTGGTAGAAGTAGGTGAGATTGCCTAGAGTTTTCTTTTGTTCTCAGCCAGTCTTCTGAACCATCATAGAAAGATGATGCTGTACTGGGAAGCAGCTCTATGAAAAGCCTTGGACTTCATTTGAACACTTCATTCAAATCCCAATTCTGGATCTCTGTTTTCTCTTTCATAAATTAAAAGTAATAGCTATCTCATAACATTTTATTTTCTCTAACAGAGGCAGGGTTTTTTTTTTTTTTTAAGATTTTATTTATTTGAGAGAGAGAAAGAGAACACATGAGAGGGGATAGGGTCAGAGGGAGAAGCAGACTCCCTGCTGAGCAGGGAGCCCGATGCGGGACTCAATCCCCGGACTCCAGGATCATGACCTGAGCCGAAGGCAGTTGCTTAACCAACTGAGCCACCCAGGTGCCCCAGAGGCAGGGGTTTTTAAATTTAAGAAATAATGGTATATTTCATCCCCTTAATTTCCCTATAAAAAATGGAAGTTTATAAAAGTTAAACAGATCAAAACTTGGGTACAGATCATTTGTCTTAGATAAAAGTGCAGATCTTGCACATTCCCACCATGTAGCTAGGATAACAGCTTTTTCTCCAGTGTTGCTATCACTGGTTTTAGAGATGAGCAGAGTCAAGTAGAGAGGGAAAGGATGATTTCCAAGTGAGGAGAAAGGATGTCGGTGTGTGGAAGTGCATGCACTGCAAACAACACAGAAATGCCTGGGCATATGCCACCCTTCTGTCACTATAGGCACAAAGAAACTAACATGTAATGTGAAAATATCTGTGTTCCAGGGCTATTTGTAAGAATACTAGAGGTATACTAATACAGGTACACTTATTATCTTGTTGCTAATAATATATAATATATATGATAATAGCTAATATTATATATTTACCCAAGTTTACATAGCTAATGAGTAGTGGAGATGAAAATCCAACCCAGTCAGTCTGACTCCAGAGAGTACTATACTGCTTCCTTACATTAGCATAAGTTTTTGTGGTTTGAGTATAGTTTATTTGAAAATTAAAAGTTTATATATAGAATTGCATTAGTGATAACTCCTAAAAATGTTCATTTCATTGAAATACTACATTCCCTAAATGTTCTAAATAAATGAGAGATTATTCTTGCTTATAGATTTATTCAACATATAATAACTATCTGCTGAGCGCAGAGTATAGGGCAGGGGCAACAGGAATCCTGCCTTGAAGGGATATTGAATGTTTAGTTATTTAGCAAATATCTGAGAGCCTTCTATCTGCCAGGCACCATTCTGAGCACTCAGATACGGTAATATATAGGCAAAAGTCTGTTCCCTCTCTGATTTTCTTTTTCATCTGAATTTTTCTTCCCAGACTAAATCAGTGCTAAACATTGAGGATTTTGGAAAGCATAAGAGATGGAAAGTTAGCCACATTTTTTAAAAAATAAATTCAGTAGGAGATTTTAGTATAATTTTTCGAGAACAAATTCTAACATATTTGCCAATGAGATGGTAGATACAACTGTAACATTTATATAGTTTGGTGCAATGATTTAGAACTGAAGTGTTAAGGATTTTTACTTATTTTACCCTATATTATTTTCTTGGTCAACCCTCTTCCTGGACATCATACTTCATCAATCCTTATCAGTCGAGTCTTCCCTGCAAACAGAATCTATTTGATGAAAACTATAGAGTTCAAAATGTAGACATTTCATTACTGTGGGATTTCTTAGGAAGGTGACTTCAGTTTATTCAGTGTAAGCATTGAGATTTCCTTCTTATAAATTGTCCACTGATAAAGGAAATGAGTAAAAATATTATCTGACCGGAGTCCTCAATGTAAGCAAAAATGTCCCAGTATTTTATTTTTATTTATTTTTATTTTTATTTTTTAAAGATTTTATTTATTTATTTGAGAGAGAGAGAGAGGGAGAGAGAGAGCACATGAGAGGGGGGAGGGTCAGAGGGAGAAGCAGGAGCCCGATGCGGGACTCGATCCTGGGACTCCAGGATCATGACCTGAGCCGAAGGCAGTCGCTTAACCAACTGAGCCACCCAGGCGCCCCCAGTATTTTATTTTTAAAAGATTTATTTACCTATTTGAGAGAAAGAGAGTGCAAGTGCAGAAGGGAGGGGCAGAGGAAGAGGAAGAGAGTCCCAAGCCGACTCCGCACTGAGTTAAGGATCCCGACATGGGGCTACATCTCATGACCCTGAGATCATGACCTGAGCCGAGCCAAAACCAGGAGTTGGGTGCTCAACCAACTGTGCCATCTAGGCACTCCAGAACCCCCAGTATTTTTTAAGAAGACTGAGACAGATGTCCTAGGTAGTATAGATTTAGGCCAACATATTACTCTGTAATTCAGAATGAAAGCCTAAGGTTCTTAATTTTTTTTCTTTAAAATTCTACCTTTAACTTTTTTTACTGGGGCGCCTGAGTGGCTCAGATAGTTAAACATCTGCCTTCAGCTCAGGTCATGATCCCAGGGCCCTGGAATCGAGCCCCATGTCGGGCTCCCTGCTCAGCAGGGAGTCTGCTTCTCCCTCTCCCTCTCCTGTTTCCCCTGCTTGTACTCTCTTACACTTTTTCTGTCGAATAAATAAATAGAATCTTAAAACTTTTTTTACTGTATTTTCTATTAAAGTGTTAGGGGTGCTTGGCTATCTCAGTAGAGCACGCGATGATGTTTGATCTTGGAGTCGTGCGTTCAAACGTCACATTGGGTGTGGAATCTCCTTAAAAAAAGCAAAATGTTGGATAAATATATTTTGTGGATTTTTTAGCAATAAAAATTAATGTTAAAGGTTTGTGATTCTTAATTAGAAAATAAGCAAATAATACCTGTCATTAATTATCATGGCTACTAACGTTTTTTTAACCTTTTTAAAAAATATTTATTTATTTTAAGTAATCTCTACACCCAACATGGGGCTCAAACCCCCAACTCTGAGATAGAGTTGCACATTCCATCTACTGAGCCAGTCAGGTGCCCCTAAATTTTTATTTGTCACCTGTTACTCATCATGACAAGTGCATTCCTTAATCTCCATCACCTGTTTCACCCACCCCCTCACCCACCTTCCCTCTGGTAATCAACCATCAGTTTTTTCCCTAGTTAAGAGGCTGTTTTTTTATCTGTCTTTTTTTCCCTTTGCTCATTTGTTTTGTTTCTTAAATTCCACATATGAGTGAAATCATGGTATTTGTCTTTCTCTGACTTATTTCACTTAGCATTGTACTCTCTAGTTCCATTCATGTTGTTGTGAATGGCAAGATTTCATTCTTTTTATGGCTGAGTAGTATTCCATGGGGGTGGGGTGGTGTGTGTGTGTACACACACATCACATCTTCTTTTTTTTTTTTAAAGATTTTATTTATTTATTTGAGAGAGAGAGAGAATGAGAGATAGAAAGCATGAGAGGGAAGAGGGTCAGAGGGAGAAGCAGACTCCCTGCTGAGCAGGAAGCCCGATGCGGGACTCGATCCCGGGACTCCAGGATCATGACCTGAGCCGAAGGCAGTCGCTTAACCAACTGAGCCACCCAGGCGCCCCACATCACATCTTCTTTATCCATTCATCAATCAGTGGATACTTGGGCCGCTTCCATAGTTTGGCTATTGCAAATAATGCTGCTATAAACATACAGGTGCATGTATCCCTTTGAATTAGTGTTTTTATATCCTTTGGGTAAATACCCAGGAGTGCAATTGGTGAATCGCAGGGGAGTTCTCTTTTTAACTTCTTGAGGAACCTCCAAACTGGTTTTCCAGAGTGGCTGCACCAGTTTGCTTTCCTACCAACAATATAAGAGGGTTCCTTTTCTCCACATTCTTGCCAACACCTGCTGTTTCTTATGTTTTTAATTTTAGCCATTCTGACAGGTGTGAAGAGATACCTCATTGTAGTTTTGATTTGCATTCCCTGATGACAAGTGATGATGAGCATCTTTTCATGTGTCTATTGGCCATCTGTATGGCTATGGTTACTAAGTTTTAAAGTTAACATTTTATGCATAATAAAAATAAGATATATACTGTCATATGTATGAGAGATTTAAAAAAAATTTTTTTAGTTGAGGTATAATTTGCCTGCCATAAAATGCACAAGTCTTAAATATTCAGTTCAGTGAATTTTCAAAATATGTGTGTAACTACCATTCACTTAGAGAACATTTTCTGACACTTTAGAAAATTCCCTGATGCTTCTCTCTGATCAATCCCTGCATCTTTTGCCCAATCATACTTTAACTTTTATAACCATAGATTAGTTTTCCCTGATTTTGGATGTCTTATAAATGGAATCACACAGTATGTTTGTGTGTGTGTGTGTGTGTGTATGTGTGTATGTCTGGCTTCTTTCCACTCAACTTGTTTTTGAGATTTAGTCATGGTGTTGCTTGCATCAGTACCCCAGTTAATTTATCCATTTTCTTCTTCTTCTTTTTTTTTTTTTTTAAGTTTTATTTATTTAAGTGATCTCTACAACCAACATGGGGCTTGAACTCACAACCCTGAGATCAAGAGTTGCACACTCTTCCCACTGAGCCAACCAGGCGCCCCCATTTTCTTCTTGATGGACATTGGGGATTATTATGAATAAGGCTGCTTATGAACATTCTTATGCATTCTTTTTGTGGACATACACATTCATTTTAACAAATAGTATTAGGTGGTTTTATTTATCCATATGACAGCATAATTAAAAAAATGTATCTCTATCCCACATCATACACACAAATCAGTCCCAGGTGGAGTAAAGACCTAAATGCAAAGAGCAAAATTTTATTTTATTTTATTTTATTTTTTTAAGATTTTATTTATTTATTCATGAGAGCCAGAGAGAGAGAGAGAGAGAGAGGGGCAGAGGGAGAAGCAGGCTCCCAAGGAGCAGGGAGCCCGATGTGGGACTCGATCCCAGGACCCTGGGATCATGACCTGAGCCGAAGGCAGACGCCTAACCATCTGAGCCACCCAGGCGCCCAATGCAAAGAGCAAAATTTTAAAATTAAAAAAATATATATGTAGGAGAAAATCCCCATAACCTCAGAGTAGAGGAGAAATTTTTTTCCTACTCTGTAAGTCCTTCACTGTTTAGGGCTTTCTCTTGCCAAACCACAGTGTAGTTATCAAAATCAAGAAGTTAAACATTGATACAGTACTATTTTCTAATCAACAGACCCCATTCCTATTTCACCAGTTGCTGGTCCAGGATCTAATCCAGGATCATATTGAATTTTATTGTAATGTCTTTAATCTGGAACAGCTTCTCAGCATTGTTTGTCTTTATGACCTTAACACTTCTGAGGAGTCCAGACTAGTTATTTTGTAGACTGCACCTCAATTTTGGTTTGATGTTTCCTCATGATTAGATTCAGCCTATGAAGTTTTGGCTGTAAGTGATGTTGTATCCTCATTGTATCCTATTAGGAGGCATATGATGTCAGTTTTTCCTGTTATTTACAACTTTGATCATTTGGTAAAGGTGATGTGTTGGCAAGTTTCTTCAGTGTAGAATTATTTACCCTTTATCATTATTTGGAAAGATACTTTTCAGACCATATGAATGTCCTGTTGTCATTTTATCATACTTTTATCCATAAATTTTAGCATCCCTTGATGATTTTTGCATGCAATAATTACTGTGATGGTCCTCAAGGTGATTTTCTAATTCAGTCATTCCTTCTACATTCATTAGTTGAAATTCTAATGAAGAGCTTACCCTTGTTCATTTCTTTGTGTCAGTATGGACTCATGGATTCTTACTCTGTGAGTTACTACCCATTACTGTCATTACTTAATTTGTTGTTTGAATTGTGGAATTTCTTTTAAAGGAAGAAAGAGTGGTGCCTGGCTGGGGCAGTTGGTTAAGCATCTGACCCTTGGTTTTGGCTCACATCATGATTGAGCCCCACTTTGGGCTTTGTGCCTACTCGAGGTTCCCCTGCGTGTGCACTCTCTGTCTCTCTCTCAAATAAATAAATAAGTTTAAAAAAAAAAATGAAGAAAGCCCATAAGAAAAACAGTGTACAAAAAAAAGTTTGACAATGAATAATACTTTTGAGCTATCTCAGAGTTGATAGGCAGAAGTTATTTTTTTGTGGGATTAATGTATACTAACATTTTGGATATTATTTTGAATATGCCACTTTATTTTCTATATAAGTAACTTTATAGTCACATGTGGTATCTGCTGTTTTACCAGAAGCACAAAGGAATGGAATATACTTTTTATGTTATGTTTATCTTTTTGCATATTTTACACAAATATTATTTGGATCCAAGAGGAAGAAAAGGAAAAATACAGCTCTTTCAGCTTTTAGCTCAGGGCAGTACATTAAGCTCTATGCTAATAGGTTAACTTTTTTTTAAAACTACACTTCTTGGTGCAGTTGTTATGAAGTATGCCTATCAGCTGCCAGTGACTAACATAGATAAGAGTTAATCTCCCCATCTAGCCACACCTCCCCCCCTCCCTACTCGCACCAATCTAGAATTGCAGTTTAGAAATACAATAAAATAGATTATCTCTCTCCTCTCCCTCTGACCCCCCCTTGCTTTCTCTAAAAAAAAGGGGGGGCCGCCTGGGTGGCTCAATCAGTTAAGTGCCCAACTCATGATTTCTGCTCAGATGATGATTTCAGGGTTGTTGGATCAAGCCCCACACCAGGCTCTTAAGATTCTCTTTCTCGGGCGCCTGGGTGGCTCAGTCGTTGGGCGGCTGCCTTCGGCTCAGGTCATGATCCCAGGTTCCTGGGATCGAGTCCCACATCGGGCTCCCTGCTCCGAGGGCGGCCTGCTTCTCCCTCTCCCACTCCCCCTGCTTGTGTTCCTGCTCTCGCTATCTCTCTCTGTCAAATAAATAAAATCTTTAAAAAAACAAAACAAAACAAAAAAGATTCTCTTTCTCCTCCCCCTCTGCCCCCACCTCAAAAAAAAAGGAAAGAAAAAAATAATAAAATAACTCTTTCCTTAATTCTTTTTCTCTCTCTCCTCTCCCTCTGCCCCCCTCAAAAAAAGAGAAATAACAATAAAGTAACTCTTTCCTGAATCTGATTCCAGTTTAGAAGGATTTGATTTTGAATAATACATGGAGGAAAATGGTGGGTTATGCAGAAGATTTAGCAGAGGGCCAGGAATGTATATAATAATTCACTGGGCTCTTCCAGAAAAGCTGTAATATTCCAAGGGGTAAATAGAGTATAACTCCATGTATATTAGAAAAACTTCAAGGAAATATGATTTTGGTTATTTTCAGAAATTCATTCTACTCTTGGGACCTCTTGTTGTATGACCATTTTTCTTTTCTTGGATTTAGAAGTGGGCTAGAATAAATAGTTTTTAAGAGGAAAAAAAAGTCAGCGAGAAGGATAAATATAGGGGAACACTTGAGTCTATAGCAGTGCTTAGAAAATACCCTGATGAATAAATAATTTCTTAGAAGACAATTAAGCATTTACTGTGGCAGATATACTTCCTTTCCTTTGGAACCTGAGAAATCCAAAATTCACATTCTTAGTGAAATTCACAAAGACCAGATTACAATGTCCAGGCATAGCTGGTATGATCCAAGTTGTGTTTTGTGTTCACTGACAGCTCCTATGACTTCCTATCCTTAATGGTACTTCTTTTGACCCACCATTCACTTTGGGTCTTGTGAGCAGTCTGTTAACTGTTTTTGGTTACTGCATACTAAATGTATACATTTAGCAATAACAAGGGCCAATAAGTCTATAGGAAAAAAATTCAGATCATTTTTGCTTTCTTGGTGAAAACTCCAAATAGAACTAAAACTCTAAATGGTATAAGGCTTTTTTTTTCAAACTACTTAAAATTTTAAAGCTCAACAACTTAGCTAATTGTATCACCAAATATGCTACATATATACTGCTTGCTATTAGTACTTTAATTTTGTCAGTTTTATAAGTCATTAGGACTGTTAGAAACAATTACCTCGGGCACCCAGGTGGCCTCAGGTCATTGTCCCAGGTTCCTGGGATAGAGCCCTGCCTCAGGCTTGCTTCTCCCTCTCCCTGTACGAATCCCCCCCATGCTCTCTCTAATAAATAAATAAAAACCCAAATTACCTCAAAATTCCAAATGTTTTCAAAAGAAATATTGATAAATTCATCAACAAGTTACCAGTTTTTGTTACCTGTGGTATTGATTAAGACTTTGTTTTAAATGCTAACAACTCCTTACCTCAGTGGGGGCGGCGGGGGGGGGGGGCAGGGGTGTCATGAAGGAAATTAAGAAGTGATATACATAATCGTAATAGACTCTAATATATATTTAGCTTCCATTTCCTACTTCTATATCCTACTGCTTCCATATCCTACTCCACCCTTGTCTGTTAAAAATTATTTTTTGTATTTCGGCTGTTGATTTTAATAGTAATTTTAAACTTTTAGAAGAAAGTAATTTTGAAAACACATAAAACATATAGTAGTATTCCGTTATGTAGAAACACCACCTTTTATTCACCCATTTATGGACATTTGGGTTGTGGGTTTTCAGTTTTGAGTATTTGTGAATAGATTTTTTTTTTTAAGATTATTTATTTAGAGAGAAGAGAGCACAAGTGGGGGGCGTTGGGAGGAGCAGAGGGAGAGGAAGGTCCAGACTCCCCACTGAGTAGGGAGCCTCATCAGCGGGTCTCCATCCCAGGACTCCAGGATCGTGACCTGAGCCAAAGGCAAAGGCAGACGCTTAACCACCTCAGCCACCCAGGTGCCCGATTTTATTTATTTTATTTTATTTTTATTTTTTTGAGAGAGAGCATGCAGAGCCCTACATGGGGCTCGATCCCATGACCCTGAGATCATGATCTGAGCCGAAATACAAGAGTTGGACACTCAACTGACTGAGCCACCCAGTTGTCCAGTGAATAGATTTTTGTGTGGACATAGGTTTGCATTTCTCTGGGGTAGATACCTGGGAGTAAGATTGTTAGGTGGTGCGTGCTTAACTTTATAAGAAATTGCCAAACTGTTTTCTAAACTGGTTTGTACCATTTTGGGTTGCCACAGCCATGTATTAGAGTTCCAGTTCTGCATCCTCAGCATTGTTTTTTAGGCATTCTGTTAGGTATGTAGTAGTGTTTCATGATTTCAATATTCATTTCCCTAATGATTTATGATGTTGCACGTCCTTTTGTGTATTTATGTTGTCTTCTGTATATCCTACCCAGAAGTGTCCAAGTCTTTTGCTTACTATTTTCTTACTGTTGACTTTTGAGTGTATAGATACAAGTCCTTCGTCAGATATGTGATTTGCTAATATTTTCTCTAATTTGTAGCTTGTCTTTTCATTCTCTAAACAGTGTCTTTAACAGAGCAAAAGGTTTTAATTTCAATGAAGTCCAGTTTTTAATGGATCATGATTTAATATGTCTAAGAATTTTCTGCCTAATCCCAGGTCATGAAGATTTTGTTTCTTTTTAATTTTTTTAAGTTTCATGTTTTATATTTAGAGCTATGATCCATTTTGATGTAGATTTTTAATAAGATACGATGTTTAGTTTGGTGTTCATGTTTCTGCTCATGGATATCTAATTGTTTGAATATCCTTTGTTGAAAAGATATCCTTTCTCCATTGAATTGCCTTTGCACCTTTATCAAAAATCATTTGGCTATATATATGAGTATGTTTTTGGACTCTTAGTTCAGATCCAGTGATAAGTCTTGAAATCAGGAAATCAGGTGGCCTGAATTTTCCGATTTTGTTCTTTTTCAAAAATTGTTTTAGCTATTCTCGTTCATTTGTCTTTACTACTTTGCATTTACTATTAAGGGAGTAAAATAACATATTTCATTCTCTCATTTCCTAACCAGAATCTATTTTTGATGCCATGTGTATGTGTTTGTGGTTATTTTCGTCAACACAGTGACTTTTTTATCTTGCTTACATTTGGGGGGGGTCTTAATACATGGCCAGAATAATCTGGGTCCATTACATTCTTTATACATAGAAAAGTAATAACGTAGAAAACCTATCAATGTTAGAATCAGCTTGTTGATGTGTATCAGAAAAATTCTGCTTTGATTTTGATTGGGCCTCCCTTGAATCTATAGAATAGTTTGGGAAAAATTGTCATCTTCACATTATTGTGTCTTCCATTCTATGAACATAATACATCTCTCCATTTATTTAGCTCTTCTTTGATTTCTTTGATCAGTGTTTTGTGTAGTTTTCAGCACACTAGTCCTGTACCTGTTTTGTTAGATTTATACATAAATTATTATTTTTTAGATTCCTTGGGATTTTTCATTGTTAGCAATCATGTTGTCTGCAGATAGAAAGTTCTATTTTATTTATGAAATCACTTTCTTTTTTTTTAAGATTTTATTTATTTATTTGAGAGAAAAAATGAGAGAGAACAGAAGAGGGAAGAGGGTCAGAGGGAGAAGCAGACTCCCCGCTGAGCAGGGAGCCTGATGCGGGACTTGATCCCAGGACTCCAGGATCATGACCTGAGCCGAAGGCAGTTGCTTAACCACCTGAGCCACCCAGGCGCCCTGAAATCACTTTCTTATTGCACTAAGACAATATGATGTTGAATAGTAGTGGAAGGAACAAACATTCTTGTCTCATTTCTGATTTTAGGGGGAAAACATTCAGTCTTTGACCATTAAGGGTGATGTTAGCTTGTAGGCTTTTTTGTTTTTGTTTTTGCAGATACCTTTTATCAGATTAAGGACATTTTCTTCTTAATTTGCTGAGTTTTTGTCATGATTGGTTGAATGTTATCAAAAATTTTTCTGTATCTATTGAAATGATCTATGGTTTTTCATCTTTAATAGGTTGATATTGTGAATTGCTGTTACTGGTTTTCAGTATTGAAACAGCTCTACATTTCCAGGATAAACTACGCTTGGTCATGATGTGTTATCTTTTCTATATAGTCTTAGATTCAATTTTCTGTTATTTTATTGAGGATTAAGTCTTTGTTATAGGATAACACCGTTGTTTTAAAATGAATTGGACAGTGTTCTCCTTGGTTTTCAGGAATAATTTGTGTAGAATTGGTATTACTTCTTCCTTAAATGTTTGGTGTAAGAAAACCTGAAATTTGATTTGTTGGAAGGCTTTTAACAACAAATTCAGTTTATTTAACAGATCTAGGAATATGCAGGTTATTTCCTGAGTGAACTTTAGTTTTTGTGTCTTTCAAGGAATTTTCTGTTTCTTTTAGTTGTTGCTATTGACATTTTAAACACCAAAAAAAAAGTTTGTATTCAGACAGTTGTTTGGTGGCTACACATTCATCCTTTGGTGGGAGGATTGTACCCATTCTACCAAAACTATTTTAAATCTGAGAAGCAGCATAGTATAGTGAATAAAAGTGTGGATTCAGGAATCAGACCAAGTTACTTCTTCTGCTTCAGTTACCTCATCAAAAAAATGCAGATATAATAGGAACTACCTCATAAGGTTGTTGTTGAAGAATAAATGAAATAATTCATGGAGAGTGCTTGGTAAGCACTAATTTAAATAATCCCATTTAAAAAAAATCATTTTCATCATTGTTATCTCTCAGTGGTATCGCATAACAGTATAGATTTTACTTCAAACTTTTTAGTGTTCCAGCTACAAAGTCTTTTCTTTTTTGTTTTAAATTGACATTTTTCTACCTTTTTAAGGCCTTGTTACATATGTGGCTTCTAACTAAGAACATCGTCTTTCTAGCCATAGATAACCTCTTTTTCATCTGTCTCCTCTGAAGATCATATGTGTACTTTTTTTTTTTTTTTAAAGATTTATTTGACAGAGAGACATGCAGCAAGAGAGGGAACACAAGCAGGGGGAGGGGGAGAGGGAGAAGCAGGCCTCTGGCAGAGCAGGGAGCCCGATGCGGGGCTCGATCCCAGGACCCTGGGATCATGACCTGAGCCGAAGGCAGATGCCCAGTGACTGAGCCACCCAGGCGCCCCTGAAGATCATATGTGTACTTAGATGCGTGCACCCATACACATCTATACACAAACATGTATTACTGTTTCCTTTTCTTTCTGTTATTTTTAGTTTCCACATCAGAATAATGACAGTGCTAATAAAGTGGGAAATATGAAAATAATTGTTTTTGCCAAGGGTAGTCCCTTGGCAATATTGAAATCAGTAAATACATGAATGTGCATTAAAAAAAATCACCTGGATATCTATCTTGTTTCCTGGGCTTCATTTCCAGAGTCTCATCCAGTCAGGGTGGGGCCCACGACTGAGTTTCTGACAAGATTGCTGGTGCTACTGCTTGTTGGGGGAAAATGCCATTTTGGGGAAGTCTGCCACAACTTAGTTACAAGTTATAAAACTGTTATAAACAGTCAAGACTTCTTCATTAAACTAGAATATTGGGCATGCCTTTTAAACTCTCTTATTTTCATTAGTAATTGATCTCTTTATCAGGCACGGCCTTTATTCTCTTAAAATGTGCCTGTCAGTATGCCTGTTGATATTTTCTCTCCCATGTATCTTTGAACTAAAATTTCCTAAGGTCCACCCAGGTCTCATGTTAAAAACATTTTGAATTTAGACCTTTCTTTCTGTTCTTTTATACATTTTTCACTAATTTGTGATTTTAAAGAAACATATAGTATATCTATTTTCTTTATTATACCTAAATACATCTTATTTCTTCACACATACAGATTTTCTTGATTGATACTTTTTTCCATTTTAGTTTAAAAGAAGAATTTACTTATAAGAAAATGTTTATATGTAGGTAGCTTTGAATCCTTAAATGTGTTAAATATGAATTTTATCTTCATTCAGGCTATACATTGTGATTATAATAAATGATTGAATGGTAATAAACTTAAGGTGTTTGAAGAAGTGTCACTGTCTTTGAAAAAAATCTTTAAGCCATTTTCAGTAGAACTTTGAAGTAGTATAATTTTGAATGTATTTTTGGTTATTTTAGCAGAGGCCTATGCCATGGAACATTTATATCTTCATTTCTATTTTAGGTGCGTATAGCAGCAAAATTCATTATTCATGCCCCTCCTGGAGAATTTAATGAGGTGTTTAATGGTGAGTGTTTAATTCATAGCACTAAGGCTTCATATATCAAGCATTCCTTTTTTTAAAAGAATAAATTACATAACCAAAAGAACTAAGCTAAGGGGACGGGGGAGTATGTAGAAAAATCTGTACTTTCTGAATTATAGTGAAAATTTTTGTCACTATGGATTTCATAATGGCTAGAATATATTTATGATATATATGATAATTATGTTTCAGTAAGTTAACCACCTTAAAAGAGTATTAGAAGATAGAATTTTAATTTTAGCTATTTTTTGGAATTTTGAAATGCATTTTTATATTCCTTTTAAAGAAAAACCTAAAATAATATGAACAACCAAAAGGGGGGGGGCATTGTTTCACCATGTTCAGAAGATGAGACCGCATGTAAAAACTAATTTATATCTTACAAATTAGTTCACAGTATACCTTTCTTTAAACCTCAGGGGCAAACATTTTTATAGTTATCTACCATAGATTAGAAATTTAAACTTTTATACAGTCTCCTGGTTGCTGTAAAAACTAACAATAGCTCCTCTTTAACAGTGAGAATGACGTGGTTGAAACAGTCACCAAGAAAATGGCCTGTAGTGATCTTTTTACAAAACTTTCCTTAAGCAGTTTTAAGAATAAATTACCATAGGTACTGTAAATGTGTTATTTCTACTTATATATATTTGGCCTTCACTGTCTAAAATTGAAACTAATTTACACAGGACTCTTCAATTTAATTTTTAAAACATTCTATTCCAGAGTAAACTATTTAAACATGTTTTGAAAGAAGTTTAATCTCTCATTTTCATTTATAGTATAAGATATAATGGATTCTCACCTCAAAAAAAGATCAGGTTTAAAGTCAAAAAATGAAGTAAAAATTTTGTAAAGTTAAAATTACCCTTGAAAATTCCTTAAATCATCCACAAACTACAATACATACTTTATTGCATACAGCTACATGATAATTTTTATGCATTTAAAAATTTAACCACTGAGCTACACTTAGAGAAAGAATGGGGTCTACACTGTATTCTGCCTTTTAAGATAATTGTAAAATCTAAAGTAGTGAATTGGGAAGTTGGGAGAGAATTCACAAATATTTCTGCTTCCTCTATGGTTTAACTACAGACTGTTCCTTAGGTTCAAAAGTTGGCATGTAATTTGAATTGATAATGGTGAAACTGCAGTAAAGTCAGTGGCCCCCAGACTCTTTGTGTAATTTATAGAACCAAGAATAAGTCGTAATTCTAGACGTTTTTCACTGAATGTTCTTACCTTGAATTAAATACCCTACAAATTTGTTAATCAGAAAGACCCTAAAAGAATGTATGAGTCCTAGAAATTGCTTTTCTAAGTCTCACTGGAAATTGATGTCGGTAAGTTCTGTGTTGAGGTACAATAAATTTGGGCATTTAGGGTAAGCCATTCAGTAGGCTTGGGGTGGAGAGTAAGCTATGGAATAGAAGTGGGATGTAGGATATTATTTAAGTTTTAAATGGGGAGTATTTTAGAGTTAAAAAGGAATTAAATATTTGAGGGGGAAATGCCATGATTTGATTATTTTTATTGCTATTTTTGTTGATAACACCAGTATGATGATTCCAAGAGAAGCAACAGATTTAGAATTGCAAAGTCATAAAATCTTGTTAGGTTGGTGGTTCCCAAATACTATTTCCTAGGCTGGCTATGTTAGAATCATTGAAACATAAATTTCTGGTCTTCATTCTCAGAAACTGATGTGGTAGATCTTGGCTGGAACTCTGAAATACATGCCCCCCCCCTTTTTAAAGATTTTATTTATTTGACAGAGAGGGACACAGCGAGAGAGGGAACACAAGCAGGGGGAGTGGGTGAGGGAGAAGCAGGCTTCCCACAGAGCAGGGAGCCCGATGCGGGGCTAGATCCCAGGACCCTGGGACCAGACCTGAGCCGAAGGCAGACGCTTAACGACTGAGCCACCCAGGCGCCCCCCTAATCCTTTTTTTAAGAGTAGATTTTATTCAGATTCTTTTGTCTTTCTATTTCTTCTTCTGTACTTTCCTTATAATAAAAACTTTCCAGAGTAAAGCTAACTGGATCAAATAGATCCTGCTTTTAAATTTTTTTCCATTTAGAACTGGAAAAGATACACTACCATGCAGTACCATGATTATGTTTTAAATATAGAACATGAAAGTGTCATATTTATCAAATAGAACTCCCTAGTTTTGTGAGATAGAAATAACTAAAATTTTAAATGTCTGTATTTTTTAGAATAATTTTTTAGGCAGTAGCTTCCATTGTTTAAAATCAGTTAATTTAGAAATCGAATTAGTATTATTTAGTGGTTAGCAAAAGAGATTATTTTTTAAATTGGGGCCTGCTACTGAGAAGAAACATGTGAATAGTCAATATTTTTTCCTTTGGAGTAGCTTTATAATTTATGTAAAAATGATTTCTAGTCATTCTGAAATTTCCAAAGTACAAAAATGGACCTGAAACTCACATAAAATTCTGCCCTCTAATTCTTCAGTGTTTGAATGAAATACTTCTAACATCTCTCAGTTTAGAGAGATATAAAAGATATATAACATTACATAAATATGATAATACTATGCATACTGGGTTTCCCCCTTCCTCTTTATCATGTTATGGATGTTATTTCATGTTGGTAAATACACATCTACATTGTTTTTAATGGCTGCTCAATTTTACACTGTTTATAAGAACTATATATAGTCTGTTTATATTGTATTTAATCAGTTCTTAATGGAAGATGCTTAGGTTATTTGTGTTATTTTCATTTAATGAAACGATTAGGATACATTGTAGTATGTACTTTATGATAGCAACTGTATTAAATAGCCAAGTGTGTAGGAAAAATAAAGAAAGTATACCAAGATTAGAATAGAATTTTGTTTGGTGAAATTATGTGATTTTTTTTTTCCTTATTTCATAAAATGCTTAGATTTTCCAACAAAAGTATTTTTTTAAGTTATGTTTTGATGATGAGTAGGCAAATGTCTACATATTGAGTCTAAAATTAGAACAGAATTAAGAATCAATAACCAAAGTGAGATTGCTAAATCAGATAAAGCAGTTATCCATATTGAACTAAATGCATTCATCTGCTGTTTGAACATGAGCTGAGGACAGAAATGTCTACATCTGTGCTCTGTTCACAAGTGGTTTCTTGCTTAATCCCTTTTTGTATGAAGCAAATTCGTTTGAAACTCATGTTAGTGTCAGACTAGGAGGCAGACATCTTTTACAGCTCTCATCAGACGATCTTTTTGATGGAGCTTGTCTCCACTTTGGTTCCTTGGAAATACATTATAGTCTGCCTACATTGGCTATTAATTAATAAGGTATAAAATAACATGTACAGGTTTCCCCTGCTATCTGAAAATAGAGCATTCTATGAAATCTTTCTTAAGTTAAAATGGCATAAAGTGGAGAAATAAGTACCATTTGGTAAAAGTGAAAAATCTCCTTGCATTCCCTTCAGTTAGCAAAAACAGGTAAAAAAGCCAAGTAGCATAAAGTCAACTTTCAGATAGCTGGGGAAATTTAAATTTCTATTTAGTTCCCTCTTCTGTTCCTAACCAATATCTTTTAGAAAATAATACCATGTGTTTTTGTGGTTATTTTTGTCATCAGAGTAAAATTTTGATCTTGCTTACATGTTAGGGGTTGGGGAAGAGTGGGGAATGTTAATACGTGACCAAAATAATCTGCATTAGCTACATAGAAATTTCAAACATATAAAAATAATAATATAGAAAACATAATACTTGTTTTGCAGATGTTCGGTTACTGCTTAATAATGATAATCTTCTCAGGGAAGGAGCAGCTCAGTAAGTATTATATATTATATTAACATAACTAGTGATATGATGAGAAAAAATGTTTTAAAGGTGGTTTTTAAGCACTAATCCCTGAAATAGATATTTGCACATCAAGTTTAAATATATATGTTACATCTGTGTACTTAAGTAGAAGAAAAATATTTTTGATGAAGTTTAAATATATATATGTATTAATATGTGTGTACCTAGCTAAAAGAAATTTTTGATCACAGAGGGACATAGGGACACAATTATGCCATGAAATTCTCTTTTCATTGAGTATTTGGCTTATATACTCAATACTACATTTTGGCATTTGCAAGGTTGGATAAAATTATTTGGAAACTTTGACTTTTGAAATTGTGATTGCTTTTTTATGCAGGTTTTACTTTTTGTTAAGTGTTTGACCCTAATAGATTTTCGAGGATTAGGAGTTTTATTCTTTCAAAAGTACCTAATATAGTACCTGATTCAAAAAACTAGGCAGTTCTAAATCCTAGTATATCATCTTTGGACGAGTGACCATAATCATGATTTGCTACAACTGTCTTAGAATTTCAGAGAAATAATTGATTTTCTTCTCTATTCCCACCTCCAAAAGTAAGGTGGAGACTCATATAGCAGGCTAACCAATTCCATTACTCATTGAAAATGACGAAATTAAACAGATTTTTAGGTGCCTTGCAAAGAGTGTTTAGTATCCATCCAGACACCTTTTCTCATGCTAATACTGTACCCGATATGTGAAATCCTGAACAATGGAGGAAATTTCGTCTTACTCTATTTTTGTAATGTTTCAGGGCTTTATCAGATCTGTCTTTACAGTTAACCCTAATGAAGGTAGAGGTTCAACAGACTTTTAGGCATATCTGATTTTGCTTCTGATTTAAATTCCTGTTATTTTTTAGTAGCAACTGTTAATTATTTGTTTTTAATTCCAGTATAATTAACATATAGTGTTATATTAGTTTCAGTTGTACAATATAGTGATTCAGCAATTCTGTATATTAGTACTCATCACAATAAGTGTATTCTTAATCCTCTTCACCTCTTTCACCCTATTTATTACTTTTCTGAGAAAATGTACGTAATATAAAATTTACCATTTTAATTATTTTTAAGCATACAGGTCTTTGGCATTAAGTACATTCACATTGTGTAACCATCACCACTATCCATCTCCAGAATTTTTTTTCCCCAAACTAAAATTCCATACACTTTAAACGGTAATTTCTCATTCTCCTCTCCCCTCTGCCTCTGTCGACTACCATTCTGTTTTCTGTCTCTATGAATTTGACTTCACTAGGTGTCTCATAGAAGTGGAATCATACATTATTTGTCATTTTGTGGCTGGTTTATTCTAAACATAATGTCTTTAGGGTGATTCATGTTGTAGCACATGTCAGAATTTCTTTTTTAATACTGAGTATTTATGTACCACATTTTGCTTATTCATCTGTCAGTGGACATAGAGGTTGCTTCCATTCCTGTTGATTATTTTATTAAAGTGCTTTATAGAAATCAATTTACTCTGTATTTTTGACTTTACTGATTAGCTTCTGAGTGAATGGCTACTTACTCCTAAATTCTTTAAACCTTATTTAAATTATTTGTGTATTCAAGTAAAAATTTCTTTATAATAGCATATGGCATGTTGACAAAAATTTTATGGAAGCAAAGAAGATGTACAGCATTTACAACTTCTAACGACAGTACTTTCAAAGTACTTTTCCTCTCAGTTCTCTATGGTAAATAAATGTGTGGGTTGTTTCGGATAGGTGCAAGAATTAGTGGGGTTTTTTTTGTTGTTGTTATCAGTTAAGAAAGTGAGAAACTTGATTTATTGAAAGAACAGGAGTTTTTCCCCGCAGAATAAAGTTTAATGAAGATCAAAAGAAATATTCATAATTATGTAAGTGGTATGAAATAGCCATACATTTGACTCAAAAGTGATTAAAGTATTGAAATTTTATTTGTCCAAAGAAGTACTTATCTGATGATGGTTTTTACATTTAAATTAAATAAATTGGATTTGTTCTATAAAGAAATTAGAATGTGATCTACATTTCTCTTTTATTATGAAACATGGGGACAGTTGTCCACATTTCAAGAGATATATACATTGAAATGCTCAGTACTATGATATTCTAAGGAAATGAGTCTGAAGAAATCAGTAACTAATGATAAAACAAGATGCTTATTGTATAATACCAAGAAAAAAACATCAAAACCTTAAGTAGAAAGTTCAGACTGTCTTGCATGTAGTTATACTATCAGTAAGTGATTGCTAACTAGATGAACACTTAGAGAAAATGTTGTTTTTGTTGACTTCAGTGGTATTCTTCATTCCAAATTTCTCAAAACTATTCATTTGAATTCATTTTGTAAACATTTGAGGGTATCTGTGAAATAAGAAATATACCTTAAATCATTGATTGACTTTAGAACTATGTAACTCTGGTTCACAGTGTCCTCTCCATGAAATAATTTTCAAGCAAAAATAGTATTATCCTCATTGTTCACCAGACTTGGTTCTGAATTACTTTGAAAATATCTCCAAACCTGGTTCATCCTCTAAAGAAGATTCATCGCCTATCATCGAGGCTGTCCAAAACTGTGTAACACAAGCTTGCAAAGCATTGTAAAAAAAAACATTTAGAATGTGTCCTAGTGGCAGTTTCACCAAAGGAAGTGCATAGCTGTAGTCGCATTTCTTCTTCAGTTGTGACCTTTTTTTTTTTAAAGATTTTATTTATGGGTGCCTGGGTGGCTCAGTTGGTTAGGCGACTGCCTTCGGCTCAGGTCATGATCCTGGAGTCCTGGGATCGAGTCCCACATCGGGCTTCCTGCTCAGCAGGGAGTCTGCTTCTCCCTCTGACCCTCTTCCCTCTCGTGCTTTCTATCTCTCGTTCTCTCTCTCTCTCAAATAAATAAATAAAATCTTTAAAAAAAAATATTTTATTTATTTGAGAGAGAATGAGAGACAGAGAGCACGAGAGGGAAGAGGGTCAGAGGGAGAAGCAGACCCCCCGCTGAGCAGGGAGCCCGATGTGGGACTCGATCCATGGACTTCAGGATCATGACCTGAGCCAAAGGCAGTCGCCTAACCAACTGAGCCACCCAGGCGCCCAGTTGTGATCTTTGATACTGAATTTCTTTTGTACAAGTACTTCTCTTTCTTACATATATTTACTTCTTTCTACCTTTCTTTCCCCTTTTCCCTGTTGCTTTAACTCTTTTAGTCTTATTTTTCCCCTCTTTTATCTCTCTGTAAGGGGAAAAACATGGCTGTTATTCATAAGAGTGGTTTTAACGGGATATTTTTCCTAAGGGCACAAGTTCAGTATGTTTCATAGTATGTAAAAGACATACTGAAGCATCAGTACTGTCAAGTCTAATTTTTAAATACCCAGAAAGAGCCTTTTATTCAACTGACATATGAATGCCAGACTTCACTATGATGATGATATAAATAATTAGCCTCTTAGGGATTTTCTAATGGGAAGTCAGATATGTTTAGTATTGGGCCAGATTAAATAAAATATCATAATAGAGGCATATCAAAGGCCTTTGGAGCCCAAAGGGAGAAATTTTTAATTTCTCTTTAGAAGTGGTTTTGAGCTGAATTTAAATGATGAACAGGGTTTGAATAGTAAATAGGGAAATAATGTGGCTAAACTGAAGGAGACACCTGGTGAAAAGTATAGTATGTGACTGGTGCATGACTAATAGTAATGGGTATAAAAATCTAAATACAGGAACAGGTATTTAGAAATGGATGATTGGGCTATAGAACTCTACGAGGGCAGAGAAGCCACTGTTTTCACTGTGTCTGGGTGGAGGGGTGGTTGAGTAGATGATGAGTAGGTAGATGGAATAAGTTTCTGAACTGGAAGGGACTTTGGAAGTCAGCTACTCCAGTAAGTGGGCCCCATGCTAGCTAATAACAGGGTTTGGACAGAACCTAGGTATTCTATATTCTGACTCCTAGGTTGGTGAGTATCTTTACCACTATACCGTGTAACTGTCGCCTATTTAACTTGCTTTGAGCATTTAAGATAAAATTTTACCTATTTTCATACTCCGTTGTCTCCTTTTCAGATTTCCTATTCTTCCCTCACTCCCAAGTAGATAGATGGATGGGGTTTGATATTAAAAGACCCAGGACCAAGTTACTATCTACATTTATTATTTACGTATGTCTTTCACTGGAAAATGAATCCTGCTTTTTTTTTTTTAAGATTTTATTTATTAATTTGAGAGAATGAGACAGAGCCGAGAGAGCACAAATGGTGGGGGGAGGGGTGGTAGAGGGAGAAACAGATTCCCTGCTGAGCAGGGAGCCCGATGTTGAGCTTGATCCCAGGACCCTGAGATCATGACCTGAGCCGAAGGCAGACGCTTAACTGACTGAGCCACCCAGGCGCCCTGAATCCTACTTTCCAAGTGACCTACAATACTTTTTTTTTTTTTTTTAATCTCAAAGTACTTTTGAAATAAATTCACTTAAGGGTTGATAACTGCCTGGCTATGTTGAGGCTATTCCTAGAAAAATTACAGTTTTAATGAATTAAGGAAATCAGAAGTGAGTAGATACTGCCCTCTCCCCTATCATGCATTTCTATGTTTACCCCCATCTTTTTTGAACATGCAGTGTCAGGAATTTGACAGGTAGTAATTTAATTCTCTTTTGCTGTTTTTACATTTACTAGTCTGCTGTTAATTTATCAGTGATGGCTTTACTCAACCAAACATTCCTTTCTAGAGGAGACTCAAGTAGCTAATAACCTAAAAATTCAGTGGATGTCTTGCCATCTAGAAAACGTTCCAAGTAGATACATTAAGTTGACAGATGTATTTTTAAATTTTAAAATACTCAGTATCTTTCTGTTAAGTGTAGAAAAAAACCTCAGGTTATAGATTTAATAAAACATAATATGGTCCTACCATAGTTTTCAGATAATTTTTTGTACTATGAGACTCTTTCCTATAAATGTATTACATAATTATGTAGTATTACTTAACTCACATGAGAGTAGAGAGAGGCTTTATTCTTGAATCCATCTTGTCACCATTTCTTAGTTTAGACTCTTTAGTTCTAATATGGACATTTGCCTAATAACCTAACTGCCTTTTTTCCCCCCTTGGCTCTAGTTGCTCCGCTGTCCAGTTGTCATACACACTGCTGCCAAATTAATCTTCTTTAGAGGTAGTTAGGTTCTTTCTCAGCTTCAGTGATTCTGCTCTGCCTCCCAAATGAAGTAATTATTCTATCAATCAGGGCCTTTCATTTTAATTCAGTAAATACAATTGAACACATGCTATGTGTCAGGCATTGAGCTTGATGCTTTCTGTGATGTGGACCTAACCCATCTTCTCATGTGTTTCGTTTATCCTGGTCCCTCTATTTGAAATACTCTCTTCTTCCCATCCCTCCAGTTTCTGCAGGAGTGCCTACTCATTATTTCAGGGCCATTTCTCAGTGTCAGATTTCTAAAGAAATCACCCCTAAAGCTCTTCTTACTATTTTTTAAAATGTGTAGTCTCCTTGATAACTTTCTTTATTGGTCATTGTTTTATAGTACTTTCTACTTCATGTTATGGTTATATTTATCTACTATCTCTCCAACCCAACTGTAAGTCCTCTGATCATAGTCTGATTACTCTTCACATCTCTCATAGCACCTACTCTTTTTCCTGGTATGTTGTATACTCAGTATATACTCGAGTAATTAGATATGTATCTTACAGATGGCTAACCTTTAATGACGGGCCTTTTTCTTTTTTAGTGCATTTGCACAGTATAACTTGGACCAGTTTACTCCAGTAAAAATTGAAGGTTATGACGATCAGGTATGTTGCATATGAACACGGGATCTGACTTTTCTTTGTTTCAATTATAATGGTTAATATATTCTGCAAGAACTTTGAAGTGGTATGTTTAAAGATACAGTGTTCATTTTAATCATGGCCTCTTATGGGCAAAATAATTGAAAATTTGGGTTTTTTTGTTGAGACCAATAATACTAACTAGCAGAAAATCCCTTTTAGAAGTATTCAAATGTAATTCTTTTAAGATTTTAGAAAATAATTGCTTTAAATCTTTCTTGTTTTTTATAGGAAAAAAAATCAATCCTATATTAATCCAAAATCTAGAATATATATTAGTAAGATTTATATCATATTTTGGTTGCTCTGGAATTCTACAGTTCTTCATGTGAGTAACTTAGCATTTAGTAATTATTAAATCTTTTCTTTCCAAAGTGAAAGTTAGAATTGCTAAGAAAAGCCACCAAAGGTCACTAATTTTGGTGTTTTTTTGGGGGAGGGTTGGGGTTTTTTGGTGTTTAGAGTTAATAATCGAACAGTGATTATATTCATATTGTGCTTGTGTGAAGCACAACTTAATATAAAACAGTATGAAGAAGGAACTGTTAGGTGGAAGATGAGAGAGTTGTAACAATAAATTCTTAGTGGCTAGTTATCTCAAAGCTTGCATTTGGCATTATTCATTATGTAATATGTAGTCCTGTATTTACAGGGGGAAAACAGAGCCTAGATAGAAGATGACTTGTAACTTCAGAGAAAACAAGCTTTTATATATATAGGCATGTGTGTGTGTATGTGTACACACATATATATGAAGCTATATAATGTTTCATTTTATGAATCTCCTATATTTATTTTCTTGGGAGATTTTTGGGTTGTTTTTTTGTCTTTCTTTTTCTTTAACTATAAACAAAGCTGTGTTGGGTGCCTGGGTGGCTCTGTTGGTTGAGCGACTGCCTTCGGCTCAGGTCATGATCCTGGAGTCCTGGGATCGAGTCCCACATCAGGCTCCCTGCTCAGCAGGGAGTCTGCTTCTCCCTCTGACCCTCTTCCCTCTCGTGCTCTCTATCTCTCATTCTCTTTCTCTCAAATAAATAAAATCTTTAAAAAAAAAAACAAAAACAAAGCTGTATTGTAAATCTTTGTACCTCTGGGCACATTGACCATTATTTTCTTAAAATACATCCCTAAAAGAATATTTGTCAGATAGCTCCCAGACTCATTTATGAACCTAGCATAATATTAATACTTAAACCTAATAAAGATAAAACAAAATCAAACTAATCTCACATATGACCATAGATTTAAAAACTTTTTTTTTTAAACTTTAGATAGATATTAACAAATAGCATCCTGGAATATATCAAAAGAATGACAAATCAAGACTAAATAGAATCTATTACAAGAATGCATGAGTGATTTCATGTAAGGCAGTATACTGGTCTTATCTATTAATCAACAAATCAGAAGAACTTTATGATGCATCAATAGACAGTGAAAAGGAATTTGAAAAATCCAGCAGCTAGTCCTTATTACAAAAACCCTGAGTAATCTAGGGGTAGAAGAAGACCTCTTAAATCACAGTAAATATCATAGACTACAAACACTAAAATAATTGTAGTTAAAATAGAAATTTGCCAGGTTTGTCTGCTTATTATTATCTAACCTAATAGCGGTATAGCAAATAAGAGAATGAGAACTTTTAAAGCTTTGTAAAAGTAAAGAAAACTCTTAGGTTACATGATTTATATAATCAACCTCCCAAATAATTTTGTGAGACTTAAAACAATTTTGTGAGATGGCTGAATTTAAGGTAAGTATACAAAACTCATTAGCTGTCCTCTATTGCACCAACTAAGTACTTTATACTAGAAATGGTTGGAGGGGGAGGAATTCCATTTTATTTGGTAAAACTATGTGTTAACCTAGGAATAACCTTAACAAGAAAGACAAAGGATTGTGAAGACAATAGTGGTTGTCTTCTTAAAACACAAAACAGGAGGGCGCCTGGGTGGCTCAGTCGTTAAGCGTCTGCCTTCGGCTCAGGTCATGATCCCAGGGTCCTGGGATCGTCCCACATCGGGCTCCCTGCTCCGCGGGAAGCCTGCTTCTCCCTCTCCCACTCCCCCTGCTTGTGTTCCTGCTCTCACTGTCTCTCTCTGTCAAATAAATAAATAAAATCTTTAAAAAAAAAAAAAACACAAAACAGGATATGAACAATGGAAAGGCAACGCCACATTCCATTTTGAAAAAAGTTAAATTATTTAAAAACTAAAATAAAAATTTATTGCAATTTGATTAGAATCCTAATAGTTTTTGTAATTGGTCAAATGTTCATGAAGTTTAGGCAAAAGTAAAATTAACAGTAAGAATGGGTAAGAGAATTCCTTTACTGGTTAGCAGAACAGGCTTTACAACCAATGTAAAGTCAAATCAGGATGGTTTTGTATAAAGTAGACAAAGAGATCAGTACAGCAGCATATAGAACCAGAATTTAGTCCCAAAATATATGAAAATTTTTATGCGTGAGAAGATTATAATTTAGATAGACATAAAAGATTGGCGGCACAACTGGTTTCTGTTAAGGTTAATTTGAACCTCTGTCTCATTCAACATAGAAATAAATTTCAGGTGGATTAAAAATGTGTAAATTTTAAAAGAGTCTATATGTACAATAATAGGGCAGGGAGACCATCTTAAGCAAGTCTGGAAACCCAGAAACTATAGAAGAAAAGATGGACATTTTGCTACGTAATAATTATTTTAACCATAAAACAGATACCTTAAGCAAAGGACTCTTATAAATTAATAAGAAAATAAACACAAATGAAAAATATTAAAGAATATTTGCTCACAGAAAAACAAATGGCCCACACACAAAAAGATTTAAATCTGTCAGTAGTCAGAGAAATGTAATTAAAGTAATGAGATATTTTATACCCATCAGACTGAAAAAAGGATCATATCCCTATTGATGGGTGTAATGTAAGAGGAATATATCTTTATATACTGTTCATAAAACGGGTTGTCACAGCCATTTTTTTGGAAATATATTAAAAATTAAAAACATACAGATCCCTTTACCTACTGTCCCCACTGCTGGGAATATAAGAGAAATGGAAGCATCTAATGGAAATAAAAACATTAGCATGTTAAAATACATGTACAGAAGTACTTATTTTAACATTTTTAATGTACTCATTCCTTCCCCCAAAAAGAAAACAACCTGGAAATAAAAGAGATGGTCCATCAATAGAGGAATGACAGAATAAATTAAGTTATATCCACATTATGGGATATTATACAGCCATTAAAAAGAATGGTGAGAGGTTTACCAGTTGACTTTGAAGGATTTCTGTAAGGCGTTGATACTGAAAAAAGCCAGATGCAGAAAAATATGTGTACGTTTGCATTTTCATTCCATTCTGGTAAAGCAGTGACCAAAAAAAACCCTGTATGCGTGTATATGTATACATAGATGTGTTTCTATTTATCTATGTGGGATTGTATGGCTGAAAAAAATTGAGAAGGATATATCCTCTGTGTACATGATTTATATCAGAGGGTGGGGGAGGTTCTGACATAGGTAAGGAGTCAAAGATTAGGAGAGTTGCAAGGGAAGAACAAGAGGGGAAATTTTGAAATAAAGCACAGAATGTCACATTTATGCATATACAACTTAAATGTATACAAAAAATAAATCACATGTTTAAAAATTTGAAAGTCAGTTGAAAACAACTGGTAATGAATAGATTATAAAAAACAAGCAGACCCTTCACAGTAGATGAGATTGTGGGCCCAGGAACAATATAGGACACGCTGAAGAGTAATCTCTCTAGGTTAAAGCTGTTCTTGTAAAAGCTATTATTGTAACCATTCTCATTGAAGGTTATTACCAGTTCCTTAGTTTCGAGAACTGGAAACTGATAATGGAAATAGTAAACTGTTTATAGCTGTAAAAAAAAAAAAAAAAAAAATTCCAGCAATGTATTAGAAAATGCATTCTTTTCACCAGGTAGCCAGAAGTTATATTGGGAGAAAATCAGATCCGCTGATCTTAGCTGAACGAGAGTACCCTCATTTGAATTATTATAGTTGTGCCAAATAGTTAAACCAATTGCTTGAAGTAGAATTATTTTACAGTGTTAAGGACAAAACTTAAGTGAATGTATATTAATATATATCAGTACTTAAATGCTATTTTAAATACTTTTTTTTTTTTCCCCAAAATTCATCACACCATTGAAGGTATTGATAACAGAACATGGCGACTTGGGGAATGGAAAGTTTTTGGATCCCAAAAACAGAATCTGTTTCAAATTTGATCACTTAAGAAAGGAAGCAACTGATCCAAGACCATATGAAGCAGAAAATGCAGTCGAATCATGGAGAACTTCAGTAGAAACTGCTCTCCGAGCTTATGTAAAAGAACATTATCCAAATGGGGTCTGCACTGTAAGTAATCAATATGCATATTTTTCTTTTGTTGTATGTAAATATGACAGTGTTTTTATGATCTGAAATCTGTAACTTACAGAACTGACATTTTATAACTTGCCGTTTTTTTTTTTTCTTTAAGTAAATATTTCTAAGAATGTTTTTTCGATGGTGCGCCTGGGTGGCTCAGTCGTTAAGCGTCTGCCTTCGGCTCAGGTCGTGATCCCAGGGTCCTGGGATCGATCCCCGCATAGGGCTCCCTGCTCGGCGGGGGGCCTGCTTCTCCCTCTCCCATTCCTCCTGCTTGTGTTCCCTCTCTTGCTGTGTCTCTCTCTGTCAAATAAATAAATAAAATCTTTAAAAAAAAAAAAAAGGTTTTTTGGGGCGCCTGGGTGGCTCAGTTGGTTAAGCGACTGCCTTCGGCTCGGGTCATGATCCTGGAGTCCCAGGATCGAGTCCCACATCGGGCTCCCTGCTCAGCAGGGAATCTGCTTCTCCCTCTGACCCTCTTCCCTCTCGTGCTCTCTATCTCTCATTCTCTCTCTCTCAAATAAATAAAAAATCTTAAAAAAAAAAAAAAAAAAGGTTTTTTGAGAAACTCTAAGTAATATATTATGCTTGCCCAAAATGGAAAAATGGTTGTACCTTGAATTAAATCCAAGTAGGAATTTTCCATACATTGATTAGAGCCTGATGCTATAAGATTCTTTAATCTCATGTTAATAACTCATCTCAGTAAGTTTAGATCACACTTCCTTTCAAGATCTTAGAACAAATTAAATTATTTGGAAGTGAAATCCTGTCCTTCCTGTTTTATAATCAAGTCTCTTTTTTAATGTTCTTTTTTTTTATTTTTTTTATTTTATTTTTATTTTTATTTTTTAAAGATTTTATTTATTTATTTGAGAGAGAGAATGAGAGAGAAAGCACATGAGATGTGGGGAGGGTCAGAGGGAGAAGCAGACTCCCTGCCGAGCATGGAGCCCGATGCGGGACTCGATCCAGGGACTCCAGGATCATGACCTGAGCCGAAGGCAGTCACTTAACCAACTGAGCCACCCAGGCGCCCTTTAATGTTCTTTCATAGTTTTAACCTGTTTTTTATATTTTCAGTATGAAATATGGCAGAGATTAGGAGTGCTTTTTTTCTCTTCTTCATAAGATTGTTTGTACCCAGGTAGGCTTTTCAGGCGCCCCCGCCCCCAGTTTGTTTGCGTTTCTATGATCTTCTCCATAGTCAGGGAGATCTTTTGAAATACAGATCAGATCATGAAAATACCATGCTGGAAATCATTCAAAGATTTTTCTATTACACTTAGAATAGAGTGCAGGGTTCTGAACATGGCTTTCACAACCTTCTGGACCTGGCCTCTGCCTACCTCTGGAACCTAAGGTTACCATATATCCTGTTTATATTTGCTGTCCCAACATAATTATTAATATTACCAGTAGCATCCCATTTCACTCTCAGTGGTTTTCTGGTTAGGACAAAAATTCATACGATCCTCTTAAGTATCTAGCTCTCAGTAATTACTTGAGGAAAAATTACAGCATAACCTAAAATACTTTACAAATTCCTTGAATTATAACCTTGTTGATTAGGATTATTTTGGAAGAATAACTCAAGAATAGATAGGTTGTGTTAGTCCTTATTTGCTCCTGGAGGATTGAAAGGTACAAATTATCCATGACTTTTGAAGCAATAAACAAGAGGTGAAATAACATCATCATACCATCACAGGCATTCTCTTAATGACCTTTCTTGGTTAAAAGTAAGTTAATTTTCTCACCTCTGTACTAATACTTTGTAAAATGACTGAAGAAATGACAATCTCTAAGATTGTGAAGGAAACAAAGATGATAATCACAGTGTAGGTCCAGTTTTTATTTGTGTGGAAACAGCCAGATTGGTATCTACATGTTTAAAATAAATTGTCTACATTTCTTGTGATACCGGTATTTGGAATGAAAAGTATGGTATGTCTAGGATGCTTGTGAATATTTTTAGAGTATAATAATGAGTTTTACTTTATAAATTTTGTGCTTTTTTATGATTCACTAAGAATTTGTGATTATAGGTGTACATGGTTGAGTACTTGTTTTTCTAGCTACTATGTTAGAATGATGACCTACTCTCTATTCTTTTATATGTTCCTACCAAAGTGGTATACATTTTTTTTTTTGGTGCAGGTGTTTAAAGCTGACTGTTCTGTGGCTCTGAATTCACTCTTCTCTTTATTTTCTTTGCCATTAAGGTATATGGTAAAAAAATAGATGGACAGCAAACCATTATTGCATGCATAGAAAGCCATCAGTTCCAAGCAAAAAACTTTTGGTAAGTTAAAATTTTGTATTTCGGGGAATGTTGACATTTACATCCTTTGTAGTCCTTGCTTTATTGGTTGGACCTGTACCTGTTTGTGTATAACTAAGTGCAGTCTAAACATAAAACTTCAGCCTTTTGATATAAGAAAGGTATTTGCTTCATAATCAGCATAATTATTTAAAGATAGTGGTAAATCCATTGACACTCAGTGAATAAGAGCGTGGGATTGTATCGAGCGTTTTTAGAGACTTGGAAGCAGCATCCTAAGGGAACATTTGTACCTGTGAGCAGACCAGTTGGCAGGCCCTTATGCTCATTCTGAGAAGGGGTTGTTCCTGAATGAGACTTAATATGGGAGAGGAGGACAGAGGTAAGTATAAAGGGAAAGAACGATTTTTCTGGTGAACTTTGGGGGCTCTGAAGTAGATGTTTTCATGTGGATTGCTCTGTGCTTGGTTGGCCAATGTAAGGAAGTAATGACATATTTTATACAGTGAGGCAGATTACAATCATCATTTCATTTTAATTAAATTAGAATTTTGTAATCAAATTTATTGATTATTCCTTATAAAAGTCCAGTCCCCTAAAGCACTAACTTTCCCTATTAATCTTGGACCTTTGACAAGTTGCTGAGTCTTTGTATTTTTAGACAAGACTATTTCTGAGACATCTCCTTTATAAAATTCTGAGGGTCTACAAGACTATAAATTCAGAATTGCATGAAATCTTTACCTTTATCCTCTTTTTTTGTTAATACATGCTAAGATCATCAGAGTAAGTATAGTCATAATATTTGACTTGTTTAGCCAAGTTGGTTGGTTGTGCTCTGGAGGCTAAAGTAAGAGGTATCAGTAACCCCTGTGGACTAATTTGGTTCATGGCCCAAGATTGCTCCACTATTTAACCATCTTAGAAATAAATGCAAGGTTACAAGGTTAACCAAGAACATTTGGAGAAATGCAGATCCATTATCACTGAAGGAAAATCAATTCCATATGTAAACATATGCCTTAATGACAAGCTGCAGTTCCCTAAAGATTCTGGTATATAAAGTTACTTTTATGGACTTAATAAAAGTGTAGTTTCTCCATATTAGGCATAAAAACTTGTAGCAGTAACCTACCAATATCCTAAAGAAAGAAATTTATTAATTTATGCAATTTGTGCCAAGATATGTATCATAAAATCAGTCTTGTTGAGACTGTATTAAAGGAAAATTCATGTTGCTAAGTTTTACTTTAATATATATTGGAGATGTTACAGTGAATTTACTAGTTTTCAAAAATAGAATTTATTTGAGCTTTAGCCTGTGTAAAATGAAGATGTTTGTTTTTGAGTTCTCTATTCTCACTAATTTGCTTCACATATCTGAATTTTTCTCCAAAACTACCACAATGAACATTATATCATGGAAATTAAAAGTGACTTCCACTTTTTAGAAAAGATAAATTCTAAATGACATTCAAAGTGCTAGACATAACATACTACAATAATCTCAGTAAAATCTAAGTATTTTGCTACAAAGGAAATAGACTTCAGTTCACCTAAAAATACAGATAGAATAAAAATCAAAAGATATTAGTCATGGACGTTTTTGGTCTCTACTCTTTCCCTAATGTCTGGCCATATTGGAGGCTTAATAAATGTTTGTTGAATACACATTTGTAATTACAGTGTTAATAGAAGAGAAGGGAAGAACATACATAAAGGCTAGGACATCTTGACTTGTGTACTCCATTGATAAAATAGTATGACTCAGCATCGTTTACCGTAACTATATAGTAATAATGCCTTTGGAAGGATTTTTTTTTTTTTAAAGATTTTATTTATTTATTTGAGAGACAGAGAGAATGAGAGAGAAAGCACATGAGATGGGGGGAGGGTCAGAGGGAGAAGCAGACTCCCCGCTGAGCAGGGAGCCCGATGCGGGACTCGATCCAGGGACTCCAGGATCATGACCTGAGCCGAAGGCAGTCGCTTAACCAGCTGAGCCACCCAGGCGCCCTGGAAGGATTTTTTGAAATAGTTCTTAAATTGGTACCAGTACTAGATTTGGAATTCCTTTTTTCTTTTTGTAATCAGTGTTTATATATGCATATTGTCATAATAAATCTGAAATGTATATGCTTAGAATTTACTAGTACTCAATACTAATACCTAAATAAAAGGAATAACTTCTTTCGGAATCATGAAATAAAAATAAATAGACCTAGGTTCTTTGTCCAACTGAGTGAGCTACTTACGGATAATTTTGAATGTCACTCAAAATCAAGGCATGGTATAAAATTCTCCTTTATTCTGTAGATCATATACATTGTTCTAATGGTAGTACTTTTCAAATGTCAAGTGTTAACTTTAGGTATGAGAGTACTTGCATTCTGTAGATTTTCATGGTTGGGTAGATTGCAAGAATATTATAAGGAACCCAGAAGTAATTTTATAGCAAAGCCAGTATAGTGATCCGATAACTCTGACTTTTTCAGAATCATATGCTATTGTTCACAAAAACCTAACAGGTCTAAACTTGCCTTTCAGAATATGTGTTTAGCCTACAAAGAGCCAATAGAGGTAGAAGGAAAGTTGCCATGAAAAGGCCAAAAAAGATAAAATTCATTATCTGGGAGACAGAAATGAATAACAACATACTGGTTGCTTGTTTGTAATGTCACAATTTCCTACCATTCATATGTATTAGTTTGTAATTTTGAGAAGTGAGAGGAGGGAGGTACCTTTTATGTGGAAATTTAATCCTAAAACTGGAAAAGAAAAAAAATTCTGACACTTATAACTCCTTATATAAGACTTTATATATATATATATTCTCTTTCCAGATATCAAAACCTTTAAAATACTGTATTACTACCCATTCTTTTTATTTTTTTTTAAGATTTTATTTATTTGACAGAGAGAGGGGACACAGGCGGGGGAGTGGGAGAGGGAGGGAGAAGCAGGCTTCCCGCGGAGCAGAGAGCCTGATGCGGGACTCGATCCCAGGACCCTGGGATCATGACCCGAGCTGAAGGCAGATGCTTAATGACTGAGCCACCCAGGTGCCCCACTACCCATTCTTTTTAAAGTTATTTGGTACCTTGTATTATTCAGTGGATGTCAGACTGCATTGATGGTATTTGTGAAAGCCTTTGGTAATCTGAACATTTGTTCAGTTTATTCTTTTTTTTTATTGACTTATACTGAACACAATGTTACATTAGTTTCAGGTGTATTATATAATGATTTGGTAAGTTTGTAGTTACGCTGTGCTCATCACAGGTATAGCTGCCATCTGTCACCATACAACGTTATTACAGTACTTTTAACTATATTCCCTATTTTTATCCTTTTATCACCTGATTAATTCCATAACTGGAATCCTGTATCTCCCATTCCCCTTCACCTATTTATTCAATTTATTCTTAATTAAAGCATAAATAGTCAGTTGTGAAGAAGTAGTTTAAAATTTTTTTCCAAGGGCGCCTGGGTGGCTCAGTCGTTAAGCGTCTGCCTTCGGCTCAGGTCATGATCCCAGGGTCCTGGGATCGAGTCCCACGTTGGGCTCCCTGCTCGGCGGGAAGCCTGCTTCTCCCTCTCCCACGCTCCCTGCTTGTGTTCCCTCTCTTGCTGTCTCTCTCTCTGTTAAAAAATAAATAAAAAAAATAAAAATAAAAATAAAATTTTTTTCCAAAAGTAGCTTACATAATTTAGTTTTGAACTGTATTTTAAGCCTTAGCTTTAGAATTCTTTAGTTGCATCCATTGTATAGGTCCTTGCTTATTAATAGGATGAAGATTAAATGTAGTTCATTACTGAACTTAACCCTTTGATTCTTTTAAATATTTCAGTAATTAGGGGCACCTGGGTGGCTCAGTTGTTGAGCGTCTGCCTTTGGCTCAGGTCATGATCCCAGGGTGCTGGGATCGAGCCGCGCATCAAGGCCTCCATCGGGCTCCCTGCTTACCGGAAAGCCTGCTTCTCCCTCTCCCACTTCCCCTTCTTGTGTTCCCTCTCTCACTGTGTCTCTTTCTGTCAAATAAATAAATAAAATCTTTAAATAAATACATACATACATAAATATTTCAGTGATTAAAAAATGAATATCCAGCATCCATCCCCCACACTTTCATACAGTAGCATTAAATTTAAATCTGGAACTTAAAATTTATTCAAATTATTTTCCCTACCTTATTTACAGCTGCTGTTTTTATTTTTAAGGAATGGTCGTTGGAGGTCAGAGTGGAAGTTTACAATCACCCCTTCAACCACTCAGGTGGTTGGCATCTTGAAAATTCAGGTATGAAACAAAAAGAATTTGTTTACTGATCTCTAGATGATTACGAACAGAGAAACAACTAATTCATAAATTTACTTTTTCTCAGTACACAGTAACCATTTCTAGATCTTTGTTTTGAGGTATTGGGAAAAACAAGTAGTGTTGATTTCATCTTTCATCTTTCAAATAACCTTGTACTTCATTCCCTAGTCATCAAAAATATGCAAGGATAGCTTACAGATTCTAAAAACATAGCTAAAATTAGATGCTACCATTTGGTCTGCTCTTCAGACGATTTGTTCATCCAAGCATCCTCTGAGTTTGAGTTGTACTGTTCTGTCTCCCGAATTGGGTGGAATTGGGTGAGGTATAATATTAATATATGTATGTGTATATAGGTGTATAAATATATATTATTATGTGTGTATTTTAATATATGTAGATATGACATTTATCCTTTAAGTATCTTCTGTACTCGCATTTGGTTTCTTACAAGAAGCCCACCATAATTGAATTCTTTGACTCATTTAATGTAAACTCAAATGTTTATATAGAACATTTGATAAATAAGACCAAGTATTTGAATATAAATATTACTAAACAAGTTAAAGGAAAAGACTGACCAATCTTTTTTCTCTTGGTTTACTTATTTATTCAGTTTATTTCATTAACTATCATGAAAGGTATTTTGCTAAAAACCATGAAGGAATAAAGATCAATCAGATACTGCTGCTCTATCATCTGACTCCACTATACATTCCTGGTCTTTATCCTATTGCTTTATGTTTGTTATGACTGTCCATTAGGGGCTAGAGAATAGAGGCTAAGAGCATGGGTTTTGAAAGCAGGCTGCCTGAGTTTGAATCCAGCTCTGTCTGTTATTTGTATGACAATAGGAAGTCATTTAATACTAGCTATTTTTGCTTGTTTCCTCATGAATCTAAAAAAGAAAACAGCAATACAAAGCTCATATGAATGTTTGAAGATTAGTTGTGATGAAGGCAACGTGAAAAATAGATTGTGGGATGGCAAAGGGTCCAGAAAGTCAACATACTATATAACAATTATATGCTAGGCATCACGCTAAGTGATGAAGACAGAACTGTCAGATAATCCTAGCTCTCAACAAACAGACAATCCCAGCTCTCAACAAGCTTTGGCTCAACAGAGGCACCATTTTAGAAATTATCCAGGTGAAAGCTGCTAAGACCCAACTGAAGGAAAGAATAATGTCAATAGTAATGGTCATCATTCATCAAGCACTTCGTGTCTGGCTCTGTTCTAACCATTTTACCCATATCAAAGATGATTTTTAAAAATTTAAATCTGGATATGTTACTTTTTTACTTAAGACCACTCTCACTTACTAGATAGTCCAGACATATTTACATGGTACACAAGGCCCAAAGTTGACTTATATTTACCTCTTTCTCCAGCCACTCTTTTCCCTCCCCAGTCTCATACACATTTCAGCCATAAGTACCTCCAAGCCTTTCTACAGTATGCTGTTCTCTAAGCTCAGTTGCCTTATCTTCCCTTATTTAATTGTTGTCATAATACTTATATTGCTAAACCCAAGTATTGTTGCCTCTTTTCCGAAATCGTTTTTTAATTCTCAGAGAGTCTAAAGACTCTCAGTGTCCCGACACTCTCTGAGTGCTTTGTACATATCTCTTACTATGTTGTATTGAAAAATAAGGCGAGGGACTCTTTTAAAAGCTGTGCATCCCTAGAACTTTCTGTAGTAGCAGGCATGTAATCACTCAGCTAATGTTTATTGAATAAATTCGTATCTGAATTTGAGAAATTAAATGATTGGTGGAAATGCACAAAAGAGGAACGATATTTGGGGGGGATTATGATGAGCTCAGTTTTGGAAATACTGAGTTTAGATATCAGTAGAATATCTATTACGTAGAAATGTCCAGAATCAGGTCAGTGGAGGGCTTGCCTGAGTAATTACAGGAACAGCAAATTAGTCTTCTCACTATGCTGGAGTTTGAAAGGTCAGGAGCTCAGCAGAGAAGTCTAGGTTTAGAGCTAAAATTGGTAGTCATTTGCACTGATGTGATTGTTGAAGCTGTGAAGATATTGATGATTCCTGTAATGTGTGGTTTCTGTAATTTCTTTTTCTAATAGGTTCATTATTATGAAGATGGTAATGTTCAGTTAGTGAGTCATAAAGATATACAAGATTCCCTAACAGTGTCTGTAAGTAATTAATTTCAAAATTTTCAACAACCTAATACTTCTATAAAGCCAGAACAGTTTTGGAACTAACATTTTAAGTAATATTTCTGCTTCAGATTAAAGTGTTTTGAAATAGGTTAAAGATGGTAAGTTAACTGGAAGTCTGTACATAACTTTTTTTTAGCAGCTTTATTGGTATAATTCACATACTGTTAACCCATTTAAAGTATCAAATTCCATGTTTTTTAGTATATTCACAAGACTGTACAGTCACCACAATCTAATTTTGAATGTTTTTGTCTTCCAGAAACCCTGTACCCATTAGCAGTCACTCCCCAACCGTCTCCCCAACCAGTCCTTCCCCAAAACCCTCCTCAGCCCTAGGCAACCATGAATTTACCTTTTAACTCTATGGATTTGCTTATTCTGGACATTTCATATAAATAGAATCCTATAATATATGGTCTTTTGAGACTTTTTTCACTTAGCATAATGTTTTTAATGTTTATCCATGTTGGAGCATGTATCAGTACTTCACTCCTTTTTATTCTGAAATAATATTCCATATACCACATTGCATTTATCCATTTATCAGTTGGATTGACATTCGTGTTGTTTTTTACTTTTTGCTGCTGTGAACTGTTGTGTACTATTTTATTTTTTTTAAGATTTTATTTATTTGAGAGAGAGAGAGACACAGCGAGAGAGGGAACACAAGCAGAAGGAATGGGAGAGGGAGAAGCCGGCTTCCCACTGAGCAGGGAGCCCGATGCGGGGCTTGATCCCAGGACCCTGGGATCATGACCTGAGCCGAAGGCAGATGCTTAATGACTCAGCCACCCAAGCACCACTCGTGTACTATTTTTTGTGTAGACATTTGTTTTCATTTTTCTTTGGTGGCAGTGGAATTGCTGAGTTGTATGTAGTTCTGTATTTGACCTTTTGAAGAACTTCTGCCAGACTGTTTCCAAAGAGGCTGTACCATTTTACAGTTCCATCAGTTGTCTACAAGGGCTCCAGTTTTTCCATGTCTTCATCAAAACTTATGGCTGTCTTTTATTATAGCCATCCTGCTGGGTATAAAGAGGTATCTTTTTGTGGTTTTTATTTACATTTTCCTGGTGGATAATGATGTTGAGCATCTTTTCATGTATTATTGGTTATTTGTAGATCTTCTTCCAAAAAATGTCTTTTCAGATCCTTTGTCTATTTCTTAATTGGTTATTAGTGTTTTTATTGTTGAGTTGTAATTGTTGCTTATATATTTTGACTACAAGTTCTGTATCGGATATAGTATTTGCAAATACTTTCTCCCATTCTATGTGTTGTTTGACTTTCTTGATTGTATCATTTGCAGAACAAGAAATTTTAGTTTGGATGTAGTCCAATTTATTTTTTTGTGTCGTTACTTGTGCTTTTGGTATATTAATAGAAACCATTGCCTAACCCAAGGTCATGAAGATTTACTCTATGGTTTTTTTCTAAGAATTTTATAGTTTTAGCTCTTAAATTTAGGTCTATGATTCTGTACTCAACTTTTAAACTGTACTATATTTTCCCCCTCTATCTGGGTTATGATTTAATGAAGTTTTCCTGAAGTTTAGCTTTCAAATTCAAGAAACTTTGAACTTGGTTTTATTTCCCCACATAGTTCTCTCACACATTCTTTCCAGTACACGTGCAGCTATTTCTTTGTGGGATTTTTTTTTTTTTGCCCCAGTCATATTAATAATAGAACATTAATAGTCACATTTTATATTTCCCCATAAACATTTGTGTTGTATACCTAAAAGTGCCAATATATTATAAACATCAACTGCTAATATACAAAATTAGCTAACCTACAAGTATAAAGAAGAGTTAATTTTTAACTTAAGAAACGATTTGATTTAACATTAAGAAACGTGTGAATGTATAAGGCCAGATGCTACCTGGGAAGAGAAGAAAGCTGGTATTTAAGGAAATGTTTTACTAGCACTTAGGTGATTTGTGCCTTTGTGCTAAATGGTACTCTACTTGCAAAATTTGCCAGTAAAAGAAACTAATGTCTGGTTTTCCATGAGACACTGTGTTTGGTATTGTTCTGTATCATGTGCATACATGTAACATTATTTGCATAACTTATCTTTTTTAGTTTGACACTGAGCAGAGATTCTTTCTAAAAGACAGTTGTCTACAAAATTACAGACTACGGAGTTGTTGAGAGGTGGTCATAGTAATTAAACTTGACCAATATACCTTTTGTGCTGCTTTTTAGAAATGAATCTTTTACTTTATTTTACAGGTTTTCTCTTTCTTTTTTTTTAAATGTTTTTGGACAGAAAAAAAATGCACGTTATAGAAATATAAATACGTATGTGTAAATATATAAAACCTATAAAGTATACTCTAGTAAAGATACTAGAGAATTTTACATTAACACTTTTATGAAAAAGTCTAAATTTCTGGTAACTTTTTTACTGTTAGGAAAAAAGCAAAGAAACCCATATATTGGAATGTTAAAATTTTTCCAGAAAATATTTAAACACTACAGTAAATTCACCTTAAACTGTAAAATAAGCTTTTCCGGGGTGCCTGGGTGAATCAGTCATTAAGCGTCTGCCTTCGGCTCAGGTCATGATCCCAGGGTCCTGGGATTGAGCCCCACATCGGGTTCCCTGCTTGGCTGGAAGCCTGCTTCTCCCTCTCCCATTCCCCCTGCTTGTGTTCCCTCTCTTGCTATATCTCTCTCTGTCAAATAAATAAATAAAATCTTTAATAATAAAATAAGCTTTTCCTAATGTTTTTAAAATGTATTATTGTGGTAAATACTGTTGAGTACATATTTAATAATATTTAGATACAGTCATTAATTAGAAATTTATGACTAATTTCTTACCTGTAAACAGATTGTCGAATTCATGTTAAGTGTTACTATTGAGTTTTTCTTTAATATGTATTATTAAGACTTCGCTTTCCTTAAACAGTGAAACCAGGCTCATTCTGTAGACTTTCAAAATATTTTTGCATAGTTCTCCTTGGACTTAGAATAACTGATCTTACAATATTTTCACTTTGTCATAATTTCTATTTGTGTTGTTTATTAAACTATAGTAAAGCATTACCTACACATATATTGACACACCTATTTAAAAATAATAGTGGTGTCCACAAAAGTAGACTCACAATGGATTAAAGACCTAAATGTGAAGCCTGAAACCATAAAAATCCTAGAAGAGAACACAGTAATTTTTTTGACCTTGGCATTAGGAACATTTTTCAAAGTATGTCTCCTAAGGCAAAAATAAACTATTGGAACTACATCAGATAAAAAGCTTTTGTACAAAAAAAAAAAAAAAGCTTTTGTACTTCAGTGAAGGATACCATCAACAAAACAAAAAGGCAGCCTATTGAATGGCAGAAGATATTTGCAAATGATATATTTGATTAGGAGTTAATATCCAAAATATATAAAGAACTTAGAACTGAACCACCTACTGGGTGGCTCAGTTAAGCCTCTGCCTTCAGTTCAGGTCATGATCCCAGGGTTCTGGAATCGAGTCCCACATTGGGCTCCTTGCTCAATGGGGAGCCTGCTTCTCCCTCTCCGTCTGTCTGCCGCTCCCCCTATTTCTGCTCCCTCTCTGTGTCAAATAAATAAAATCTTAACAAAGCTTAGAGAACTCAACACCCAAAAAATAAACAGTCCGATTAAAAAATGGGCAGAGGACCTGAATTAGACATCTTTTTTAAGGAAGACATACAGATAGCCAACAGACACATGAAGAGATGCTCAGCATCACTAACCATCAGGGAAATGCAAATCAATACCACAATGATATATCACCTTTCACCTGTCAGGACAGCTAAAATCAAAAAGACAAATAATTAGTGTTGGCAAGGATGTGGAGGAAAAGGAACCCTCATGCAGTGTTCGTAGGAATGCAAACTAGTGTAGCCACTGTGGAAAATGGCATGGAAGTTCCTCAGAATATTAAAAATAGAAATACCCTATGACTCAGTAATTCCACTGCTGGATATTTACCCAAAGAGAATGAGAACACTGATTGAAAAAGATATAGGAATGTTTATTGCAACATTATTTACAATAAACAAGATAGGGAAGCAACCTAAGTATCCACCAATAGACGAATGGATAAGGAAGATGGGGGGATGTACACACACAATTGTGTATATACAGTTATACACACACAGTGGAATATTACACAGCCATAAAAAGATGAGATTGTGCTATGTGCCACAACATGGTTGGACCTAGAGGGTATTAATGCCAAGTGAAATAAGTCCGACGGAGAAAGTCAAATACCATATGCTTTCACTCATCTGTGGAATTCAGGGAAAAAAATGAGTAAACAAAAAGTAGATATAAATATAGAGAACAAACTGATGGTTGCCAGAGGGAGTGGGGGTGGGGGAAGGGCAAAATGGTGAAGTGGAGTGGGAAATACAGGCTTGTAGTTGAGGAATGAGTGAGTCGTGGGAATAAAGGCACAGAATAAGAAACACAGTCGATGCTGTAACAGCCCCGTGGTGACAGGTGGCAGCTACACTTGAGAGCATCGCGCAGTGCACAAACCCGTTAAATCACCGTGTACAGCTGAAACTCTGGTAACTGGGTGTCAGTTACACTCAAATTTTAAAAAATGGAAAACGTAAAAAATAGTGTAGTTTTAAATTACTATTTACTTTTGGTTTTGTTTTTCATTCAGAATGAGGTGCAAACAGCAAAAGAATTTATAAAGATTGTAGAAGCTGCGGAAAATGAATACCAGGTATGTTTTTCAAGAATATTATGATTTATATTTGCTTTAAATAATGGCACTGAAATTTTAATTTCAGTCATGAGCCTGAATTTTTTTCATTTGTTTCACTATAATAAAACATAGTCCTTTTTGTTTTATTTGTTGTTTTTAAATCAGTGGCAAACTTATGAAAATGTGGCTAAAACACAGTTCTTAGCCAGTTGTAATTTCTGAGTGTTAGTCACAATATGCCAAGGTTTTAAATGGTTATTTTGTTCTTAATTAGAAATTTTAATTTATGAAGTATTTCTCAAAGTATTTAGATTATGTGTAATCTGCTTAGATCTTCACTTTATATTCTTTTTTACATTTTTTATCAGCTTTTAAACTATACTCTTGAACTTACATATTTAATTTGTGGATTAGCCATATTTCTGCTCCTTGCAAACAATAATTTATAAAATTGTTCTGAGTGAAATAGAAAACTAGATCCAAAATGAGAATATACAAATATTAAATCTAATTTGCAGTTTCATTTCATTAAATTTAATTATTCAAAATGATTATAGACTTTTTCTTTTAGGGGCACCTGGCTGGCTAAGTCAGTAGAGCACGTGACTCTTGAAATGACTACTGTGAAATCTAGACCTGAGCCAAGATCAAGAGTTGGACGCTTAACTGACTGAGCCACCCAGGTGGCCCTCTTTTAGCTGCTTTTAAACAGTTTTTAAAACCACATTGGGGTTTTTATTTGACTTTTTTTTTTTTACTTTTTTAAAAATTGAAATAGGCTGCTTAAATAAAGGTTTTTCTAAAACATCTATGTGTTTTATAAATTGTTCTGTTCCTTTTATTTCTTTAAACTTTTAACTACTATTTTTCATAGACTGCCATCAGTGAGAATTATCAGACAATGTCGGACACTACTTTCAAAGCCTTACGTCGACAGTTGCCAGTTACACGCACTAAGATTGATTGGAACAAGATCCTTAGCTACAAGATTGGCAAAGAGATGCAGAATGCATAAGATGAACATTGCATGACCGGATCATTTTAATGTCTTTGCGTTTTAAAAAAAAAAATCATTGCAAAAATATTCAGAACTGTCGAGCTACCCAGTCAGATGGGCTGTTGCCATTTAAAATCACTGTAATTAGTTTGGTTAGAGCACAAAGCTTAGCTAATCAACCATTATTTTTCATTTCTTTTGTTCAAAGGGGATTGAAAATCAGTTTAGTTTAAATGTCTTTTACTTTGTTATACCTTTCTTTCTTATAATTAAGAGATGATTCCTCTAGTGTAATGTTAAAAGTTTTTGAAGTGTTTCAAAAATATTTTACTTACCGTAACCCTAAAATTGTTGTCTTTTGGTTTATGAAGTGGGTAATTTTTGATATTTGCCCAGTTCTTTTTAATGGGGTCAATAATGGACATTCTAGTTTAAGGTGGTTGATGGATTTAGCCATATATGCTGCTAAAGAAATTGTCTACCTTTTCCCCCTCACCTCTTCCATTTATCTAAAATTGAGATTAGAGGGAAAGCATTTTCTATATCAGTTGTGTTTGAATCTTTCAAGAAGGTTATTTAGCTAGCTTAGTGTTTAACTAAACTTTTTTTAAACAAGGCCAAGGTTTAGTGCTGTTTGGAGATTCTGAAATTAAATGAAAATACTTATTTCAGAAATGCATTTAATGCTTTTTTCTTGTGACAGTTATGCAAATTAGCTTGAACTCCATATGTCCCTGAGTTATTTTTATCATAAAGCCACAAATGTATTATAACAAGGCAAATTGTAATATATATAATCCTGAACTCATGACCATGTCTCAGTTTATTTCTTTTCTTGGATTGAAAAGTACTAAAATTCAATGTGACATTAAAATGAAAATTTTCCTATTTATTTGAGTAGAATATCACTTATCAGTGAGTCATATACTACTTTAAAATAATTTCTTTGGATATTGTGATTCTTAACTGGTTGTAAATTAGAAAAGCTGGGAGTACATATGGTGTGCATTACAGTCTAAATTTTCCATCTTCCTATGCATCATAAGCATGTTTGTAATATTTTAAAATACACATTTAATGATGCTACAGGAATTTCAAGCCTGTGGTGAATTAGAATTTACTATAGAGAGTGGGGTGGGTTTATGGTTTCATTCAGTCGAGTATTGCTTATTATACTCCAGTGGAATCCCTTCCTCACATACTCTTGCAGATGTCTGGGCCTGGAAGTGTTTTTTTAAAACACCACTTTTATTATGCACAATAAAATATTTAATTAGCTTGAATTGTATAGAATTTAAAAGTTTTCTCAGTGAAAGCATGCTATTTAATTTCATTTTAAAAATCAAAGGTGGGCTTTGAAAACATTGAGAATTTAATAGGAAATTTGACAGTTTGGGTTAAATCGTTTTCTTTAATTTGGTTAAATCATTTTCTCTGATTTTGCCATATTGGGATTTCTGAAGAAAATGAATTAGCTATGTTAATTATTTCTTCCCTTCTTTTAAAAGAGATTTTCAAAAGTCTAATGATTCTAAACTAAACACTAGTTGAATCTTTCTTTAATTGGCTAGCTTGGTTCTATCATTTGGACTGTCATAGGTTTTTATCCCCTAACAGTCAGTTACTTTGGCTGTTTTATGGCCTAGAATGCAATCTTGAAAATACATGCATTTGTCTTTAAGGTGATGTCTTGAGGGTGAAGTATGGAGGCAAAGGTGAAATCAGAGAATGGTTAGGCTAGTGCAGTAATCTAGTTGAGAACAAATGCTGGCTTGGTCTGAGGTGGTAGCTATAGGCTGTAGAGGTAGTGAGTTCTGGATATGTGTTAAAGGTAAAAATCAAAAAGATTTGCCAAAATTTGGTTGTGGAATATGAGATAGAGAAATGTCAGAGACATTTTGGGGTTGAGAAATTGGGGGAAGGGCTGGTCAGGAGCTCAGTGTTCAATTTCAAGGGAAAATACCATGTAGCAGTTAGATACTGGAGACAGGAGGTAGAGGGGTCCTCTGGGCTGGAAGAACAGGAGAGTGAATGACAGGGTTTGGTAGCCAGGCAAAATGAAGGCTAATTCAAGGTTATTGATGATTTAAAGTGTGACCAGCGAGTATGACTCTCTTAAGCATGTGTAGAGCTACATGGGTGCAGGCATAGAGTCAGATGAATTGAATTTAACCAAGGTTGTGGTTTTGCCAAGAGAGGCAGACTGACCATGGGAAGAGGGCGCAAGCTTGTAAAGATAGCCTGTGGAACTTAAGCTAGGAAAGGGGGGGGGGGATGAAGCCAGGAGAGGAGCAGAATAGTGACAATGTGGCACAATCAGTGGATTATAAGTATGGTTAGAGTTGGGGTACTAGAAGGGCATGATCTGGCAGTGTAGGAAATGGTGGTTAGGGTGATGTGTTTAAAACTGAGATTTTGAGGAATTACACTTGTAATGACATTAGGATCAAGAGAGTGACTGAGGTAGGAGGGGAGGAGTTCAAGCAGCTGTGAAGCCTGGGGTCGCTGTGGGGTATTGAAATCAAGAATTATTCCAGTGGAAGTAAGTATTCTGACATGAGTGCTATTTTTCGAGACTACACCTAGATACACATTTATAACACATTTGTATGAGTTAAGTAAATAATATGGTACAGAAATTCATGAGGCTTTTCTTCATTTGGGATTTTGGAAATTAAAATGGGAACAGGAGCATTTTCAAAAAGGTATTCTGGAAGTTCTGGTTCATTGATGTTCTTAACAAGTGAAAATCTTAGGAAAGTAAAGACAACTATAGGTAATTCCAGAGCATTTGGGTGGCCCTTTCTGTCGTTAAAATCATTTTTTACTTAATCACACCAAAAGCTTTGGAATGATACAAGATCCTCTGAAAAGGTCTTCCATGCTGTTAATCATTTTGTGCCTTTGCCAGCTAGTGGGTATAAAATATAAAGGCATAATTTGCCAGCAGTTAACACAAGTGTTTTGTAATGCATGTGTGTTGTGAAACATTCTGAGAATGTGCATTTCTTTACACTTCCCTAGGATAGATTACTTAAAAGCAGCATCACAATGTACTTGCTATTCCTAAGTTGTAGAATTTTTGTCCTTGAAACTGAAAAATTTTTAAAGGCATGACTTTGTTTAATAGGCATCATCACATTTGATACTCGAGTATTATGCAAAAGCTTTATTGTAGGATTGGCCAGTGGTGCCAGCTATTGGAGAATATTCAAAATAGTCAATTAAAATAACCAGTGAAACTTTTAAGGTCTAATTGGTATTAGAAATTAATTTCAGATCATTTAAGATTAACCACAGTGTTCAGAGAACCATTCTAGGCATTATAGAGTCAGGAAAATACAAAATTATTTCTTGAAGGAATCCATAAAGTAGTCATGGTCTATAGCAGTGTTCTCAACTTTTTTTACATCACAAGCTATAGAAAAAGTGATATTTGTAAGGCATTCTGGGAGGAATGGATTAGGCTGCTTGCCAACTGCTCTAAGGCTTGAGGGGACCTTGGTACACCTTGAGCCTATTTATTAGGAAGGTAGGCTACAGGTAACAAAGAGCATTTACAAGATAAACTTCAATCCTAACTTATCTAAGGTAGCTTTTAAAGAAATGGCCAGCTAAGGAAGTTTTCCTGGAAAGGATGAGTGCAAACTCTACTTTAGCACACTAATATTTTTTGTAAGTATGTACCTAATTGGTAGGCAGGAAATCTTCTTGCATCTTTTTTTTTTCTTAAAGATTTTATTTATTTGAGAGAGAGAATGAGAGAGAGAGAGCACGAGAGGGAAGAGGGTCAGAGGGAGAAGCAGACTCCCTGCTGAGCAGGAAGCCCGATGTGGGACTCGATCCCGGGACTCCAGGATCATGACCTGAGCCGAAGGCAGTCGCTTAACCAACTGAGCCACCCAGGTGCCCAGTCTTCTTGCATCTTAATGAAACATCAGAATACAGCTAATAGGTTTTTTGTATAGCTCCCTGATATGTTGTGGGTCAGATAGCATTATCCAGTTGGAAACTAAATGACATTGTTTTATTTTTATACATATCACAGTATAAAATGAAGTCAGCAGGGGAAGGGTAAAATTAAAAATGTGTTCTTATAAAACTAGAATATGGCTAATAAGATATTAGAACATTTTATCCCTAGTTTTGGTATAATATAAGAAAATTGTAGTTTAATGTCAGTTTTAGCATAGTGTTAAAAACTATGAATTTCTTGGGCGCCTGGGTGGCTCAGATGGTTAAGCGTCTGCCTTCGGCTCAGGTCATGATCCCAGGGTCCTGGGATCGAGTCCCGCATCGGGCTCCCAGCTTCTTGGGAGCCTGCTTCTCCCTCTGCTTCTCTCTCTCTCTCTCTCTCATGAATAAATAAATAAAATCTTTAAAAAAAAAAACTATGAATTTCTTATTCTTGTGTAGTAGGACTGTAACGGAGAACAAAGATTTTTTTCATGCAAACTGGCTAGAGAATACACATATCACGGTTACTAAATCAGCCACTCATTCTCACAACGAATCTTCACTACGTGAAGTTAAAGCTCTGATTAATAGAAGGCTGTTAAGGAAACAAAGTTGGTATGTCTTGGAGATGATTTATTGGGGAAATTTGTGAAATGCCCAGCTTTTAAACCAAATAAATATATATATATTTTTAAAGATTTTATTTATTCATTTCAGACACAGAGGGTAGAGCATGAGCAGGGGGAGAGGCAGAGGGAGAGGGAGAAGCGGGCTCCATGCTGAGCCAGGAGCCCGATGTGGGGCTCGATCCCAGGACCTTGAGCCGAAGGCAGACGCTTAACCATCTGAGCCACCCAGGCGCCCCTAAACCAAATAAATATTGAAGGAGTAAAAGGATACCCCCAGAAGTCATGACTAAAAATCATGACAGTAAAAATCACTGTCTTTCTCTGTGGCTTCAAGTTTTGTGCTGCTAGCTTGCTAACTTAGCAGAATCTGAATGAACACTGATGCAGATCTCTTCCAGATTTCGACTTGAAAATGAGGGCTTGCCTCTTGTTTCCCAAAGGAATGCGAAAGAGAAATACCAAGGAGCCACAGATCTCTTAGGTATAAGTTAGACGCTTAGGAGAGACTTTACCTCTTCTGAATGTCCAGGAAAATATAGGAGATGCAGTGTTCCAGGGTGCTGAAAGTATCTCAAATGTAGAAAAAGCTAAATTTAATTTAAAAAAAATTTTTTTGAAAAGGAAAATTCTATTGTGCACTCATTTTCCCCTTATTTGGGGGCTTTACAAAGGTGAAAGGGAAAAAAAGAAATGGCAGAGACTTGTATTGGGAAAACCTTAGGTCAGTCTAAATAAGCAACAGATTATTAATACAGATACTGTGGTTTGTTGATACTAGGATAGCATACAGCTTTTAAAAACTCATGAGCTGGAGTTTCATATAGCAGCATAGTATACATGTTGAGAGAAAAGGGTATAGTTTTGAGTGTAAGTTAATCTAAAACTATGTACAGTGTGTATAAAACAGTATAGAAATCAGGATAGCGTGTGGCAGGGGCAAGACGGGAATGGGATTGGCGAACAGTATAGAGGGACTCGACTGTAACTAAGAATTTGTTTTGTAAACTAGGTGATAGGTATGTGTGATATTTTGTAACTTAAATATACAACTTATGCCAATTCCTCTGTATGAGAGGAAATATGTACAAAATTGACTCGGGTGAAGGTAGTAAAAATGGCAAAGGTCATAACCACAGGATAAATTGAATAGGAAGTTCACTCATACCTCTTTAAAAAGTCATTAGACCCATATCGTTTTATGGTGAATTTTATCAGACTCCATATTCAGATCATTTCTGTTATAGACATCATTCTGGATGTTTGAAAGAGATGAAAATACATTTTATGAGCCTGGCATATGTAAACTTAAATAAGAAAAGTGCACACTCACAAAAACTATTGATGAAACCTTCCTATAAAGTTATACTACATTAATAACCAAAGTATATTACATTATGACCAAATACGATTTAATTTCTTGTTAACAAATCTAGTGATGTAATTCATTACGTTAGCATATTAAAGGAAAGAAACAGTCCTCAGTAAAATATTTTGTAAGATGTTATACTCAATACTGATTTTACTTTATTTTATTTAGGATTTTATTTTTTTGGCAGAGAGAGACACAGTGAGAGAGGAAACACAAGCCAGGGGGAGGGGGAAAGGAAGAAGCAGGCTTCCTGCGAAGCAGGGAACCCGATGTGGGACTCAATCCCAGGACCCTGGGATCATGACCTGAGCCGAAGGCAGACGCTTAACGGCTGAGCCACCCAGGCACCCTCAATACTGATTTTAAAGACAGCATCTCAGACCAGTGGGGTAAAGATGAATTACTCTTAAGTGTGCTGGGGCAAGAGGGTAGCCAGCTGGAAAAAATAAATTTGGATCCATACCTCACACCTCATACCAAGTTAAAATTGAATCAAAGATTTAATGGTATAAATTATAAAAGTTCTTGAAGAAATCATGCTAACAACTTCTAAGTAATTTCAGAATAATAAGAGTATTCTAAGACAAACCCCATAATCCATAACAATGAAAATTAATATATTTGGCTTCATAAAAATCAAGATTTTCTGGATGGCTTAAAATACTCTAAGCAAAGTTGAAAGACAAACCACCCATAGGAGAAAACATATTTGCCACTTAGTTGACAAATGGTTAATTTTCCTAATGTCTAATAAAGTACTCACAACATGATAATTGAGTCCAGTAGATAGTTGAAAAGCAGATCCTATGAAGCTGGAGTCCTTGACATAGAGAGTCTTAACAATCTTGGACTGCCTAATTGGACTTTGAGAAGTATCTTATTTAAGCCACTGCTGTTTTGGGATGTTTTTTAAAAATTACTTCTGCTCGTTCTACACACAATTTGATACCAGAAATGGGGTCCTACAAGTAACAAAACCTAAAAGGTGACAGTGAATAAAGGCAATGTACATCACCTGGTTCTACTGACATTCGAATACAGTGCAATGTGCAAACTCTGTATTCTAATGCATTTATCACTTCTGCCCAAAAGGCCAGTGACATCTAATCCTTGGGACGATCAAGGATAACCCCCTAGAGGAAAGGAATATTGCTCCACTGGCTAGGAGTATTCAGTAGGGCACAAATACTGCAAGCTAGAAAGCTGGTGATCTTGTTAGGCCATGACAAAGCAAGTTCTTGCCTCAAATACCTTGGAAAGTAGAATGATGGCTTTATTTTTTTTTTATTTATTGGAGAGGGGAGGGGCAGGGGGAGAGAAATTTAAGCAGGTTCGACGCCCAGCACAGAGCCCGATGCAGGGCTCAATCTCCCAACTCTTGAGATCATGACCTGAGCAGAAATCAAAAGTTGGACCCTTAACCAACTGAGCCCCTCAGGCGCCCGACACGGCTTTAATAAGAAAGATGACGGAGAAGATTCAGAATGGTGACCTATACCCTCAGGCTAAAGGTAATCTCCACACTGAGATGGAAGGAAACGGTTAACAGCGAACTTAATCCCTCCTCCTGTCAGAGATGCTTGAGAGGAACCCAGATGAGTTCTTGCGACATCAGATCTTGCAAGGATTGTCATGTACTAATTATTGATCCAGAAGTGTTCCCAAGCCCACTGAAACTGCCAGGATCATTCATTCTCTCACTTGTAATGCTTAGACTGCAGGTCCAGAGTGATACCATCAGCAGAGATGAGAATAAGGGTATTGCCTTCCCACCCAAGCCTATTGTTTCAGAAGGTATATTCGTTTTTTATTTCTGTGTACGGGGTTATAACAAAGGTGATGACCTCTAAAAACAATGCAAATTCATTATCTCAGTTTCCTTGGGTCAGGAGTCCAGTCCCACGTTAACTGGGTCGTCTGTTCAGGGTCTCCCCTAGATGAAATCAAAGTAATGTCTCCCGCTGCGATCTCACCTGAGACTTGGGCTTTTCTTCCAAGCTCATGTAGTTGGCAGAATTCAGTTCCTTGTGAATTGAATTTAGGAATGGAGTGATTATGTAATTTATTACCCAAACCAGAGTAATTTTGAGAAAGGGGAGCTTTAATGTTTACATTGATAGCAGGTGTAAACAAGTACTATTCTAGGCAAACTGCTATGTGGTCACCCTAATAGACTACAGTGAGCTTTGAAAGTTGCATAGCCCCAGTTGTAACTGGGAAGAGTAATGGAAAATGAAGAACCTTCCTGGGAGGAATGGACAAGGAGTTCTTCCCAAAGAGCAGAATCAGGGCTGCCTCATGGGCTAACCAAAGAACATTATTTCCTGAGTAGGGACACCTTGAAATTACTGCAGGGTGGTATTTGATAAGCAATGATGATATGTAATTTGACTTTGTTACGTTTCTGAATTGTGATTATTCTGTCCCTACAAATCCATTTTGTAGTGGGGTAGCGGGTGTGTGGGAGTGGCTAACATCTTTTAATTTATGGTTGCTGGACAGTGAGGAGACACATTTGTTCCTGAGGAGGAAAACTACATACCCAGATGTTTTGGACTTTGAGCTGACTGCAGTACGAGGATAGGTATTTGGGGTTATCTCCTTGGGGAGGATGGGATGATACTATGTAGGCTAAGAAGGGAGCGTTCACACAGGTCAAAGGGATAAGCTGGCAGAATTGCTAGTTGCCTCCAGTCTCCATTTTTTAGCTGTTCATCTCCTCTTGCAGAATAAAGACTACATTTCCCAGCTTCCCTTAGAGCCATGTAACTAAATTCTGGCTAATTGGATAAGGAAGTGTCCCAGGGTAACTTCTGGGAACTTCCCTAGGGGTTCAAACCTCTGTGCATCCTTCTTTTCCTCTTCCTGCTGCTGGAAACTTGGATGCCACCATCTTGTGCATCAGGTTCAGGCACACATGATATATGAACCCTATCCCTCATACTTGGGAGCACCACACCAGCTTGGACCATCTACCTGGATTTTTACCTGAGAAATAAATCTACCTTGTTTAAGCCACTGCTAATTTGTTTCTTGTCACCTGCAACACCTAATCCGAAAAAATGGAGCTCCACCTCCTATCCTATCTGATATTAATAATAATATAATTCCAGATGGGCTAAAAATTTAGCCAAACCAAGTGGTGAATGATTTGGAACTAATAATCTTAAATTAGAGGAAGCCTTTCTAAAACAAAACAAGAAACACAAAACTGAGAAGTCATAAAGGAAAAGACTGATAGCGTTCTCCTTTCAAAACATCTAACATTTTTGGCCACCGTTAGCAGTGGTTACAAGTATTTTTCTCTCCATTTTCCCTTTATCTTTTAACTCCATGCGGCATCTTTTGTGGTCAGAAATATTATCACTGTGTGGTGTCTCACTGAACATTTGAAAATTCTGTTTGAAATGGAAAGCAGTTTGTATTTCTGAGCATATAATTTTGAGTGGGATGTTTGAAATTTTCACCAGTGCAGTGGTTAAAGTGGCAGTTCCAGAGAGAAACCAGCAGGTGTCGCTGTTCTCATTTTGGGCCAATGGTAGTTCCAGAAGATGCAAAAGGCGGAAATGAGGCCACTTGTGTGGCTGTTTCTGACTATGTGGAGCACCTGGACTTGTCCTGAGTTGGCTGTTAGTCAGCGGAAGGACACTGCTGGTTCTGGGCAAGAAACTTTTCGGTTAGCATTTGGGAAAAGGGCCCTTATTATGTGGAAATGTTTAGCAATAAATTAGGGTATTGCCCACTAATGCTTTAGAAAAATTTGAATATTTCAAGCCAAGAGTACAGCATTTCTTAACTGTGTTTGGAAGTCAAGGACTCATTTGAAAATCTCAAGAAAGCTATGATCCTCAGAAAAATGCATGTGTGTCTGCACATCTTTTTCTCTCTCAACATATACATACTTCATATAATTTAAGGGAGTTCATGGCCTTTATAATCTAGTGTTTCCTGATCTGAGTAATGTTCTGACGTATTTTATAGGAAAAAACAGTTTTGCAGAACCCCGCTCTTGGGGTTATTTTTTGAAATCATGACTCGCTTATTTACCAAATTTTTCTCCAGCTCTTCCCAGTGCCAGACACTGTTGTAGGTACTTGGCAATGCAGCAGCAAATTAGAAGGTAAAAGTCCTTACTCGCTAGGGGAGAGAGGGGCACTAAGCAAATAGACAAGAAAATGCCAGATAGTGTAAGCATATAAAGAAAACAAAAGGGGAGGGCACCTGGGTGGCTCAGTCATTAAGTGTCTGCCTTTGGCTCAGGTCATGATTCCGGAGTCCTAGGATCGAGTTCCGCATCGAGCTCCCCGCTCAGCGGGTCTCCCTCTGACCCTCCCCTCTGCTCATGCTCTTTCTCTCTCAAATAAATAAATAAAATCTTAAAAAAAAAAAAGAGGGGGGAAGGACTTTCTGAAGAGATGGCATGTAAATGAAGTTAAGAAAGGAGAGGTCAAAACACTGGGTGTGTCTTCCCGGCAAGGGAGCAGCTCCTGCAAGGGCCCCTGGATGGGCATGAGCTTGGCTGGATTGCCAGAGCCAGTGTTCTCCTCAGTTCTTCCCTTTCTCGCGTCCTCACATCCAGTCGATAGCAAGCCCTGTCAATTTTACTTATACATCTAAGTCAGTCGACTTCTGTTCCCAGTGTCACTGCCCTAATACAAACCACCTAGACCGTGGAAACAATCTAATTGGTTTTCTGGTTCTACTCTTACATCTCTCCCATCCATTTCCTGTGGAGTCTCAGCAGAGTGATCTTTTTATAAAGCATACCTTGTCATTTCCCCTCCCTGCTTGAAGGTATTCAACACCCCTTGTTCACAAGACCGCTGCCACCTCCCCAGTCTCACATTGTCCCACTCTCTTCTTCCTGGCCCCTCTGCGTTGGCCTCCTTGCTGTTCCTGGGATGCATTAAGTGCTCTCTACCTCTGGGCCATTCTGCATGCTGTTCCCTCTCCCCTGGGGCTCCCCTCACCCCCACTTCTCCTGTTTCACCCTGTACGTGGCTTGCATTTTTTATTCTTCAGGTCTCAGATCAAATATCTCCACCTCAGGTCTTTCCTAAATGACCTAGTTAAGGTAGTTTTGCTCACCCCCCATCAAGTTTTTTCCCAGCCAAGGAGCTTGTTCCATTCATATCCCTAGGACAATCTCTCACTAACTGTTTATTTCCTGGGTGGGATGATGCTTGAAGTATTCATTGCTTTGTTTCTTCATGGTTCTTCACCCCTCCTTCCCCAAATCTTATTCAGACCAGAAGACAAGAAGCTACAACTGCCTAAAGGGAAAGAGAGAGGAGACTGGGAACAAGAGTATAGAAAGTCTTGAATTTTCCATTCAAAGCCTGGATCTGAGAGTTATAGGACAACAGCAAATGTGTTAAAAGAATATTGACTGAACCAGATTTTCTTTCTACCCTTGATGCTAACTAAATAAGACCTGTAAATTCGTGTGTGTGTGTAAAGGGGAATATTGTTGAGGGCACAGTGGTAAAGGTAGAACTGTACATAAACCAAGAGTTAAATGCTATATGGAGGGTCCTGCACCCTACCCCCTACTCTTGTGCAGTCAGTCATGCTGTCAACCGCAACTCACCTAACAATGGCTCAAAACAGGGCTCCACATACTGGCCCGTGGGCCAGATCCAGACTGTCAACTGTTGTACAGCTGGAAAGCTAAGAAGAGTTTTTACATTATTAAATGGTTGGGAAAAATAAAAAAATAACACATTTATCAAATACTTTAAAGTATGCTATGCACTAAATGCTCCAAACCACGCATTTAGTTAAAACAACCCTATTAAGTAGGTATTACTACTCATCTTCTAAATGAGGAAATAGAAGCTTCTGTATGGTTTAAGTACATAGTCAAAGATCATACAGCTAGTTATAATTCAGCTGGAATTCAAACCCAGGGAGTCTTAACCCAGAACCTATGCTTTTAACTTTCTTCCCCACAAGAAAAGATCCAACACAACAGAGATAATGTATAAGTGGCAAAAGAGAGATGTGGACAACACAGTCTGGTGAGTTCCAGGGAAAGAAGATCACTGTTTCAGAGAAGCAAGAGAAGACTTTGTAGGCTAGTGAGATTATGTTTCTATCAGGATGGTAGTGAAGACTAACTTTAACCCTAATTAGGTAAATGTTATCTACCTCCCCCCAAAATAATTCCATTTATTATTCCAGTTATTATATTTTGTATTTTGTCAGTAAAAAAAATTGTGGAAATTTTCTTTCTTCAGATATAAGTACTTGTAAAATACCTTCTAGTTTATGTCTTTGCCTGCAAAGCCTAAAATATTTACTATCTGTTTTTTTACAAAAAAGTTTGAGGAACCCCAGTTTATACCATAAAGACATTTATTGTTATTTAAGAAGTCCAGATGTAGGTGATTCAAGGGTTAGTTCAGAAACTCAATGATGTCATCAAGGACTCAATCTTTTTCTTTTCTTTTCTCATTTTTTTCCCTCCACCAATTGTAGCATGTTACATTTTTATTGTTTGTTTCTTTGTTTGATCTTCTCATGGTCACAAAATGGCTGCTTTGGCTCCAACCCTTGCAGCTGGTAAGAAGAAAGAAGTTTAGACTGTGCATTTAGAGAGCAGAGACATCTCAGCAGGTGTGGAGTAGATGCAGACATTTTGTGACCACAATTTTTATGTGAGACAAACCCTGTTTGGTTAAACCACGATTATTTAAATTTTCTGTTATATCAGATGTACATAATCTTTTTTTTTTAAGATTTTATTTATTTATTTGAGAGAGAGAATGAAATAGAGCATGAGAGTGGGTAGGGTCAGAGGGAGAAGCAGACTCCTTGCTCAGCAGGGAGTCCAATGCGGGACTCAATCCCGGGACTCCAGGATCATGATCTGAGCCGAAGGCAGTCGCTTAACCAACTGAGCCACCCAGGTGCCCTCAGATGGACATAATCTTAATGAAAAAAAATCAGAGTCCCCAGCTCCTAAAAGAGAGGGTTCTCAGTAATCATGTGTAGAATGAGTGAATGAAATGCACATGCAGCCCTAAATCTTGTGGCAATAGATGGTCTGAAGATAGTAATGAGTGCAGAACCACAGAGCAGCATGACTCCAGAGACCCATTCACGTCACAGTCTTTGTACACAGCTCTCCTGGAACTCAACTCAGCACAGTGTAGAGACTGCCCCAGGAATTGTGCAACGTGGGACATTATTCAGATCATCCCAACTGCATATACATCAGTTTTCATGATTTTCATGTAAGTGAAAAAGCATAATTCAAAATTCCTTGCAAAAGTTATTTAAAAACTTGTTGATCTCCAAGAATATGCTACTCTGAGGGATAATGTCCAGAAGAACAATGTGGCCCTGAGATTTTCAGTCCCAAAGAGGTGACCACATAACCCTCGAAAGGTAGGTACCTCCTTTTAGCACATTTTATGGGTAGCCAATGGGCTTTATTTGCTATTAACTAGTTATATAACTTCAAGAGACAGAAAAAAGGGGCTCCTGGGTGGCTCAGTCATTAAGCGTCTGCCTTCGGCTCAGGTCAAGGTCCAAGGGTCCTGGGATCGAGCCCCACATCAGGCTCCCTGCTCGGAGGGAAGCCTTCTTCTCCCTCTCTCACTCCCCCTGCTTGTGTTCCCTCTCTTGCTGTGTCTCTCTCTGTCAAATAAATAAATAAAATCTTAAAAAAAAAAAGCCAATGTTCCCAGGGACCATAAAATTAAAAATTTTTTTGCGATACCAGTAAGAAAACTGAATTTGGAATCAAAATACAGATATTTGTTTGTTTGTTTTTTTAAAGATTTATTTATTTATTTTGAGAGAGTGAGAATGAGAGAGAGAGAGAGAGAGAGCACATGAGAGGGGGAAGGGCCAGAGGGAGAAGCAGGTTCTTCACTGAGCAGGGAGCCTGATGCAGGACTCGATCCCGGGACTCCAGGATCATGACCTGAGCCGAAGGCAGTCGCTTAACCAACTGAGCCACCCAGGCGCCCCAAAATACAGATATTTGAATCCCAGTTCCTAGGCTTACTAAATGTGTAACTTAGAGCAAGCCTCTTAACCTCTGTGAGACTTTATTTTCTAATTCATAAAATATTAATGCTGTTGGTTTAGAAAGAGCTCAAAATCTTCACAACTCTCTTCATAACTAAGGAAAAGAATCGCAAAGAGCCCTGTGGGAATACCATTCTAGGGGACAAGGCTTTTAGGGCCAACTCTGATCATTTGGCAATTGTTTTTCTGGAGCATTATGTTGAAAAGGATTCTGAGATGGAATCCAGATTCAGAAGGAAGAAGTACTGTGATCAATTAACAGTGTCTGCCCATGAGAGAGTAGCTATGCATATAGCCAGGTATTTGCTACCCCAAATGAGGTAGCAGCAGAAATCCATAGAAAGCTTTTAATTAAGTGGCGTAAATCCGGGCACAGTATGGGATGGAATGGGATGGAATGGAATGGAACAGAATGGAGAGCAAAAAAGAGAACCATAGACTGGCTACCTGGACCACTAAAGAATCCACCTTTTCACACAGCCCTCTTAAGCTACTTGGAGCCATCAGACTTCTCTTATAGTTGTTTGTGCATATTGTCTTTTCATTTTAGACTATAAATCCCTTGTTCTGGGACATTGGATAGATTTGATAATGTTTGTTGGATGAATGAGTGAATGAATAAACAAATGAATGAATGAGTGAACAAATAAACAGCTTTCCTACTTCTCTCTGTATGATGGTGAACAGGTCCTTACTGTAACTACATCAACTATAATTTGATACGTTCTCAACAACTTACAGAGCACATTCACCTCCATTAGCTCATGGAAAAAAATGTCTACATGTGCTTCTCTCCTTACTAAATGTTCAGCAACTTCCAAGTTAGAAGCCAGCACAGTTTAGGACAAGATGGAACTACACTCTTCTTTCAGCCACAGGGTACCTACCAATTAGCACAACCTATTTTTTCACTCATAAAGCCCTATTTATCGACAGTGTAACATAAAACTATTTTTGAATTCTAAACTTGGCCTACAAGTGTACAGTTTATTTTTACTAGGTACTCTTTAAAAGCAACTCTTTCCACCCCCTCAGGGCACCTATGAATGTATACAAGAAGCAGGCTGGTATATAAGGCGTTCAGCAAGTTAAACCATATATCTTATGGGGTTAAGTGAAAGAAATGTGGGGATTCTCTTTAAAAATGATTAAGGTGTGTGGAAAGACTCTGTATCCTGATTATTGTTTATTTTTTCCCCTTTGCTTTCGTCCTTCTGCAGCCTGCCTGTCCTGAGATGTAAGCTCCACAAGGCCCAAGGTCTTAGTTTTGTTTGCCAGTGTAGCCCATGCACCTAGAATGTTGACCAGCACTCGATAAATCCTTCGTAATGAAGGAACAAACTGGAACACAAAGCAGCTAAATTGCATGGTGTAGAGCCAGCAATCTGTAAAGGATTGTTGTTGAAAGTATGAGAATAGATCATTTCATCTATAAAACAGGAACACTTTCTCTTATAAGTTATGAAATACATAAAATTATTCCTGGAAACATTTTCATGAAATTATCCATACTATAAGGCTCACTTACATTCACCCTTACTTATCCCTTTGCTGAATTGCCTCTTCTTATTTCTGTTCCTTCTACCTGTATGCCCTTCCTGCAAGTGCAAATTCTACCCAGACCTTAAGGCCTGACCCAAGAGCTATCCCTTCCAAAAAAGTGTTCTGCAAACTAATTTCTCTCTCTCTCTTTTTTTTTTGAGTCCTTATAATGCCTGATTTGTACTTCTCTTAAAAGAAAAAAAAAAGACTCATTCTATTATAAACCTTATTATAGTTATTTTAGGAATATTTATTTATATACTTATTTTTTAATTCCTTCGGTGGCTGCCACCCAGGTGCCCTGGCGCCATTCTCCCACCTGCAGCGTCTCCAGCACCACGCGCCGCACAGGAGGGGGGCTGCATGGCCCTCGGAGGCTGCTAAGGGTGGGCCTGGGTTTTCAGACCCAGACAACCTGGATGACCCCGCTGTGGAGGTCAAGGAGGTTGAGGAGGTCGAGGTGTCATTGGAGGCAATGTTCCCAGGAGCCATTGCACAGGCAAATGCAGACACAGACACAGATGAAGGCGGTTGGCCCCCCCTCCCTAGGCACGAGCTGGGGACATTTTAATAGACTGTGAATCTATTCACCCTCACACTTGAAACAACAAAATGGACAGAACATATGGAACAACAATTTTTAAGACATGGGCCATGAGGCAGTGAAGGATAGTGATTCCTAAGGGTTGAGAAACAAATGAAATGAACCTACAATTGTCCCAACCCATTGTCTTAAGAGAGTTTTCAGGCTACAGTACCTGGAGGGGAGACTGAGGCAGAGCCTGACAGACACCCTGCACTGACGAGACATTCCTGAGAGTCTGGGGAGACAAGACAGCTGGAATTCACCAGAAAGAGTGCTGGGAAGGAGAGAGCTACACAGAGAGAATCCTGGAGATCTGTAGAGGCGCATCCACCAATACTCAGCAGAGGACTGACCAGTGCAGGTGTAAGGAAATACTCAGTGCTGGAGAGATAACCACCCTAAACTAAGGGTTAGAGAAACGAGGACCCAGTGCTGACACAGGGCTAGAAGATTGCCTGTTCCCCTCAGCCAAACTGGAAGACCTCATAGTTTACAGAGCATTGGGTAGATTACTCAGAAGAGCCTCTCCCCAGTAGCAGGAAATAATTAACCCTCAACTAAGCACAGCTCTGAGCCCTTTTAACAAATCTTAGAAGCAAGACCTGAGAGGATCAAACTGTTTTCAAGCAGCTTAACTGTATCCAAGAACAAAGCTCAAAAATACAAAAATAGCCAGCACCAAATAAGGTAAAATTCAGTGTCTAACATCCAGTAAAAACTTACCAGGCATGCAAAGAAACAAAAGAATGTGACCGGTAATGAGGATTAAAATCAATCAATCAAGGCAGACCTGAAACTGACCCATATGTTAGGAAAGCAAACAAGGACTTTAAAACAATTGTTACAACTCCATATGCTGAAAAGATGAATTAAGGTCATAGAAGATTTGATAAAGAGGCAAATCAAACCTCTAGAAATGAAAATTACAATGTCTAAAGTGAAAAACACACTGGATAGGATCAGTGGTTTTGAAGATAAAGCAATAGAAAATATCCAAAGTGGAACTCAAGTAAAAAATAATTTAACAGTGCCTTCTCAGTGCACTATGGGATAACTTCAAGTGGCCAAAGGAGGGAAGGGAGAGAGGGGAACAGAAATAATATTTTAGGAAATAATGGCTAGATATTTTCCAAATATGATGAAATTTGATGAAAACTGTAAACCATTAGTTCCAAGGATCTTGATGAACCCCAAGCCCAAAAAACGTGAAGAAGATCATATGAAGGCACATCATAACCAAATTGCTCAAAACCAGAGATAAAAAGAAAATTTTAAAAACAGCCACGGGGCAGGGGGGGGGATCAATGTTAAGTGTTAATGTTTAATGTTAACCTTAAACAATGTTAAAGATAAGGATGACATCAGACTTCTTGGAAACAATGGAAGTGAGAAGTTAGTGGAGAAACATCTATAAAATACTGAAAGAAAAATCTGTCAAACTATAATTGATATATGGTACAAACATCTTTCAAAAATGAAGATGAAATAAAAATTTTTTCAGACAGGAAAAGCTGAAGGAATTCATTACTGGCCAGCCTGCACTACAAGAAATGTCAAAGGACATTTTTTAGGCAGAAGCAAAATGACACCAGTTGAAAATATAGATCTATACAAAGAAACGAAGAGTGCTGGAAATAGTAGCTATGGGGATCAATGTTTTCTGTCTTATTATTCAAATCTCTTTAAATATTTCTTTATTTAAGTAAACTCTGCACCCATCGTGGGGCTTGAACTCATGACCTGGAGATCAAGAGTCGCATGCTCTTCCAGCTGAGCCAGCCAGGCGCCCCTTCACTATTTAAATCTCTTTAAAAGATAATTGATGGGGCACCTGGGTGGCTCAGTCGTTCAGCATCTGCCTTCGGCTCAGGGTTCTGGGATCAAGCCCCGCGGGAAGCCTGCTTCTCCCTCTCCCACTCCCCCTGCTTGGGTTCCCTCTCTCGCTGTCTCTATTTATTTATTTGACGGAGAGAGAGAGAGAGAACCCAAGCAGGGGGAATGGCAGGCAGAGAGAGAAAGCAGACTCCCTGCTCAGTGGGGAGCCCGATGCAGGGCTCGATCCCAGGACCCTGGGACCATGACCTGTGCCAAAGGCAGACGCTTAACTGACTGAGCCACCCAGGCGCCCCTATTCTTATACTTTCATAGCTGTTTTTATACCTGTGTTATCTTTACTATTAGACTTAGAGTGTAATCCCTTTATGCTAGTATCCTAATTACTCCTCTTTTAAGATTCTGAATTGGTCTTTGCAGACAAGCTCCCTTATTTCTTGTTTGTCCTCCAGGAAAATGATTGGAGGGGAGAAGGAGCCGGCTTGCTGAGAGATGGGGTTTTGCATGGATGAGAGGAATCCCTGAGGAGGCTGTTTTCTAGCAAGCATCTGCTTGGAGCCAGTGGACACCCCCTGCTGCTTATCTGGGTCTGCTATTTAGCCTTAGCATAAATTGCATTACTGATGGCCTTGCAAAATCACAATCTGAAACTGAAAATATGAAAAGCAGCAGGAAGAAACTATTAAAGAAAGACATTAGTCAATTAATAATGGCCAATTTAATCAGCTCCCCAGGAAGGAAGAGGAAACGAACACTCAGCCACCGCTAGAAGCTTTACGTAGGGAAACTCACTTAATCCTGTGAGTGATGCATTAGTCAACCTCGACAGATGAAGAAATGGAGATTTGGAAAAGTAAAGTATCATGCCCAAGATCACACAATGGATAGCCTCAGAGTTCTACTTAAACAATCCCTGGGTCTTTCAGATAAAAAAAAAAAACCAAAGGCAGCATTTTAAAGTGACATATTCGCAATTTTATTTAGAAGTCTATCATCTGTAATTACCTCAAATGTGTTTTATTTTTTCATCTATAAAGAAAAAATGAAAATATTTATAAGATGTTTAAAAATTCTCAGACTATAAACACATACAGATGCATACATATTTCTTAGCAACGTAAGTAATATCACAAAGAAAGTTATCGTAATTTAAGTAAATAATACCGCAAGGAAAATTATAATATTCAAGAAAAGAAAAACAGTTTCTGAAGTCTTAAGTTCTCTCAGTTGTACTTAGAAAGAAAACTCAAAGGAGATGTCAGGATTAATAGAATAGTAGTGCATCATAATTCTCTGTTAATTTGAAATGCACTCTCTGTGGATGCTGAAGATTTGAAGACCTTTCTAAAGAACCAAAGTGAAAAATCTAAATTGCTTTTTCGTTATAATAACCTAATTTCTTTAGTAGCTATAGGATAAACCAAGGACAAGAGCTCTTTATTATAAACAGATCCCACATTTTGAAGCTGTTGTTCGTGATTCAAAAAGAGGGAACAAAGATCTGCAGGGTGAATGTGATTTATTGCTCATGAAGCGGAGGTTGGATGGTGTAGTGAGTTGAATGGTGGCCCCCGCCCCACCAAAAGATATGTCCGCATTAAATCCCTGGAACCTGTGAAGAGTCATTTATTTGGAAAACGGTCATTGTGGATGTAATTAAGTTAAGGATCTTGAAATGAGGAGATCATCCTGGATTATCTGAGCAGGCTCTAAATCCAATGACAAGTCTCGTTATAAGAAAAAAGGGGGGGGGAACGAACAGAGAAGGCAGAGATTGGAGTTTATGCTGCCCCAAGCCCAGGAAGCTGGAAGAGGGAAGGAACATTCTTTCCTAGGGCCTTCCGAGGGAGCACCGCCCTACTGACACCTTGATTTCAGACTTCTGACTTCAAGAACTCTAAGAGAATAAATGTACGGTTATAATCCACCAAGTGTGTGGTCATTCATTATGGCAGCCCTAGAAAATTAATACAAATGGGGGCAGTTTAACCAGAAAAACTTGTTTCAGTGAAGGGTTGCTCCTCAGAGCCAATTTTCCCTGACTCTTTCCTAGCCAAAGAATGGATGAAGGCTCTTGATAATTAAATGTAATTTCTAAGGGGAAAATGTGTCATTATGATGATACGGAGTTAACTGTTGCCTGCGGTGCAGAATGATTTAAGTTTGCAAATTCCACAATTGTTCTAATAGACTGATAGATGATGGCTGTTGTTCCCTGAGGATTAAATTATTTTCTATTATGGTTTAGGAGAAATTTAGGATGGAAACTTTTCTCAAGTGCACAAATTTCCCTAGTTTTGTTTTTTTTCCCCCAAAATGCCTATTACAAAGCTTTGAGTAAATGAATAGAAAAGGAAATTTAGTTACAATGAAAATTAGGCAACAATCTATCTAGCCAGCAGGTCTATAGTGCCCCAGGGCTGATTTAGCTCAATCACAGAGTCAAACTCATAATGCATGTTGCATAATCATTTGCAACTACGCTATGCCTTAAAGTTGTGGTTTTTAGGATGTTATATAGTCAGGATGAGTGGTGTTTTCAAGAATTGCTTTTGAAGAACAACCGGGCAACTTGAAAATGTTCTTGACTTTGATCACCGAATCCACTTCTGCATATCTATCCCAATAAAATAACCCTAAATTTAAAAATAAAAAGTTATAAATGAAATGATCTTCTCATGGGATCACTTAAAAGAGCAAAATATTAGTAAATGTAATCGTGGAATGGTTTAAAAATTCTCTGTTGTTTTTGGATGGCTCAGTCGGTTAAGCGTCTGACTCTTGATTATAGCTCCAGTCGTGATTTCAGTTGTGAGATCGAACCCTACATTGGTCTCTGTGCTCAGTGGGGAATCTACTTGAGATTCTGTCTCTCCCTCGCCTTCTGTCCCTTCCCCACCCTCTCTCTCTAAAATAAATACATAAATAAAATCTTTTAAAAATATCTATCTTGTTTGGAATATCATGCAACCATTAAATATGGTGCTTTTGAAGACTCTATAGTAAACTGGACACATCTTTTAATAATAATATATAAGAGCAGCCTGAAAAAATGAACTTAGAAAATGATTAAAACAATGTAAAAATTATGCCTGGAAAAACTGATAGAGGCAAATACACTGAAAAGTCAGATAACAGAAGGTATACAGGCCATGGTTCCTCATATTCATTTTTAAAATGTTATCATAATTGTTTTGGTTCAAGTTGTGAACTGAACAAAGCCAATTTGGTCATGTGCAACCACTGCTTTTTTTTTTTTTTTTTTGGTCAATATGAATAGCTCTGAATAGTATATATAACTATGCACCTTCTCTCTCCTTCCCTTATATGCTCAGCATCCTAACTACCAGGTAGTATCTCAAAATGAAAGCAAGTGTCAGACCAAATTCGGACATGCATTCAAGCATTCCTTAGAAAAAGATACTAAAAGAGTGTATATTACTTGTTCTGCTAGCTGGATGAAGTCCTTATGTTCTGAAATTTTAGGTGCTTTACCACCTTTATATGAAAAATCTGCATGAAAAAAACGGGATTCAAGGTATAGTCATCAAGGTATAGAGTCGGCATGGGGTAACCAGAAAACTTCCAGTTATTAACTGGTCCCAGAACTGTTTAGGAATCAGCCTTTTTGCACCATTTTTTCCACCTTTTTTTCCCCCACACCCTGGATAGTGTATCTTCAAAATATTTTAGCCAGTCTCATATCCTGACAGCCACTGGTGTCATAAACAAAAACTCATTTTTAATACATGCCCTGTATTTAATACATCCCCTGTATTTAATAAAACTCATTTTAATACATCCCCCTAGCAGAGGAAAAGGTAACCTCTCTCTAGTAGAAGATGCCATCTGTAGCAGCCTCTATAATTCTTTTTATAAGCAAGGTTAAACATTCATTCAAAAATTCTTAGACATATCTTTAGTCATAAAGTCAAGAAAGGAAGAAAAAAACCTCAAATAAACAATAGCAATAGATCCACAGGTGATTCAGATATTGAAGTTAACAGATGTGGGTTTTATTTTTTTTCTTCTAAAGATTTTATTTATTTATTTGACAGAGAGAGAGAGAGAAAAAACAAGCAGGGGGAGTGGGAGAGGAAGAGGCAGGCTTCCCGCCAGACAGGGCGCCAGATGCGGGGCTCGATCCCAGGACCCTGGAACCATAACCTGAGCCGAAGGCAGACGCTTAACTGACCCAGGGGCCCCTGGATGTGGGCTTTAAAATAACTATGAATAATATGTTCAAGAAAATTGGGAAAAAGATAGATAAAAAAGAAAGAGGATTTCTTAGACTTTCAAGGAATTGGAATCTAAACATAAAACATCTAAATTACCGTTATCATAACAGTGTTGTATTAAAAAAACATTTCTGCTGAGTGTGAGCTGAGATAAAAAAGACAACACTTTTGTGGAGCTCGGTGACAGCTTCCCCCACCCCTGATACAGTCGACGCTAGGAACGTGCTGCTGCTGCGAAGGTCCAGACCTCAGCAGTGATACACCACCGACTGAAGCCCCTGCAAGGGACCTGTGCTGGGGTAGAGGCCTGGAGGCTGGGAGAACAGCTCAGGGGGCTCAGAGGAGCCAGCGGAATGAGATCTCCATCCAAACTGGGTTTAGAATCTGCTGTCATAGGCAGCAACATTGTTATGGGAACTTGGCAAAAATGAAATAGCAGTCAATATAGAAGATTTCCAAACCACTGATCTTCATTTTTTAAGATTTTATTTATTTATTTGAGAAAGAGAATGAGCAAGAGAGAGCACGGGTGGAGGGGGGCAGGCAGAGGGAAAGGGAAAAGCAGACTCCCAGCTGACAGGGAGCCCGATGCGGGGCTTGATTCCAGGACCCTGGGACCATGACCTGAGTGGAAGGCAGGTGCTTAACTGACTGAGCCACCCAGGTGCCCCAAACCACTGATCCTTAAAGTGGGGTGCAGGCAGTCTGGAAATACATAGATACTCTGTTAGGTTTTAGGCAAGAAATGTTAAAACTTTTATTTTCGAGTCACCTTTGAAATGCCTGTGTATTTATTTTTATTGTGTACATACTATATTGGTATTGTGGAACATACTAACTTATAAATAAATAGATAAACTTTGGGAGTGAGTCCAAGTTTTATTTTGTTTTGTTTTGACTGCCAACCAAAGTATGGAGACCATGTCTCTAAGCCTACATATTCATTTACCAAATTCCAGATTGCTTCTACTACCTCATGATTCAAATCCCATCACAGCTGGTTAGTGTCTGAATTTGCAGTTTCATTTGCTTACCTCCGTTTTATACATCTATAATTTCTTGGAACTCAGAACTTTCTGTGAACTAGATTAAGATGGCAATCTTAATTTTGGGGAAAGAGAATAGTTTTCTTAGAGTTAAGTTTCCTATACATTTTTGGTTAAAACTTTGCCTTTTGCTATTATTTGTTTTCTAGAGTCCTCATAAACAATAAAATAGGTGAATAAGTAGTAAATTAGTTATAAAAGAAACAGTAAGGTATAGATTTTTTAGCTTCTCTGGTTTTTTTTTTTATGGATATATACTCTTAGCGTGATTTTTTTTTGTTACAAATGTATAATATACTCATCTAACTATTCTAACCTGGTATGATGGAATTAAACTTAGCACATTAAGGTAGAATGAGGGCCCGCTGACACCCAAGATTTGCTGATGTCTTGAAACACTTGAGAAGCATTATTTTCTTTTTTGGCTTTGATATCTGATATATGTGTCAGTAGCACTAGGAATGGGAACTTTTTGAGCTGACATAAATTTTGTGTATGCATAAATAAATGGATAGTCGCGAGAGCAGATTTTGAGAGTAGACAAGAGAAGGAAGTGAAGGCCCTTGGCAGCGGAAGAAGAGAGAGGTCCCACTAGGAGGCATGGAAAACACACTACATCCCACCTCCCAGTTTTGCCTGGGAGAAGCCCTGCATCTTAGAGTCTGAGGAATTGGAAGAAAACTCAGAGGTCATTTAGCCCAACTGTGACTGAGGGGGTTCCCAGGATGTGGGACTTGCAGTTTTAAAATGGGGAAAGTCCCAGAAAACCTCACGCACCCTCCCCCCTTCTGTAAGGATCCGTTCCTACATGATAAACATAGGCTACTACTGCTTTCAGTTTACAAATGAGGCTGGTGGTCGGCCACATCTCTGTCAGAATGCTCTCAGTGATGGGAAGCCAGGTAATGGGTCTTTAGAGGCTACCTTCTCCAACTGAAATATTTTCCCCTGTCATTTACATGCATCAGTCCTTTCTTATATGCAAATCACAGGTCTTCAATTTTATAAGTTTAGAATATCAACTTGTTTGAGAGATTAAAAAAAAAATTCAAACAACTCTACCTCCCTTATTCCCCAGTTCAATGTCATGATTTCAATTTAATTCAGCCTACAAGGCCTGTGCTAGGCCCAGGAAGAGATCTAATAAAAGGACATGGACCAATGAACAAATCTATAAAGTGATATATTAGACACATTGATAAATGTGTCTAAATATGGGAGTCCAAGGTAAGTGCCTTTTTTGGAATAAAAGTGTGTATAAATATGCAATGCTTGCAAGAAATAGAAGAGCAGATAATTAAATCTAATTAAAAAAAATAGAAGAGCAGATAATTAAACCATAGCACGTTATTTGCTACAGTTTATCCAATCAAACTTGACAAGTTAATTCAAATAGGCTTGATTGAGTATGTAGACATCTTCAGCTCTCAGGTAGAATGACAAACTTTGATTAAAGAAAAAAATTGTATTGTAAAAATAGTACTATAAAGATAACTTTGAGAGAGAGGAAAGACTGAAGGGAAGGCACAGCTTCAATTATAATCCATATTCACTAACTGTCATTATTAACAAGGAGATAAAACCCATTATAGTTAAATGTGCATAAGGTACTAAATTTAGCAGCTGTGCAATAGCACTGAAATGCAAAATAAAAGGGAAACCTAGAATAATTTTGGCAAGGCAAAATAAATAAGAGAGGTTAACATTAATATTAGAAATACAATTAACTTGGCTGGAGTGGGCAAGCACATGACTTAACACTAGCCTGAAATGTACTTTAAGGTAAAAATAATCTGATTTTTCTTTCTTTCCATTTTTTAGATTAAGTTTCTGCACAGGCCAAATATACCAGATGATCGTGAAATTTCCACTTCAATTTGCATGCCTAAGTATAGTCTTGCACATTAGAAATGAGAACAAAATGAAATGTAACCAATAGAATGTAAGGGAATACATCTTTAAAGATGGAATCAATTCTCAGACATTTGAGAATAAATGCTTGATATCAATAAAAACAAATTTAAGCTTGGGTCATGATTATCAGATTTTTCTTCATTCTACTGACAATTCTATAACATCAGTGTAACCTGATTTCTGGATATTTTTTTTCCACGCAACAGATTCTTTGTTTAATTGATGTGTCTAAATTTTCAGGTGATTTGGAGGTTTGAAATTTGAAGCCAAAAACCACAGAAGAACATGCTATGCACGTAGCAAGTAAGTCTATAGACAGCATACTATTTTTGTCCTTGGGACTATTTTATATGATGGTTATCTCTAGTGCTGGGTTTTTTGGAAATCCTATAATTTTCAGCAAGGAGATGTCTAGTTGTGACTTTGGATCCTGAAATTCTGGCCAGTCATGGACTCAAAATATGCAGTTTTAAGATAAAATAATGAAATTTGGATAACTGCTGGTGTTTTACATACACAGTGAATTTCAGACAATGGATTTTTAGTTTGATTACAAGTGCTATATATTTTTTAAATTTAATTTAATTTAATTTTTTAAAGGTTTTATTTATTTATTTGGCAGAGAGATCCAGAGAGAGAACAAGTAGGCAGAGAGGCAGGCAGAGGGAGAGGGAGAAGCAGGCTCCCCACCGAGCAGGGAGCCCGATGCGGGGCTCGATCCCAGGATCCTGGGATCATGACCTGAGCTGAAGGCAGCCGCTTAACCGACTGAGCCACCCAGGCGCCCCTATTTTTTAAATTTTAGTTTGAGTATCAAGAATAAAAAGAAAAGTATACTATTATCGTTTCTACACTATTTAAAGTGCAGCTAAAAAATGAGCCCATCTTATTAGAATATCTTCCAAAGAGTAAAGATACTAGGAAGGAATAAATAGAGTAAGTAAAGGGAGTAACACTGTTGCCTCAAACGTTGGGTTAGTCTAGGAAACAAAGGATCAGAAAGAACTTCAGAGGGCTTCTTAATATATATTTCTTGTTTTGTTGAATACATGTGATCTCTCTGCTATGTCTCAGGTTTTTTTCTTTTTAACCTCACTCATCTTCTGGTCTCCTCTCCTGATTGTATTTCAGCGGTGTAAATGAGAAGGCCGCGCTGATGCTCTTCTTCCCAACAGAATTTTATTTTTTCTTTGAAAATGAAGAACTATCCTCCACTGGCTGGAGCAGGATTTTAGGGTGAAGATAGGGTTAGGCTGCTTTCAGGTTCTTTATACAAGGCTCCGGTCATTCTATTTTACATTTTTGCTATCAGAATTATTCTGTATATCAACAAACCTGACCTTATTCAAATAATTTTGATTTTTTAAAACAGATCAGGGATGTCACTAAGTATGGGCATATCTGTGAAAGGCTTTATGTAGAAACTAAGGTATCTTTTGTAAGGAATAGGGGGACAAAAGTAAATGTGATTATAATCCATCATATAATTTCTAAACAGTCTCATTGTGAACCTTTCACAGTAAGATGAAATGTGTGTATGTCTGCCTTTTCCTTATACCTACAATGTTACAGCTTGGGGTCATTCTCCCCAAGTCTTTTGCTATCTAAATCATCTTTTCAACTATATATGGATAGTTGAAATTCCATCCCTTCAATATCTCTATGAGAGAGTATGTTGTCTTCAAGAAGTTAGAAATGGCAAATTCCCTTCCAAACCTGTTTATGTGCTCTACTGGTTCTCAAAACTAATGAGGCTGGATTTGCATTTATTCAATTCTAAATAAGTCACTAAATAAGGGTAATCAATTAGTTAGGGATGTTATTCATGAACACAGGATACTGACTAATTCATGAATTCAACCAATGAACGTGGGTGAGATTTTTTTCATTTATTTTAAAGAGAAGCCAAAGAGTTAGAAGAGTTATTTCTTCTTTTAAATTTAACTACGTTTTTTTTTTTGAAAGATTTTATTTTATTTATTTGACAGAGAGAGACACAGCAAGAGAGAGAACACAAGCAAGGGGAGTGGGAGAGGGAGAAGCAGGCTTCCCACAGAGCAGGGAGCCCCATGTGGGGCTCGATCCCAGGACCCTGAGATCATGACCTGAACTGAAGGCAGATGCCTAACGACTGAGCCACCCAGGTGCCCCAAATTTAGCTATGTTTTATTGTTATTTATTTATTTTTGTTTGTTTATTTACTTCTGAGGTAAAATTGACACATCATGGTGATTCAATTTTTTATACCTTATGAAATGATCCCCATGCTAAGTCTAGATATCTTCTGTCACCATACAAAGTTATTACACTATGATAGACTCTATGCCCTGTGCTCTACATTACATCCCCATGACTTATTTATTTTGTAACCGGAAGTTTGTACTTCTTTTTTTTTTTTTTAAAGATTTTATCCATTTATTTGACAGAGAGAGACAGCGAGAGCAGGAACACAAGCAGGGGGAGTGGGAGAGGGAGAAGCAGGCTTCCCGCCGAGCAGGGAGCCCGATGCGGAACTCGATCCCAGGACCCCGGGATCATGACCCGAGCCGAAGGCAGACGCTTAACGACTGAGCCACCCCGGCGCCCTGTACTTCTTTTTTTTTTTTTTTTAACATTTTATTTATTTATTTGAGAGAGAGAGAGATAGCATGAGAGGTGGGAGGGTCTGAGGGAGAAGCAGACGCCCTGCTGAGCAGGGAGCCCGATGTGGGACTCGATCCCGGGACTCCAGGATTATGACCTGAGCCGAAGGCAGTTGCTTAACCAACTGAGCCACTCAGGTGCCAGGAAGTTTGTACTTCTTAATCCCTTTCACCTATTTCACCCATCTCCAACTCCTCCCCCCTCTGATAACCAATGGTTTGTTTCCCCTATTTATGAGTCTGTTTCTGTTTTGTTTTTTAGATTCCACATATGAATGAAATCATTAGTTGTTTTTCTCTGCTGATTTATTTCACTTAGTGTAATGCCCTGTGGGCCCATCCATATTGTTGCAAATGGCAAGATTTCATTCTTTTTTATGGCTGAATAATATTCATTACACACACACACACACACACACACACACACACACGGATCCTTAGCTTGGCTATTGGAAATAATGCTACAAAGAACATAGGGGCACATGTATATCTTTGGATTGGTGTTTTCATTTTCTTCAAACAAATACCCAGAAGTGGGATTGCTAGATCGAGAACAGTTATTTCTTGCGTTGAAATCTCAGATGAACTCTGAAAATCACTTGCAAAAATAGTTTCTTAAACTTATAAGTCTAAAACTAAAGACTATGACAGCCAATATATGTATATACATTCCCAAACACCACTTACAAAACAAAACAAGAAACACTAGAGAAGAAATTTTAAAGAACTTTTAAAGGTCTTCCTAATATATTGGTTTCTTATTCAGTTCAGGGAGTTTTATCAGATATTTTACCAGACTAAGATATACATTTTACCCAAACACATAAACCAATTTATGAGAAATTTAGGAGTGTATTGTTTTTACATAATTCCCATAAATTAATGGTCATTTAATTCCTATTATACAACTCGCAGGTAGTTACACCTCTTAAAGCAAACTTTCAAGATAAGCTCACTATATGGTGGAAGACCAAGTCTTAAGTTTTTACCCCCAAATTAAACCTCAGATTAGTATTCTTTATAAAATGTAAGATTTGGAATTTCTTTTCATGGAGTTGATTTACAACACTCAGTAAGTATTTAGTGAGCATGTACCATGTGCCAAACGTAGCACTATTCGTATTAGGAGGTAAAGAGGACTAAAATAAACAACAGTAACATATTACCTAACATTAAAGGCCTCAATTAACAGAGAGGAAAGATACTGACTACGTCTTGTGCTGAGCATTTTCAGTAGGCATCTCATTGAATCTTCCCAACAACCCCTTGTAATAGGTACAAGTGTAACCCATTGAACAGGTGAAGAAACTGGCTCAGGGAAACTCAGTAACTTGTAAAGAGCACCCAAGTAGTGAAGAGCAGGATCAAAAATAGAGCCCATCATCATTTGGCTCCAATCCTATGCTTTAACAGCCTACCATAGCTTCCTGGTGCAGCACCTCAGGAAAGAGACAGTGAACCCTGGGAGGCAGGAGGGAGCTGGTGTCATAAAGGAGGTGATTTTTTTTTTTTAAGATTTTATTTATTTGACAGAGAGAGAGAGAGAGAGGGAGAGAGAGCACAAGCGGGGGGGTGGGGGGGTGGACAACAGGCAGAGGCAGAAGGAAAAGCAGCCTCCCCGCTGAGCAGGGATCCTGAAAAGGGGCTGGATCCCAGGACCCTGGGATCATGACCTGAGCCAAAGGCAGATGTTTAACCAACTGAGCCACCCAGGCACTCCAGGGGAGGTGATATTTTAAGTGCATCTCTAAATAAGCTGTTTTCAGGCAATTGTGTCAGGGAAAGAAAGTTGGAGGGAAGTATATCACAGAAAAGTGTGTATAGTATTATAGGCAGGTCCTGTGGAGCAGGTAGAAAATCATGAAAGAGGGTAGCATGTTTGCCAAGATGCTGGTGGTATGAAGAGTGCCTAGGATGGGAGATGGGGCTGTATTGGTTGGTAGAACCACCTTGAGTGCCATCTCGATTTTATCCTTTAGGTAGGCTTTGGGGTGGAGTAGGAGTGGAGTAGACAGGTCCTTGAAGGATTTTTAAGCAGGAATGAGTTATCAGATTTGTACTTTGAAAGGTAACTCTGGCACAGAAGTGTGGAAGAAGGTGCGTTGAGTGGGGATGAGGGATGGTGGTGGTGGTGGTGCTGCTGGTGGTGCTGGTGTTGGTTGTGGAGAAACCAGAGGCAGGGAGCCCACACCTTGTTCTCTGTGAGAGATGACAAGGTTATGAGAGACTAAAGGCTATTGCAGGAGAATAGAGAGAAGTGACAGATCTGAGACAGGAACTTAAAGTTTTGATGCCCAATTGAATGTGGAGAGGAAAGGAGATGAGTGAGAGGGACTCCCATCCCATCTGGGTGGGGTGATCCTCAGATTTCTGAATTGGAGAGCTAGAATGTAGTGCTCATTTCCAGGACTCTAGAAGGAGGAGAAGTTGGAGGTGAGTTTTGGATGTGATAAGCTTGGGGTGACTGTGGGTCATTCTACTGGGAGATGGTTAAGAGGAGGCTAGACACATCTGGTTGTCACTATTCCATGAGTGGCTCCACTCAAGAGCCACCCTTACCTTCTATTATTATCCTGCCTATCTTATCAGTCACCAAGGCCTGTCAATTCTACCTTCTTAAATATTTCTTTAATCCCCACTTACATATATCTCTGAATCAGTCATTTGGATTCGTGTGTGCAGTGCTAAATAACAGGAAACACCTTTGTGTTTCTATAAGGCCCTTCAAAATCAGATCTTCTTCGGCTTTATCTCTCTCTTTTTTTTTTTTAAAGATTTTATTTATCCGACAGTGAGAGACACAGCAAGAGAGGGAACACAAGCAGGGGGAGCGGGAGAGGGAGAGGCAGGCCCCCCACGGAGCGGGGAGCCTGATGCGGGGCTCGATCCCAGGACCCCGGGATCATGACCTGAGCCGAAGGCAGACGCTTAACGACCGAGCCACCCAGGCGCCCCCGGCTTTATCTCTCTTGACACCATCCCACAGAGAGCCTGCACACCAGCCACGCTGAAGCAGCCACGCTGAAGCAGCCACACTTCCCACGAGATCATGATCTCTCACTTCCGTGTCCAAGAACAAAGGTATGTGTCCAACTCCGACCCCACTCCCTGGCTACACGCCAGAGAGAGGCAATAATGAATAAGACAGGGCTGACCCTCCAAGAGTGCGTAGTACACAATCAGAAAATTGTGGCTCATCTGAGTCATATTTATGTCCCTTCTTCGAGTTTCACTGACAGCAAAAAGCTAGGCCCCCAGATGTTCATTTAAATTAAGTAGGCAGTTCTACTGCAGAGAATCTGGTGATTACTTAATCATAATATAAAATAGATGGTTCATGTACTCATGTTGTTTAATTCTACTGGAATTAGTGAAAATGTGAGGGGAGTTCTATTATATATGCCGTAAATATGTCCTGCATGTAAAAAGTTAAAATAGCTTGTTTTATTATGCTACAGTAAGCAGAGCAAAATTTATAATAAAATATTCTGTTGAATACTCAGAATTCTAAAAATGTCTTGGCTGTAGATAGGATAACCTGCAATTACTTTATTATCATCTAATGCATAAAACTGAAATTATTTATGGCCAGAAACAGACTTTCAACTTTCACTTGGTAAAGGCAATATTTTATTCAGCCCAGACAAAAACACTTGTAATAATCTTGCTTAAAGTAGTCCATTCAGATTAAGCCAAAATTATCCCAGAAATTTTTTTTTTAAGATTTTATTTATTTGAGAGAGAGAGAATGAGGGATAGAGAGCACGAGAGGGAAGAGGGTCAGAGGGAGAAGCAGACTCCCTGCTGAGCAGGGAGCCCGATGTGGGACTCAATCCCCGGACTGCAGGATCATGACCTGAGCCGAAGACAGTCGCTTAACCAACTGAGCCACCCAGGCGCCCCATCCCAGAGAATTAATATTGAAAACAGGCTGGGGGTTGTCTGAACTGTGATAACCCCCAAAATGAGAGGATAAACATTCTTCTTGCTAAGATTTCTTTGGAAAACCCCTGTGCTGCTCCAAGGAAGATAAAACAAAGGTAAATAGCGTGTGCAACCAATATCTTGCTTAATAGAGTGATTTATTTTCTGGCCTACTAACCACTGACAGGAGCACATCTGTCTTTTCCCAGTTGCTCTGGGTTTGTTCATCCCTCTGAGCCTGAATTCGGAGAGCAAGCAGTGGAGTGCAGAAAGAGTTTAAGACCTCTATAGATGGATGTGTGGCATCCATCACATTGCAACTGAATTATGGCTTGAGTTTAAGGTAAACTACTCAATCGCCTTGTGCCTCGGTTTCCCCGTCTACAGAACGGGGATTGCTGAAGGGGTTAAATAAGATCATACAGATCTTGGAACAGTGCCTGGCATATAGCAAACCCTCAACATATGTGAGTTACCATTATATGTCAAGAGTTCCCCTCAGCGTCCCAGCTGCCCTTTCTAAATATTAGCACGATAAATAGAAATGGCATCAGAACGTGAGGGGGCAGAGGCCACGTGATCCCTCCACGAAAGCCACTTGCAGGGGCCTCCAGAGAGTTAGCAATAAGCCGGGAAAAGGAAAGGTAGGCGCGTCGGTGGCCCGCGCGATTTCCCGCCGCGCCCGCGTCCCGGGCGGCGGGCGGGCTCCGGGGGCGCCCGGGCCACGGCGGCGGCGGCGGCGGCGGCGGCGGCGGCGCGAGCGGCGCCTCCGGGCCGGTGAATCATCCCGGCAGACACCGAGAGCCGTGGCAGCAGAGAGCAGCGCTGGAAAATGGCTGAAGCGGGCACGGGCTTTCTGGAGCAGCTCAAGTCCTGCATAGTTTGGTCTTGGACTTATCTCTGGACCGTGTGGTTCTTCATCGTGCTCTTCCTGGTCTACATTCTGCGGGTGCCCTTGAAAATCAACGACAACTTGAGCACAGGTAAGGCCGGGGCCGCCGGGCCCGCGGCGCTCACCCCTCCCCCGCCCCGGAAAGTTAGTGCAACTCGCGCGGGGCCGCGGCTGGCGGGGGCGGGAAGCCGGGCGCGCGCTCGGGGACGCGCCGGGCCTGCGCACCCGACGTCCGCGGCCACCTGCCGGGGACCGGGCTCCTCAGGTAGCGGGGCCAGGCTGCGGGGTCGCCGGGCCCATGTGGGGGCGGCCGGCGGCCCTCCCCGCCCTGCGGCCCCGCGGCCCCGCGACACCGCGGAGGTGGAGCCGCGCCGCGCACACGGTGCGAGGCGCGCCCGGCAGGCGGCGACTGCACCGCGGCCCGATGGGGCCGCCCTGCTGGGGGCCGGTCGGCGGGCGACGGAGGAGGACGGGCGTCGGGAGCGAGGGAGTTCTGGCGGACGCCCCCTCGGGTGTCGGCGCGCGGACCCCGAGGTTCTCCTCAGAGTTAGACCGTGCCCTTCCTCACACCCTGTGGGCCGAGGGTGCCGAACATCCGAAGTGTAGTCGGACCGGGCGTCTCTCCCCGGCCGGCGCCACTCCGCCGGCTGAGGGCGCCTCGGTGGGAGGGCTGCCCAGGGGTGCCCGGCGCCGAAGCCCCCCAGCCGGAGCCGAGGCCGGACCAGGGGGCCGGGACTGTCCGGGCTGCGCCCTCGGGGGCCCGGATTGGAGCCCCCGCGGCTGAGCGGGGAGCGGGTCGCTCTGATTTCCATGGGCAGAGGGATACCTCGCTGGGGTGTGGATGACGTGTCGGGTTACCAAACGGAATGTCAAAGGCACGAAAGGAGAGACGGGAAATCGAATTCGTGATGGTTTTAAAGGCTCTCTACCCTTCTCTCTGTCCTCTCCTCGCCCGCCTTGGGCTCCGGTGACTAGCCTTGTCCGGAATCCTTCATAAAGCTCCACAGGCTAAGAAGTGAGTCCCTCATGTCTCATACGGTCCTAAGTGCGGAAGGTAATTGGCACAGGATCTTAATAAACTGGCAGCTAGCCGACCGCCGAATCATTAAAAAACAACCACAAAGAAAATCCACACCAACAGTAACACTCCAGAGACAATTCAGAAACACAAAGTATATTTTGAAGCAAGGGTTACAGCCCTTCTTTGAAGTCTGGAAGTAGCTGTGGGACTCAAGTTACAGAGTTTAAAAAAATTTTTTTAAAAATATTTTTTAGTTTCACAGTACTTTGGAAAATCCTTACAGTCCCGAATATGTATGTAATGTATTATATTCCACCTAGTGTGTGATTTATATAGTCTGGGGGTCCAGATCTGGCAATGCATTTTCCTGTGTGGTGTTAACTGCACTAAACTAATTTTTAGAACACTTGAGATGATTTACTCATTTTGTTAGATACTTGTGCCTTTAAATTCTAAACCTCAGGCATCTTCATTACTCTTAACTTGAACTCCTGTTCATATTTACATTTGTTTCTTAGTGTCCCTGGGAGACAGATAGGATTCTGCACCCTAGAATCATCTTGCCATTTTAATAGGTGTTGCTCAGCCCTTGGATTTATTCATCTCAAAGACTGTGGCTTTCTGGCTGTTTTTCTTTCAGAGTGGCTGATTGTCACAGTACTATCTTCTTGGTTTAGGCAAATGTATCTCCAAGATACCTCTAGTCCCAAAGCCCTGTGATTTTAAGAAGTTATTTGAATAGATGTGGTAAGGGAATCCTATATTTATTGATAAACGGGTTTGATTTTTTTCTCCCTAAAAATTTATTGTAGGATTTTTAAAAGTGTGAATGTTTCTCATTTAATACACATTTAAAATTTGTATTTTGGAATACATATTTGTACACCACATTTTTAAAAAGTAGGTTAAATAATCATCTGTGTGTGTATATGTGTGCATGTGCCCGTAAGTGCAACTTACCAATGCTCTGTGCAGAACAGGCAAGAAGCAAAAGACCTACTGGGAAACTATGTAGTTTTTAAGGAAGAGGATACTGTAGTTAGATCTTCTCGGAGCAGCTTTAAATCTGGCACACCTCACAAATCCCTTTGTTAATTTGTATAGGATTGTTGCTCATCGGGGCTTATAAGAGGTAGAAAATACCAAGATGTACAGCCCATTAGGGCTGGATCTCATCAGGTGTAGAATGGAGGGAGCCTGAGGCTATTTGCCCTAGTGATTCTGGGCTTCTGTTTTCAGTGTGGTTTTATGCATATTTTAGTCATAAAGGAAGGTAAAAGGAGAAGCGTATAGAGACAACTACCTCTTTGCTATTTTTTGTGAGAAGATGGGGGAAATGGGGACATTGGACCCTCCCATGGTGAAACTTGTCCTTCCAGGGTCATCTAAGTGGATTCTAATGGGACTAATACTTGCTGTTCCTAAGCCCTGTGGCGCTTGCTCTTCCTGTGGCAGTGAAGGCGAGTGTCCCTGGAAAGGTCACAGAGTCTAGAGCTGCTTTTAAGGAGCTGCGGGTAGCACAGGTCTCCTTCCTCAGCGAAGGTGAGGACACTGGCACGGAGAGGCTGATTGGTGAGGCAGCCAGGAGCCCAGGGCTTCCCGGAACACAGGCCCAACTCAGAACTTTGTAAGATTGTGGAATCTGCTAAAAATGTTCCAGAGTTGTTTTGGGTATCTGCTTGACATGTTCTTCTCAGTAGATTGATTACCTGTGACAACGTTCATATTTCTAACCTCATTTGATCTATTTTTTTTGGTAAATGTGTTTCATTCGATTTGCTTTTTTAAAAAAAATTTCTTGAATGTCTCCTATGCATAGGATGTCGTGGCAGGTGTTATGATGGGAAAGATATACAAGTTTGTAAAACTCAGGCTAAATTAGGGTTTATCACATGAGAACAACTTCTCATAATGCAAAGTGGAGCAGGGCAAGGCAGTTGGAGCTTCTCTTGAACTGAACGTTGAGGATGAAGAGAATTCCATGGTTCTGAGTGGGGGATGCAGACAAAGTCACAAAAATTGGAAGTACTGGTCAGATTCAGAGAACTATGAATCATGGGGAATTTAAAACAATAAAAGAAAAGGACTTTAATGAACAAGGATACCTTTGCTGCTCATGTGTCATGTATAGTTTTCCAAGTAAAAATACCTTTAAGGGTCTTTTTATGGTTGTTGTACTTTCCCACTGCTACCATCTGGGTTTATTTGACCTTCACTGCATTGAGCCTGTACCATTTAAGGATAAAGTTCAGAGTATTCTATTAGACCACATAGGGAAAATGTCACATAAGCAACCAGTTCTTGCAATGAAAAATGAATTTTAAGAAAGCCCAGGGAAAAAATAAACATATTAGAAATAGCGCCCACTGGTTAGCTTTGATAATTGATTTTTTGATCTCTGCCCTTGAGTTGGTTGGGAGAATGTTAAAATAGTTTTATTATTTACTGAAAATAGAGTGAACTTTTAACATGATTTTTATTTATTGATTTTATATTTTTATTTTTTAAGATTTTATTTATTTATTTGAGAGAGAGAGAATGAGAGATAGAGAGCATGAGAGGGAAGAGGGTCAGAGGGAGAAGCAGACTCCCTGCCGAGTGGGGACCCCGATGTGGGACTCAATCCCGGGACTCCAGGATCATGACCTGAGCCGAAGGCAGTTGCTTAACCAACTGAGCCACCCAGGCGCCCCTTGATTTATTTTTTAAAAAGATTTTATTTATTTACTTGAAAGAGAGCTAGAGAGAGAGAGTACAGAGGGAGAGGGAGAAGCAGACTCCCTGTTGAACAGGAAGCCTGATGTGGGGCTTGATACCAGGACCCTGAGATCATGACCTGAGCCCAAGGCATATGCTTAACCGACTGAGCCCCTGAGGCACCCCTGAACATGATTTTTTAAAAACCCCAAATTATGTTATTGTTTATTAGTTTTCAAGTGAGTTAGTATCCCAAAATAATGCTTTTCCAAAAGGGCGGAACATTAATTGTGGATAGAAGCAGTCATGCAGGATATTATTCAAGAAAAACAGTAGAACAGATTAGTCTTTAAAAATTTTTACAACTTACTTTATACTGTAGTGTTGATAGCACTTTCTCATCTGCTCTGTGTTCTGAGATTTTGGATGCTGAATTTAAAACACTGCATGTTAACACCTTCTCTTAAAATGTGCACCTTTGCAACTATTGCACCGAGCAGCTTAAGTGATTTTCCATTTCTTTCTTTTTTTTTTTTTTAAGATTTTATTTATTTATTTGAGAGAGAGAGAATGAGAGATAGAGAGCACGAGAGGGAAGAGGGTCAGAGGGAGAAGCAGACTCCCTGCTGAGCAGGGAGCCCGACGTGGGACTCCATCCCGGGACTCCAGGATCATGGCCTGAGCCGAAGGCAGTCGCCCAACCAACTGAGCCACCCAGGCGCCCCAGTGATTTTCCATTTCTTTTTCTGTTTCCTGAAAAGCAAGTTTTCAGAGATCTTTGAAATCCTATTTAATTCCTTTTAGAAAACAAATGTTATAGTCTGACCTAGGCTTAGGTTTGTTTATATTATAAAACTTTTTTGTGTTAATTATGATGGTAAAATGCAGATGCAAAACTCGTATTACTGAACTGAGATGATATGTAAGTTATCATTTAGGTGTAGGTCAGTTCTGAGTATTTTCATATTGGAAATAGTTGCTCTAAATTTAATTAACACTCTGTATTTCTTGTCTCAAGGGCCTGGTTGCAATTTACATAGGTCTTTTGCTCCTGCTGTGCCTGTTGTCTAAAATGTTCTTCCCGTCTTGGGGCGCCTGAGTGGCTCAGTCGTTAAGCATCTGTCTTTGGCTCAGGTCATGGTCCCAGGGTCCTGGGATCGAGCCCCGCATCGGGCTCCATCCCAGGGTCCTGGGATCGAGCCCCGCATCGGGCTCCCTGCTCGGTGGGAAGCCTGCTTCTCCCTCTCACACTTCTGCTTGTGTTCCTTTCTCTCACTGTCTCTCTCTCTGTCAAATAAATAAATAAAAATCTTAAAAATCTTAAAAAAAACACAACAAAACCTTCTGGTTAAATAAATAAATAAATAAATAAATAAATAAATAAATAAAATGTTCTTCCCATCTTTAAATCCTACCCATCCTTCAAGGACCGGCTTGCCTGCCTGCTGATCCTTTCAGCTGAAAGTGCTGTTTCCTCCACTTTTCAGAGTGCATTATCTGAGAGGCATGTTGGCAGATTTTACCTTGCATGAATTATTGTTGCGACTCTAGTTCTTTGTTTTCCAGTTTAATTTCTTGCACATAATAGTAGTTCCTTACCATTCGCTGGATGAATGAATCTCCAAGTTGGGGTGTACCCAGTGAGTTAGGATTGGAACAATGAAATTGATCAAACACATTAGTGGGTATGTGCCTTAAATTTTCAGCTTTAGATCGAGGTTGGAGGCTGACACAAAAACTTAAATTCTGTAATGGGTCATATGCATGTAATTCATGGTGTTCCAGTTTATGAGCACATAAAAGGACAATTTTCTAATTGATGTCAGCTTTGAGTTTAGGATATATCCCAGACTTTTTAGTTGCCCTTACTTATTTTTGGAGACTTTTCTCTCAGCCATGAATGAAGCAATGTAAATGATACTTTTTTCCTAGGTCCTCAGTTTCTGTACATGTACAGTGATAGTTTTATATTCTTGAAGATTCTAGCTCTAGGATTCTGTTTCAGTGTCTTAGGATAAATTTCACTGAGTGCAGAGTGTAGAAACAAGCAAATAGGTGGACTTAATATATGTGAATATGTATACTTAGTGAATACATTTTTTCCAGTTTGGACTCTAATTCCTACTGAATACAACTTCAGATGCTATGTGACTTCCTTCAATGGCTTTCCATCTCACTGAAAGTAAAATCCAGATATAGTCCTCTGGCATTCAGAGTTTGATGATCTGACCCATTCCTTCTCTTCTACCATTCTTTCTTGAGGTTATTTACCTTCCAAGGCATGTTATGATTCTTTCTTTCTTATTCTTTTTTTTTTAAGATTTATTTATTATTTATTTTGAGAGAGTGAGAATGAGAGAGAGAGTACATGAGAGGGGGGAGGGTCAGAGGGAGAAGCAGACTCCCTGCTGAGCAGGGAGCCTGATGTGGGACTCGATCCCAGGACCCTGGGATCATGACCTGAGCTGAAGGCAGATGCCCAACCATCTGAGCCACCCAGGCGCCCAGGCGCCCTTTCTTTCTTATTCTTAAAGATTTATTTATTTGAGAGAGAGAGAAAGAGAGTGCACAGATTTGCATGGGGTTGGGGTGGGCAGGGGATGGGAGGAGCAGAGGGAAAGGGAGTGAGTGAATCTGGACCAGATTCCCTGCTAAGCCTGGAGCCCCTGGGGGCTCATCTCACGACCCTGAGATCATGACCTGGGTCGAAATCAAGAGTTGGATGCTCAACCAACTGAGCCACTGAAGCGCCCCTGTTCTTTCTTATTCTTAAATATACTTTGTTTGGGGCGCCTGGGTGGCTCAGTCGTTAAGTGTCTGCCTTCGGCTCAGGTCATGATCCCAGGGTCCCGGGATTGGGGTCCGCATCGGGCTCCCTGCTTGGCTAAAAAAAAAAAAAAAAAAAAAAAAAAAAAAAAAAAATTATATATATATCTTGCTTGTTCCTGCCTTATGGCTTTACCAGCTGTGCCCTCCACCCAGAATGCTTTCTTACTTGATTTTTGCACAGTAGTCTTACTAGTCACCTCTCTGCTTAAATTCACTTCTTTTGAGAGGTTTTCCCTGATGACCCAATCTAAAATGACTATCCAGTTACTGTAATATCACCAGATTTGAATTCTCTGCATAGCATTTAGCACTGTTTGATATGGTTCTTGTTTGTTTATTTATTTATGCATACTCATAGTTGTACCCCATGTACTGTAAGCCCCATGGGAGTAGAGGTCTTGTTTTGTCTTATTGTGTATCTCCAGGATCTTGAACAGTGACTGTTTGGGCCTAGTGCTTAGTATGTCTTTGTTGAAGGAATGAAAAACTCTGTCAGTTGGTTGTGGTGACTTGGCAGTAACACTCTTCTTTAGGAAATGATTTTGGAATTTCTCATGTAGTCATTTCTTATGAGATTGAGAATTGTGTTCACTGACTTTAAGATATAAAGACTACCCTGAAATGTATACTGCTGTTTCAAAATATTTATATGTTTTGATCCTTTCTTTAGGGGTAGAATATAAGGAAGGCTGGCCTTCTGGTTCATATTGTAAAGTAAATTTAATATAAAGGATGTTAAGAGTAAAAAATTGATCACATTTTTGTGTAATATAACCTGAAACTTCAAACGTAGGATTTGCAGAGTTAGGTATCTCATATTACCTGTAAGGAAGGAGCTTGAGAGTCTACTAACATGGAAAAAGTTCTCATATATAGGGAAGGACATGATAGTAGAAGAAAGATGTGGTTGACAAGTTTTCACAGCACTCTTGTCAGGCATTATGAAACTTAACACACAGAAGTATAATTTGAGTGATTAGAAATACTTAAGCACAGTTTTCAGTTCATATATTTGCATATTCCCTCCACTAACGATAGAAGCATTTCTAAGTTTATATGAGAAGCCAGAGTGAAAATAGTTTTAGCATTTAAGAAATTTGCTTTATTGCCAATTTTATTGTAATGTTTCCTTCTCCATAAAGTACTGCATGTCTGCTGAAGGGAAGAAACACCAGCCATGATGAGGTGCAAGGAGCATTGACTTTAGGAGATTTGAGTTCAAACCTCAGTTTGCCATCTGCTGGGTAGTGTTGGACAGATTACTTTGGACGACTCTTTTCTCATTTATAAGATGAGGACAATAATCTCCATTTCTTAGACTTATTTTGAACTCTAAATGAAATAACGTCTAGCACTGAGCCCTGAGCATTGCACATAAATGATATTAGCAACCATATATTGTATCCCTAGTTGTCTCGTCCATTTCACTGACTCCGAACTGTGTTCATTCATTAGTTAGTTCATTCATCCGCTGGTTTGTTTATTCATTCATTTGGCGAGGAGAGGCAGGCGCCTGGAGATTGAAGTTGTATTGTTCCTGTCAGTTAATGATTTGGAGCTACAATCTCATGTCAGCTATGTTCCTCTCAGTTTCTGCACTTGCTTTCTGTGCTGAAAAATTACCATCCTGTAAGATAGTGTCTTGTTCTCTAATGCTTCCAGGTATACTTCGCTCCCTATGAGCAAGGGCCATGCCTGGTAAAGTCACATCTTAAAAACAAGATTGAATGTAAATCTGCTGATCTGAACTAGGAAGGGATGAGGAATCAACCCATAATGGGTTCTTATGTGAGCCTGGCCCTGTGTTGTGTGCTTTATCATTGGTCGGTAGGCTCCCTGGGCTTGTCCATGGAAGCCTGTGTATGTCCCACATTAACAGCTATGTGGCTCATACTCTCTTTGTACATGTGGAATGAAAATTGTCAAGACAAAATGATGACAGTTGTGATACTAGTCCGATTAAAGGAAACAATACAGGTGAACACATTTAAAAAATGTATTTTGATGGGAAAACAGCCTAATTTATGAATGAGGATGAGAACTTGGTAGAGACCTTTGGATGGGATTGCTTCCTTAGTATACTCAGAAGAGCTTGAGAGCAAGGGTTATGACCTTTTCATCTTTGTATTTCCATCATTTGGTCATCACTGAGTGAAAAGGTAAATGTGTGAGTAGTTTTAAGGCTTTCCAAGATTAATGGCACTACTGATGCTTTTCTTATCTCACTTCACCACCTAATGTTTTTCTTTCCCTTGGTTCAGAGGGCTCTTGCTAATACTTACCATTCAAGGCTGGGCTTATTATTTGGCTCATAACTGAAACTCAGAGAGATAGAAGGATTCTTCTGAGGTAACTGGGGCAAAAGCTCAAAGACAAGAGAGGAAAAAGAGTGTTCTTGTGATTCAGAGGAGGTGTTTGCCCAAGTTAGAACTAATGGAAAAAGTCAGAGCTGGAAAACACTGAGGGGAAGAAGAGATAGTGTGGTGTAAGTGTGACTAGTCTGATGGGTCAGGACACTCAGTGATTGTCTAAATATGGGGGCTGAAATGGCATTGACAGAAAGTGTGGAACTGGACAAATAGCACAACTTAACGAGTGTTTATACTTGCTAAATAGACCATAGTAGGCACAACTCTGAACATTCATTGCTGTGGTTGAGATCAGTTGCCTTTGACTTACCAGCCTGGTTATAGAATTGGTTCCTTGACTGGAATGCAACTTCGTATGAGATGGTAAATTGAATGAGAAGGTGCTTTGTAGCCTGTAAACTGCTGTTTAAATCCAAGGCATTACTGTAGGTTGTTTCTCTAGAAGTTTGTATTCTATAGGCTTTCACAGTGAAATGACAGATTAAAATGTATAATGGGATCTCAGTTATTCTGGAGAGTCTTCCTAAAGAATATCTAATAAGAGTTGCACTAAGCAGGGTAATGGCTTATTGGATTTTTTTTTTTTTTTTTTTTTAAAGTAGGGGCTTCTTCAACACAGGTTGAACTCACAACCCTGAGATCAAGCCCGGAGCTGAGATCAAAGATTCAGACACTCAACTGAATGAGCCACCCAGGCACCCTTTATTGGATTGTTTTTAACCACACAGTAGTGAATGTCTGTTTGTTGTAAATATGAAACAAAATCTAGCATGCTTATTGTATTTGAGATGTCATTGTAAAGATATCTATAAAGGGTTTTTACTTTCCCAGAAGAGAGAGAATATGTAATGAAATTCATTTTTAATGTTACAGTGGCTCATGTGTTACTGTTACTAGTCATTCAAATATAGCAGGCATTCTTGCACTACCTACTGTGCTAAAATAAGAAACTGACAGGCTCAGTTAGCTCCAGCAGTATTTCATATTAGCTGTGGCTGTGGCCAGAGGAGTCACTGTTTAAGTCCAGTTACTAAATCTCTCAGCAAAATAAGGCAACATTTATCTGAGAAAGCATTTTTTTCCTCTCTGAATTTTAGGAAACTGAAAGTGTGCTAGCTATGAGCATACCTTGTGGAGAACCCTAACTTTGTTTCTTAATTTTTTTAAAAAGATTCTAGAGGGAGAGAGAGCACACAAGCAGGCAGAACAGCAGGCAGAGGGAGAAGCAGGCTCTCCACTGAGCAGGGAGCCTGATGTGGGACTCGATCCCAGGACCCTGTGATCCTGACCTGAGCTGAAGGCAGACGCTTAACCAACTGAGCCACCCAGGTGCCCGTTTCTTAAATTAACTTACAAATCTAATAAAGGATCTGGGTTAAGGTCGGTGTTTTTGAAAATTTGAGCTAGCCTGTAGAGGACTTTGAAGGAATCTCTTAGGTCACTGAGCAAGGACTGTTTTTTTTTTTGTTATTGTTGTTTTATATAAAAAAGCTTAACAATTTAAAATGACACAAATAGTTGAAACACTCTGAGGCGTAAAAATCTTAAAAAAAGAAGTGGCTCGGGGCACCTGGGTGGCTCAGTCCTTAAGCGTCTGCCTTCGGCTCAGGTCATGATCCCAGGGTCCTGGGATCGAGCCCCACATCGGGCTCTCTGCTCAGCGTGAAGCCTGCTTCTCCCTCTCCCACTCCCCCTGCTTGTGTTCCCTCTCTCGCTGTGTCTATCTCTGTCAAATAAATAAATAAAATCTTAAAAAAAAAAAAAGTGGCTCTTCAGGCAGTTTGGATCTGGATTTATGTGTGACCTACAGTTAGAGGATTTTTTGTTTTGTTATGAAGTCAATTTCAATACTATTATAAAGTGTTATTTGATTAGCTATAGGTAATAGAATGCTTTTGGTTCTTCCCTATGTTAAGCTTTCCCAATTTCTAGTCTCTTTTTCTTGGGAATGAGAGAATGAAATTTACTTTTTTATCAAATTGATCTTTTTCATTTATTTGATAGGTACTGTTTATCAAGTATTACTAATAGAACTAATAAAATAATGCTCTTGGGTGTTTATTACACTCACTTGACTCAATTGGTGTCCTTTCCAGGATATGCATTTATATTCCTATAGTGTCACATATTAAGAACTGGTGTGATCTGGTTTTGTACTTTTCCCTCCATCTTTGCTGGAGAAGGAGGGGAATTCCTATCTTCTATCACTGATATCTTTTATTTAAAATGAAAACAAAACAAATTATACTTTTCTCAGTTCAGGCTTAGAGTACTTGACGTTATGGTTTAGAAAGACAAGTTTTTCTTAGTTTATTTGGCTCTTTTAGCAAAGAGAATGTTCTAAATTGCACCCTTACATTTGAGAGATGAAGTGTGAGAGGTTAAATTATAATTTTTAAATATTAGAAAGTTGCTTCTCAATTATTTTTTTCTAAACTGGAAGTTATATATGCATTATCATTAGTCAGTAAAAGTTTGAAAATGTATTATAAAAAATCTTATAGCAAATTTAATCTGTTAGAGAAAGTCATTATCCTAAGAATAAACTTTTTTTCTGTACATTATTTGAACAATCATATTTTTAGAGGGAAAGTACAGAAGCAATGACAATTAAGTTTGAACAAAGATATGCAGACATTAGTTAGTTTTGTTAATAAAAGTATTCCTAAAAATGTTTGGTTTTTACAAACAGTTTTGTTTTGTTTTTGCTTACCTACAGAAAGTAATGTAACAATTTCTGGTAGATTTTAAAGGACAGTTAAAGGAACTGTAATTCTTAAAAATGAACATTTTTAGTTTTAACCATGAGAATGTATGTGACTAAGAAAGTTTTAAGTAAGATACTTAAAAAAGACAACATGTTACTATTCAAATGGGAGGGAGTCTAAATTCAAAAGCTTGCATCAAAGCTTCCAGCTGTGAAGAGAGAACAGACTTATTATTGCTCAGTCCAAAGGGAAAACTTAAATGATATTAGTAAGTGTAGTGATTAGCAGGCTGGGACTAGCCAGGGAAATAGAGTTGTGTAACAGTGGGCATAGGTAAGGGCTTTTCCTTAATGTGTCTTGAACATTATGGCCACCCATTGTTTCATGTCTAGCTTATTACTCTGTAGGAATAAACATGACTTAGAAGTAGAATATAAAGGCCTTTTTAATACGTACTCTTCTGTTTAGAATACCTGCGAAAACTAAAGAAGATATAAAAATATTTAGACATTAAGACAGTATTTTATTCATGGATTACACTCCTTTGTTACAGTCATTTATTATCTCAATACAACATTCTATTTCATTAAAAATATGCTATTGATATGTGAATTCTATTAATACTTATCTTTATAGGAATCTCTTTTTGTCATTGACTAGTCAACCAGAAGATTGAAAAGTGGAGTGGGTATGGAGGAATGGAAATATGACCAAGACATGGTCCCTTTCTTCAAGGTCCTTGGTGCAGAGAGGGAAAGAGAATCAGGCATACAATCAACTCTAATCCAAAGTAAAATGTGTAGAGCACAAAGGAGCAAATAAACACCAAACAGAAAGGGATGAGAAAGCTTGAAATTCATGGTGGCATTACTGAGTTGGACCTTGCTCTAGGAACCCCTAGGCCAATGGAACTCCATTAACAAAGGAATGTCTTACCATTTGGTGCCTTCAGAACACTGCAAGTATGGCTGAAGAGGGGATGAAAAAGGAAGAGTGAGAATCCGCTGGGGTTAAATTGGAGTTCATTGTGAGGAATTAAAATGGAAAAAGTTCTAATTATGATGTATTTTACCCATATAGAAAAGGGTAGGAAATAATAGGGTGACCCACAGCCCATATTTAAACATTATTTATGTCAATATTTTGCCATAAGTATTCATATTGGTTTTTATTTTATAGAACACTTTTAGATTTATAATAAAAATTATGGTGTTAGGGGCGCCTGGGTGGCTCAGTTGTTAAGCGTCTGCCTTTGGCTCAGGTCATGATCCCAGAGTCCTGGGATCAAGTCCCACATCGGGCTCCCTGCTCGGCAGGAAGCCTGCTTCTCCCTCTCCCACTGCCCCTGCTGTGTTCCCTCTCTTGCTGTCTCTCTCTCTCAAATAAATAAAATCTTTAAAAAAAAAATTTCAATGTTAGTATAGAGTTCCCATATGCCTCACACCCAGTTTTTCCTAGTATTAATATCTTACATTGGTATGGTACATTTGTAACAATTAATGAATAATATTGGTAATTGAAGTCCATAGTTTATTCAGATTTCCTTAGTTTTTACTGAATGTCCTTTTATGGTCCAGGATTCCATCCAGGATACCATACTACTTAGCAGTCATGTCTCTTCAGACTCCTCTTGGCTGTGACAGTTTTTCATACTATTCTTGTTTTTGATGACCTTGACAGTTTTGAGGAGTACTGGTTAGGTATTTTGTAGACTGTCTGTTAGTTGGAATTTGTTTAGTATTTTTCTCATGATCTTTCTATAATTATGGGTTTTGGGGAGGAAGACCACAGAGGTAAAGTGCCATGTTTATCACATATCAAGTGTTCATACTATCAGTTTACTTATCACTGTTGATGTTGACCTTGATCACCTGGCTGAGGTAGTGTTTGTCAACTTCCATACTGTAAAGTGCCCCCCCAATACTGTAGTCTTAGAATGGAAGTCACTTTGCATAGCCCACAAAAGATTGAAGAGTTTTGCTTCCCCTTGTGGAAATGAACAAGGCCCACCCAAATGAGAACAAGTAAAGGCTATTTATTCAGAGCTTGCTATAGCCACCATCACTTGCTTTTGGCAGGGACTCAAAGGCAAGCAGAGAAGTAGGAAAGCTTTGCTGTAGAAAAAGGGAAGGCTGCCAGTAGGCCCTGACTGGAGCCTGTTGGCACAGAGAGGCTGGGGCTAACTAGAAGCAGAACATCCTACACTGTTGGTTTAGGAGAGCATATTTGGCTTTTCAAGGTTGATCCTAGATTAGAAGTGGGGACAAAAATTAGAGAAACTATCACTAACTGGCCAAGTCCTGACTGTTTGGCTGATGACTACAGAAGTTGTGGTTTGGCTTTCAGGACTGGTGTTGCAGCTTCTGGATCAGAGTTACATTTTCATATGTGGTCTGGCCATTGCCTGTTTCTATATTCAATCTCTCACCCACCTTGAGGGTAGAGTATCTACACCCATAGTTGAAATTGTTCTCATTGGAGATTTGTATGTATGTATGTATGTATTTATTTTTTAAGATTTTATTTATTTATTTGACAACGAGAGAGACAGCAAGAGAGGGAACACAAGCAGGGGGAGTGGGAGAGGGAGAAGCAGGCTCCCCGCTGAGCAGGGAGCCCGATGAGCGGGGCTCGATCCCAGGACCCCGGGATCATGACCTGAGCCGAAGGCAGACGCTTAACCAACTGAGCCACCCAGGCGCCCCTATTTTTTAATTTTTAAGTGAGTTCCACACCCAGTGTGGAGCCCAACGTGGAGCTTGAACTCAAGAAGCTTAACTGACTGAGCCAGCCAAGTGCCCCTGTAATTTATTTTAAGTGTATAGCATTCCATTGTATGAATGTACCATGGCATATACATTACATTACAAATAGACAGTGAATGCTGCATGGACCTCTTTGCACTTCTTCTTTTTTTTTTTTAAAGATTTTATTTATTTATTTGACGGAGATAGACACAGTGAGAGAGGGAACACAAGCAGTGGGAGTGGGAGAGGGAGAAGCAGTCTTCCTGCCGAGCAGGGAGCCCAATGATGGGCTCGATCCCAGGACCCTGGTATCATGACCCGAGCCGAAGGCAGACGCTTAACGACTGAGCCACCCAGGCGCCCCCTCTTTGCACTTCTGTCTGATTTCCCTAGAGAAGGGATTATCAATAGTAATGGAACCTGGTAGGGAAAGTTTGGAAATCTATGGGGGACCTTTTTAGTTATCACAATGATTGGCATTAAAAGGATGAGGACAAAGGTTGCTTGATGACCTGCAATGGGTGTGTTTGCTTGTATTACACGGAATTTTTAAATATCTCCCCTAGGTATTCATATAGGCAAAAAATCTGTTTATCTGACTTTAGAGTGTTCATTCTGCATGTGATTCTAAAATATTTTTGAAATAGTTATAGTAAATGCTGTTGTTTTTAAGAATTCAAACTACCATGTAAATTGACAAAGGACTTTACTCTGTTCAGAACTTCACCAAGAATTGTTCACCATTTCGGAAACTCATGCCTCCAGTAGCAATACCGTTTGTAGTGTCTTAGTCACTAATACAACACACTTGTATCAGCCTGCATTGGTAGGTTTTGCATTCCTGGTGATGCTTTGTAGGAGTACAAGTATCTGTCTACTTCATTCAGTCTCCTACCAAAGTCATGAAAACTTTGCATTCTGAATACAACTGAACTATTTTAAACAGGGCTGGGCTTGGGGTGAGGCAAGTGAGGTGCCTAGGTGCAAAATTGAAGGAGATATTCACTGTCAGAGCCCTACAAGCACAGCTCCAGCACTTGCGTGACTTTGCCTCCTTAAATTGCACACTCAAGGCCCCTTGCTTGTATCATCTTAGTCCTGGCCCCAATTACACATTGTGTTCTGTTTGTTTCTTATTCATATTACACTTAGGATATTTTATTGATTTTTTTTTTTTTTGAAATTTACGCTTGACAGTAGATAGATTATCTGTTAACTTTGTTACGGGATAGAAGAGGGTGTTTAAAATTATTTGTTATAAAAAAGGAGGTGTTAGATCGGATTGAGCTTGAGAACCTCTACATTAGGGCATATACTTGGAAGTGTTGGTTTCTTGGCCATATGAACATCTCTAACTTTATTGGATATTGCCAGATTACTTTATAGATGGCTGTAGCAGTCAGAGATGGCTGCAATAATGCTACATAAACCAAAATAGAAACAAATGTTTTAAAACTTAGTGGCTTAGAATAGTAAGTAGTAATTTTTCCTCATTGATTTGTGAGTTGGTTGCAACTCAGATGAATTATGCTACATAAACCAAATAGAAACAAATGCTTTAAAACTTAGTGGCTTAGAATAATAAGTAATTATTTTTCCTCATTGATTTGTGAGTTGGTTGCAACTCAGACCAGTTAGATTTCCAGACTCTGGGCTCTAGTCCGTTGGCAGCGGGTTGGGTAAGGTTGGATTCAGGTCTGCTCTATTTTTCTCAATCTCTTAGACGCACTCTCAAACAGCTACCCACTCTTCTTATGGGAAATGGCAAGGGTAAAAGGAAGACAGGTAGAAATATGTGAAACCTCATGTGAGTGATAGCTAGAAGTGGCTCACGGTCACTTCCGCTCATTTTCTATTGGCCAGAACAAGTCACATGGCCAAGTCCAACATCTGTAGGGTAGGGAAATACACTCTGTTAATTCTAGTGGGTGGTACTACAAAGTCATCTGGCAAATATGTGGATCATAATTCCAAAACAAGGAAGATATGCAGAATTTTGACCAATGATTCAGTTTACCACATAGTTACTCTGTTATATACTCTACCAGTCATGTGTGCAAGCTTCTATTTTTCAAAATTTATACCAAATCCTGATGTTACCAGACTTCAACATTTTTGGTCATTTGATGTATGCCAAGTAATATACTGTTATTTTAATCTCCATTTCCAGTTGTATATATCTATTCAGCAGCCATTGAGGCACTGCTGGTTTCTGTGAGACTGATAGGGCTTGCCAATGCCAGGCAGGTCTGTTCTATATGGAATCTGTTTCTTTTATAGCTGGGAGAAAAGCCACCTTCTTATCAGGGTTTGGTGTATCCCTTCCTGCTGGAATAGTACATTTTTATATGACTTGATACTCAGAAGTTCAGGTCTTTTTTATGTGGTTCTTTGACTTTTCGGTGTGATTTCTAGAACTTTCATGGCTTAGTTTTGGTTAATCTGTCTCGCCGTCTCCCCCAAACTCCTTTGTACGATTGTCTTCACACGGCTACTAAGTCAGGCCAACATGCCTGCTTGGCTTCGTCTTAAAGAGGTGATTGTAATCTGGACTGCAGCTGACTGGGGCACCAAACCCTGAATGGTAGTGGTAGTGGGGTTTTAATCTTGAAGCCACAGTTTTATTAAGTAGATGGGTGGGCAATTCCAGGATTTTCTTTGACAGGCTAGTGGTCGGCAACTGGCTACATTCTTCAGCATCAATAAATTTTATCCCATCAGGTAAGCGGGGAAAGGTGCCAAGAGCTTAGCTGAGTCATTCCTTGTCTCTGGCCAGCCTCACATTCTTTGGTAAAACAGGTAGGCTTACTGGCCGTTGGCGGTCTTCAAAGAGAGAAACAATAGGTCAGGAATGCTGAGCCAGTATATGTGGAACAATGTGTCCCTTGCCAGGGAAGGGAGAGGCTGCTTCCTGATCTGCAGTGTAAGCGTTTCTGATGTCTTCAGAACTCCTTTTCCCTGGAGGCACCAGCTTCCACAGGATGAGGGAGGATGAATCCCACTTCTGATGTCTTGGAATCCAGTATCTTGAAAGGCAACAGAGACCAAAGGTAGAATGGACCAGTGGATCCTAGAAAAGGCTGTTGACTAGAACTTTGTGTGAGGATTTTTGAGTGGGGAAAATGAAATGCTTTGATATATATTATGGAGATAATTATTGCTGGCAAAGATAAGCACACTATGCCAATGAAGGTCCCAGCAGGAAACAGATCAATCACTCAAATAGTTTGTTGAGAAGAATTTAATAAAGGGACTCTTTATGAAGATGTGGGCAGGATAATAATAATAAAGGATATTTTATTAATAATAAAAAATAGTGCAGCACCCTGGTGCTAGTAGCAGCAGGGGGCCGTAACCATCGGAAGGTGTGAAGGGACCTGGGGAAGCAGCAGTTCCTGGAACGTGGAGCGAGAGCAGTAGAAGGGCTGTGGTCTCCGGTAGAGAGACACGGTCAGTCTGTGACTCTGAGATGACTCTGTGTGTTGGGAATGAGGGAAAAAGGCCCTGTTCTCCTCTCTCTTAATCCCTTGTTGGGGTCTCTCACTGGCTGACCCAGAAGCTGGAGGGCAGAGTGGGAAAAGTGGGAAGGAGACATGGAGGGGCAAAGGGAAGACACCTAGCATAAGGCATTTTTCTCTGACTCCTTGGACCATTTTTTTAGAAAAGGTTTTTCTCAAGATTCTGTTTCAACACTCTTCTTTTCTTAAGCTGTACCCTTCAGTAATCTCATATAGATATAAGTAAGTCAATTTCCTCACCCTCTCCCAACTTCCAAGTTTGCATTCTTAACAGCCTATTGGATATTTTCATTGAGATACAGATCACTAGCTCTCTCTCTCCTCTTCCTGATGGAGCTCAATTTTTCCTAAGGATTGCACCACTTTCGAAACACATAACAGTCTTCATCTTTCTTTTCCTTTATATGTGTTAGTTGGCAGATCCTGTCAAATTTGTAGTGCCTCATGAATCTCTCTTCAATTTCTACTTCTGCCTTTATCAGCCTTTATAATCTTACTACAATAATCTTCCAATTGATCTTCCTGCCTCTAATTTCTCCTAATCTATTCTGCATACTGAAATTCTGCTTTTAAATCCTTTAATGTTTTTCTGTTGCCTAGCAGATAAAATAGATACATCTAAGCCTAATATTCTAGGCTCTCTTCCATAAGCTCCAGTGAACATTTCTAGCTTGATACTCAATACCAACCTTAATATCCCATGCTGTACTCAAAAGTGTACTTTACTTCATGCAACATCATCATTTCCATGCTCATATTCTTATTTATCTTAAAAATTCCTCACTTTTCTTATCATGGAGGCCAGATGACTCATCTGTAAGTTGGATACCTCTAGTTTACCTGAGTCCAAATGATTACAAATAGCCCAAATTCTAAGTGGCTCACATAACCGATATATTCCATTGACTCCTTTTTTTTTTTTTAAGATTTTATTTATTTGACAGAGAGAGACACAGTGAGAGAGGGAACACAAGCAGGGGGAGTGGGAGAGGGAGAAGCAGGCTTCCCGCTGAGCAGGGAGCCCGATGCGGGGCTCGATCCCGGGACCCTGGGATCATGACCCGAGCCGAAGGCAGACACCCAATGACTGAGCCACACAGGTGCCCCTATTCCATTGACTCCTTAATCTCCTTGTCCTCTGTTTTCTGAGGAGCTTGACCTTTTCTTCCAGAGTTTTACTCCTACATCATGGTGCATCTAGATCTGTCAGCTTGTGGACTCTTAGGACCCGAGGTCTTCTACCCCTTAGTGCATGTTCCTCTGTAAGCCAAGCCCTTCTATTTGATGGTGTTGGTCATAAGGAACAACTGACAGTGTACATGGAAGCCTTTCTGGCAGTCCTGATTCATTTTTTTTATACTAAAATTTTTATTTAAAAGTAATCTCAAACTTACAGAGAAGTTGAAAATGTAAAACCCTGATGTTAGTAGCAGCAGGGAGCCATTACTCATTTTTTTTTTCTTCCACAACCATTGGAGAGTACATTGTTGATGTGATTCCCTTTACGTTAGTGTGTATTTCCTACAAATAGGGTGTTTGCCTACCTAACCAGAGTAAGACCATCAGAATAAATTGATTTTGATAATTAACCAATTTAATCAGAAATCGGTACAGTACCAATTAATCAATAACTAGTTATGAGACCCCATTCAAGTCTCATCATTGGCACCAATAATGTGCTTTTATAGCAAAAGGATGCAGTTTGCAATCATGCATTGCATTTAGCTGCCATGTCTCTCTAGTTTGGAATAGTTCCTTAGTCGTTCCTTGATTTTCATAACCCAAATGCTTTTGATGAATACATGCCAGTTATTTTGTAGGATGCCCTTCAATTTGGGTTTGCCCAGTGGTTCTTCATAATTAAGTTCAGGCTATGTATGCATCTTTGGCTTGAATGTCACAGTAGTGATGCTTTGGTTTTCTCATTGCATCCTATGAGGTGGTACATGAATTTTATTTGTTCCATTAGTGATGATGCTCATTTTCAATACTTGATGAAGGTGGTGTGTGCAGAGATTCAGTGCTGTAAAGTTATTCTTAGTCGTTTTGTAGTTAGTATTTTGTGGAGAAAATACTCCACAAAATTTGAAACCATGTAAATTTTTCATCAGACTTTTAATGTATTAACTTCTTTCTGTCTTTATCCTCCTCCTCCTCCATTTAATAAAATGGAATGTTTATTGATATTTAAAAAATGAGACTGAGGAGTATTTTCTCTTTAACTTCCTTTCCTCCCCCTCCCCTCTCCCCCTCCCCCTCCTCCGTTGTTGTGGGGGTTAAATGAGCTGTAGCATCTGTAAAGGTGCCCAGTGCATGCCAGAGTAGCTGTGCTCAGTACAGCTGTTAGTTCACGTCTTCCCACTTAAGTTTAAGAGGTTCATCCAAGAATGTTAGAACAGCTGAGCCTACACTGTCCTAATGACATTTAGTCTTAATCCGTATCTTAAGACTAGCCTTACTTTTAATAGCCACATGGTTATTAAACATTTAACAAAATTGCTTAACAACAAATATCCATGATTTAGATTTTGGTAGTTTGTTTGTTTATTTATTTATTTAAGATTTTATTTATTTATTTGACACAGAGAGAGAGATAGCAAGAGAGGGAACACAAGCAGGGGGAGTGGGAGAAGGAGAAGCAGGCTTCCCGCAGAGCAGGGAGCCCGATGTGGGGCTCGATCCCAGAACCCCGGGATCATGACCTGAGCCGAAGGCAGACGCTTAACGACTGAGCCACCCAGGCGCCCTTGGTAGTTAATTTAATTTAGATCTGTTTTTCTGGAGTACTTCTTTTTGCCACTAGATGGTGCTTGTCTATGCATTTGTGAAGCTTTCCTTTATAAATATACTCTTTGGAGGAAAAACATCTTGTTTCCTTTGAGACTTACATATGTGGTATTGATATTTATGCTCAACCTGTTGATTAGCTATTTTAAGATTAAACTGGGGGGTAGGGGCAGAGATTATTGGGAAATTCTTTTAGATCATTCTGTTTATTCATGTAATTCTCAAGTTTAAAGAGAAGACATTGATTTATTTTATTTATTTATTTTTTTAAAGAAGACATTGATTTAAAGAAGAATGAGATACGAAGAATGTGAGCAAACATGGTATTCTTATTTTTGAGATATACACAAAATTTAACCTAAGCTAATTAATGAATTAGTTAGAAATATCAATATAATAAAGCACTTTGTAGGTCCATGTATAATCCCCTCTTGATTTTTCAATATGGTTAGAAAGACTTAGCTGATAGTTCATATTCAGATATATTAGTAGTGAATAATCAACATCATATTCGACTCAGGGCATATCATTTGAAGTATGGTGACTGTTTTAAAAATGTGAAGCATTTTCTGTATTTCTTTCTGATAAAATTCAACACACATTTATCAAGCCTGCCTCACATGAGGTACAGAGATGAGAAGACATGGTCCCTTCCTTTCATAGTATCATGAATAATTAATTGTGTTTGAGGTTAGCTGCTATAATGGAGACCGGGTGGGATCAAAGGAAGGGATTCTGAGAATTTGTGGCATAAGACTGTTTTAGATGAACTTCAGGGAAAATCCTCTGATAGATTTCCTACCCATTGTGTTTTCCATGAATAGCTGAACATAACCAATTTGGGACCAAATATTTCGGTGAAAAATAATTTTAACGCTTAGAATTTCTCAGATAGCATACAGAACATTTCTGGGCATGTGTGATTAGAGTCTATTATAATGGACTGCTATGTCCTAACTATAAGGGGAAGGGAGGATAGAAGACAGGATTTAGTGAGAAACTGGGAGTCAGTGGTAGTAAAGCAGAGTTAGTAAACTGAAAGCTAGTGGTTGTGTGGGGTAAGGGGTTTTAGTTGTCAGCAATAGAAACTAATCCTAGCCAATTTAAGGAAAAGTGAAAATTTTCAGAATCAAATGAAAAGGTGAATTAGATTTCAGAAAGGACAAAATATCTCCAGGAATCTAGGTAGCAGGAACTAATGGGTAGTTTTCTCAGATGCTATGAATGAATGAATTCTAGCTACTTCAATTTATTTTTATTTATTTTTTTAAAAGATTTATTTATTTATTTGAGAGAGCGAGAATGAGAGTACATGAGAGGGGGTAGGGTCAGAGGGAGAAGCAGACTCCCCGCTGAGCAGGGAGCCCGACGTGGGACTCGATCCTGGGACTCCAGGATCATGACCTGAGCCGAAGGCAGTCGCTTAACCAACTGAGCCACCCAGGCACCCTCAATTTTTTTTTTTAAATTGCTGTTAAATATCAGATTCTTTGGAGAGAACATCCATGTATCCATCCCAGTTGGCATCAAATGAGATGGGGAAGTCTAGTTTCAGGGGAAGGAGGGGCAGGTTTTGGGGAAGACTAGTTTTGGATATGTTCAGTTGAGATATGTTCAGTTGAAAATATTTAGATATTTAAATGGAGACGTCAGGTGCATAGTTGGATATTTGAGTCTGGAGATCGAGATAGCTTTTGGACACAATTTATAGGTAGTATTAAAAGCCTCAAGATTAGATAAGATCACTAAAAGCGAGAGTATAGGTAGAGAAGAGAAGAAGCTCTAGATTGAGTTCTGGGGCTTCCCAACTCCAAGAGGTTGGGAAGAAGAGCAAAGGAGACTGAGGATGATTAAGAACTTCTTCTGCAGTTGAACCTTACTGAGAATTGGTGTGGACATCTCATCTGAGTCCTTTCAAATGGTCCATCCACATGCTCCAATCTTTCAACTTCCTAGCCGCCAGTCCTTTAGTACTACTCCTTTCAAGTCCTTGATTATTCAGCAGGACATTAGCCACTGCCCAGGAATTTCTCTAAGATTCTGAGTAAACAAACGTATTATTTGGAGTTCAGCCCTCCTAGAGAATTCTTCATTATCCTCATAGTCACCTCAAAGAAGGGCTATAAGCTATAAATGAGTGGTGGCATGTTATGTGCAGCCATCTGAATGGGTTTGGTACTTTTGGATATTTTTCATCCTGAGGCATTTACCTGCGTTCTAGGGGAGTCTCTATGAAGCTGGGATATGTTTGAGGGATAGGAGGCCATTGGCAGGAGTGACTCACTGGAAGCGTGCATCCTGTCTTGCACCCTCCTCAGGCGTTTGGACTTGCTGTGGCATCACTGGCCTGGCTCTTCCAGGCTGCAGCAAGAACACTGCTCCTCCTTGGATGTTCTATCCTTGTTACTGAAAATTGGCCTCTGCTTTGGGTTCTTGACTCTGCACCACCCCCTTGAACTTTGTAAATATTATTTCCCATAAGATTGCTCTTGGCATTCAGTTCTGCAGATTCATTACTGACCTTACTACTTGCTCAGGCAGACCTCACAGGAAGCTTGTCACCCAGGGGCTTCTCACTTCTGGAGTCAGTCTCTATCTGGTACTCGGAATCACCCCACCATGACCACAATACTCTTTTCTTATTTTCCAGAAATTTCCTAGCCAGTCCTAATACCATGCATTATTTTTCCCCTTTGCTGGTTTAGGGCTACTGGCTATTTAAGCCCTGTTCTGATCTATAAAAATCCAAAGTACTTGAGACATTTTTATAATTCTATAGGACGACTCATAAGTATTTTCCTGGATCAGTATATATCCCAACGTTATGAGTTACTTTGATCAATCTGGTAGAGTGTTTATTTGGGTATTTTGGAAGTGATATTGGTGGGAAATTAAGTTGCAAGTTTGTCCATTTTAATAAAATGGAATATTTATTGATATTTTAAAAATGAGACTGAGGGGTATTTTCTCTTTAAGTTCCTTTCATTAAACTGGTTCACTTGAGGGGCGCATGGGTGGCTCAGTCGTTAAGCGTCTGCCTTTGGTTCAGGTCATGATCCCAGGCTCCTGGGATCGAGCCCCGCATCGGGCTCCCTGCTCCACGGGAAGCCTGCTTCTTCCTCTCCCACTCCCCCTGCTTATGTTCCCTCTCTCGCTGTCTCTCTCTGTCAAATAAATAAACAAAATCTTAAAAAAAAACCAAAACTGGTTCACCTGAGGCCAGTATTTTAGCTATCTGCAATATTTTGTTTTTACTGTGTTTTTCTGAGTCTTGTAACATACTGTTGTGTGCAGATTTCATTGTTAAATTTATTTTAAGTTTTCCTGTAAAGCAAATTGATCTTTGTGGACAAATGTATTCTAATAATATGAACACTAGAGGGCAGGCTTTAAAAGATAAGGTGGTAGATTTCTTCATTTCTTATTTTCAGAAATCTCTGTGATCACAGCTACTGAAATAATTGAGGCTAGTGATTAAAATGATTGTTGTACTAAAAGAACATATGAGGAGGGTAAGTTGTGATCTATAAAATATACCAAAAATACTTTTAAATAATCAACAGAAGATAAGAATAGGCAATTCAAGTTACCTGAATTAACTGTCTACCTTGCCTCAGGATGGATGCATTTCCAAAATGCACTCTCAAAATGACATGGTTGGGAACTAGTGCTGTGAAAGTGTTCATTTTTTATCTATTTAGCAAATACTTATTGAGGGTATCTACTATGCTTTAGGCTCCCTGGAGAACACAAAAATTATTTAGATACAGTCTTTGTCTTCAACGAACTTACTATCTAGTGTAGTACTATCCAATAAAAATATATAAGCCACACTTGAGCCACATATGAAATTTAAAATTTTCTAGAAACCACATTAAAAAAGTAAAAAGAAACAGATGAAATTAATTTTTTGAATATATTTTATGTAACCCAATATACCCAAATTCTGTCATTTCAACATGTACTGAATATACAAAATTATTAATGAGGTAATTACAATATATTTTTTTGTACTAAGAAATTTGGTGTGTACTTTATACTTCTAGCACATCTCAACTTGGATTGGCCACGTTTCAGGTGCTCAGTAGATACATGTAGCTAGTGGCTAGCTTTTTGCAGCTCTCCTCAGCACACTCATCAGGCCGCATCCTGGGAATTGAGGTCATGGCCTCACTATCTTTATTGAGGTATCATTTATAGACTGAGAAATTTACCCATTGAAGTGTACAGTTCTGTCACCCCCCCTATTTAAAAATAGCATCTTTTGGGACACCTGGGTGGCTCAGTCGTTAAATGTCTGCCTTTGGCTCAGGTCATGGTCCCAGGGTCCTAGGATCGAGCCCCACATCGGGCTCCCTGCTCAGCGGGAAGCCTGCTTCTCCCTCTCCCATTGCCTCTGCTTGTGTTCCCTCTCTCGCTATGTCTCTATCTGTCAAATAAATAAATAAAATCTTTTAAAAATAACAGCATCTTTTTTGCCCCCAAATATATGTCTTATATATTTATATATTATATATATTTATATGTGTGTGTGTGTGTATATATATGTATATTTTTTTTTTAGAGGGGAGAGGGGCAGAGGAGAGGGAGAGAGAGAGAATCTTAAGCAGGCTCCATGCCCAGTGTGGAGGCCCACACGGGGCTTGATCTCACAACCCTGAGATCATGACCTGAGCTGAAATCAAGAGTCAGATGCTTAACCGACTGAGCCACTCAGGGGCCCTGAAAATATATATTTGAAAATACCTTTTTTTATTTTTATTGTCTCTGTGTCTTCCATGCACCTTTTTGCTAAAGTGTCTTGTTTGTTGTTTTTGTCACTTTTCTGTTAGAAATTTTTCTTGTGTGTCTGGTGATCCTTGGCAGAAAATTGAAAGCACGTGTGTGTGTGTGTGTGTGTGTGTGTGTGTGTGTGTGTGTGTGTATTGTCTTCAGGCAGGGGGAGGTTGGTGATTGTTTAACATTTGTCTTCACTGTGACTGAGCAAGCAAAAATGAGTAATTTCTCTTTCAACTTTCTCCAGTTTGGATCCGTTTCTTTCTAGTCTGAGTAAACTCATCCCTTTGACTTTTGTTCCACATACTCACTGTGTCTGTGCCTGTGAATCCTCTTCCTCTAAGGGTTTATCTTGTTTTGTTCTGGCATGTATACACATGGGGAAACAACCTTTTTAAAAAAAAATGTTATAGTGATCTAGGTTGTTACACTTGCATTAAAATAAGAAAGGAAGGTAGAAAATAGGTGGACAGTTCCTTCTGTGTTGTATAGGTTGCCATGCAGAAGAGTAGGTTGAACTGTCTGTTCTATGCACTGTCCCCTAAAAAGCTACAGGGTTCACACCCTCACTTTTCAGGTTTCTAATCAAATATCACTTTCTTAGTTCAGCCTTTGTTGACCTTGAAAGTGGGAAATCCCTTTCCATACCCATCTGCATACTCTGGCACTCCTTGTGCCCTATCCTTTGTTTTTTTCTTTATAGCCCTTACCACCATCTGACATACTGTATACTTTACTCTACCTCCCCTGAGTATGAGAGCAGAGATTTTTAAAGTAAAATTTTTATTGACTATAACATTCATATATAGGGAAGAGCAGAAACCATGAATATACAGTTCAATTAACTTTTATGACATGGTACACACCTGTGTTACCGTCTCCCAAATTAAGAGATAGAGCATTGTCCAGCACTCCAGAGGCCTTCCTCAAGCCCTTTTGTATCACTAACCCTGACCTAAACCCCCTCCTCAAAGATTACTACTCTCTCACCATGTATTAGTTTCACCTGTTTTGAATTTTATATAAACTGAATTATAGAGTACATATTCTTTTCTGTCTGGATTCCACCCCCCCAACATTTTATTTGTGAGTTTCATCTATGATATTGCACCGGCAGTTTGATTATTCTCGTTGCCGTGTAGTACTTCCAATGGATTGTATGACCATAATTTATTTATCCTTTCTACTACGGATGCATATTTGATAGTTTCTATTTGGAGCTGTCATAAGTAATTTGTCTTTTGTTTTGACAAAGCCTGAAAGGTTCCTAGGCTCCTACTTTTTCCATCCTGATACGTGCTTTCCTTGAGGCAATAAGCAAGGTTGACTACCTGCTTGAATTTGGGGAAGAGGAAATATTATCCAGTCATTTTTATATCCTCCACTAATTGAACTCCTTGACAGCAGTAATTTTGACTTAGTCATCTTTGAAACCTCAGTACCTTGCATGGGCCATGTACATGGTAATCTAAAGACTGCTTCTGAGGGATTACATAAACTTTTATTTTAAGAATAGATACTAGGGCTGGGCAAGTAGAGTTTGTTTCGAAGGATCAGGGGTGAAATTGAACCCTCACGCGTAGAAACTTTAAGCCCAACAATAGGAGGAATTCTAAATACATTGAAGATAGAAATTTGACTAAGAAATTAGTGATACCCTTTGATTATATTGTTTTTTTTAAAGGTACTATATTTATTTTTTTAAGGTTTTATTTATTTATTTGACAGAGAGAGAGAGACACAGCAAGAGAGGGAACACTAGCAGGGGGAGTGGGAGAGGGAGTAGCAGGCTTCCTGCTGAGCAAGGAGCCCGATGCGGGGCTCGATCCCAGGACCCTGGGATCATGACCTGAGCCGAAGGCAGACGCGTAACGACTGAGCCACCCAGGCGCCCCCCCTTTGATTATATTGTAAAAGGTATTTTTAGATAGGAAAAGCAAGTAGAGATATTAAATGAATTTTTTGCCTTAGTTAAGGCTGATGTCCTAATTTCTGAATTTTCTTTTATTGTGTGTATATATCTCTATATATCTCACCATATATCAAATTTACCATTTTAATCTTTGTACAGTTCTGTGGCATTAAGTGCATTCACATTGTGTGCAGTGATTGACACCATCCATCTCCAGGACTTTTTCATCTTCCTCAATTAAAACTTTACCCATTAAACACTAAAGCTGCCCATTTCTCTTACTCCTGGCCCCTGGCATCCACCATTCTGCTTTCTGTCTCTGTGAATTTGACACTCTAGGAACCTAATGTAAAAGGGATCATACAATATTTGTCCTTTTGTGACTGGTTTATTTTGCTTAGCATAATGTCTTCAAAGTTCTAAACTTCCATTTGAACAAATAGATAGGAAGATGTTTTGGTCTTGATTAGTAAATATATACTTAACTTTCTGGGATTCAAAGACATCTTTCTAAAAGTCAAAGACACTTAAGGACATAATTATTTGCCAAAATATATAATGTCTAATTGGCCAGTGATTTTTATATATAATAAGTAATAGAATCATTGACCAAGGAAGCAAATGTAATTCTCTGGGGGGCATATAGCCTGATTTTTTTAAAAAAATTATTTATTTATTTAAAAGATTTTATTTATTTGTTTGAGAAAGAGAGAGAGAGAGAAAACGAGTGGGTGGAGGAGCAGAGGGAGAAGCAGACTCCCTGCAGAGCAGGGAGTGTCAGGACACAGGACTCGATCCCAGGCCCCTTGGATCATGACCTGAACTGAAGTCAGATGCTTAGCCGACTTAGCCATCCAGGGGCCCTAGCCAGATTTTTATAATAGAATATATTAGATGTATCTGAGAAGGTCTGTTTACCATCAAACAAGAAAACAAGAAGAAACCAATGGATGTAGTGTTTTTAGATTAAGAGAAAAACTTTAGTGGTATTTTTATACCAAAGACTACTAAGCTATTGAAATACATTTAATGAGTTCATTAAAACATTAGAGGGAATACTTTGATATGGAAAAGATATGTCTTAAGAACTACAATAGAAAAGGGAAATAAATATGTAGTTCTTAAACATGATGTGCTAATAGTGGTTTCACTGTAGGGAAATTGATGCTGGGAATATATGTAATATCTTCTTTCCCCCTTTTAAATAAATGATTGGAGATAGCATAATGTACGAATAATCTGTTTTCTCTTTCAAATTCACTTTTACTCTTCTATACCCTTATATTGTGCCATGGGTGGTGACTGATACGAACTTTCTTAGTCAGATGTCTTGTCTTCTGTCTTCTGGTTGGATTTAGCCAGTGGGAAGAAGGCTGGTTGGAGATTCGAAGACCTAGAGAAAGTGAATCATTTGGCTGTTTCCTTCCACCAAAATCATAATATTTCCGTATGGTTTTTACTCTCTGTATAGTTTTCACTTTCCTGGTCTGGTAACTCGCTCTTGCTCTTTTCATCTTGGGGATGGTAATAGTCCTAGGGTACTGCACAATCATTTGTGATTACCTTATACTCTTTCCACACCACTGTAAATAATTCCTTTCTTAAACTCTCCTCAAAGTATTCTAAAATGGAGGTCTTATCAGTAATGTCTTTTAGCATTTCATAAAAATTTGATATGCTATCTCATCATGAAAACTGGAAATATTTTTATATTAATGATAATCAATGTAAAGACTACTACAACAGAGACCATTTATGACTCATTATCACAGGAGATCACTAAAGGTGAAGTGAGTCAAAACTAGAGCTAGCTAGATTTAGGATCGATAGCTCTTAGATTTTCTGTCTCTGTACAAATGTTAAAATAATACCAGATTTTATATGTACATAATGTGAATTACTAACATCGAAAATCTGTCCTTATAGTAAATCTTAAGTAAATAATGATCAAATAAAATGGAAAAAGTTTCTTAAGTTATTTTGTCAATATTATTATGTATTAACAAATACATTCCCCTTCAGTGAAATTACATTCAGAGGACTTACATCTTAGTATTTCACTGAGAATGTAAAAGATTCTAGAAATGTGTGTTTAAGGAAAAAAAAAAAAAGAGGGCGCCTGGGTGGCTCAGATGGTTAAGCGTCTGCCTTCGGCTTGGGTCATGATCCTGGAGTCCTGGGATCGACTCCCGCGTCGGGCTCCCTGCTCCTTGGGAGCCTGCTTCTCCCTCTGCCTCTGTCTCTCTTTCTCTCTGTCTCTCATGAATAAATTAAAAAAAAAAAAATCTTAAAAAAAAAAAAAAGAGAGGCACCTGGGTGGCTCAGTTGTTAAGCGTCTGCCTTCGGCTCAGGTCATGGTCCCAGGGTCCTGGGATCGAGCCCCGCATTGGGCTCCCTGCTTGGCGGGAAGCCTGCTTCTCTCTCTCCTACTCCCCCTGCTTGTGTTCCCTCTCTCCCTGTCTCTCTCTCTGTCAAATAAATAAAATCTTAAAAAAGAAATAGAAAAAAAAAGTGATGTAGATACTATAGCTCTGGCTATAAGATTTTTCTGTTTTGTAGCCTATGGTGTTGTGAATCTAGGATTCCTTTTCTGCACCAACTGATTTGAATCCATTCTGTAGATACTAATATTGAAGTTTCTGTTTCTAATGTTTATGCCTGGAATTTTGTTCCAAAGCCAAATGTTAAAAAGAGTTTGGAGATGTGTAAGTGCTTTCTGTTATTGCCACCAAAGAATTCTATCTTTGCTGTGCGCTGCCTTCAAAATGTCAGTGTTGTGCTTTGTCATATACTTAGAAGACTTAGAACAGTGCTGTCCAGTAGAAGTTTCCCTGATAGTGGAAATTTTCTATAATATAGTGTCTGTTGAGCATATGTGGCTGGTGCAACTGAGGAACTGAATTTTTAATTTAAATATAAATAGTAATATGTAGCTAGTGGCTACCATATTGGACAGCACAAGCCTAGAGGTAACTTTAATATTTTTATGAGGGAGAAACAAGTGGACCAAAAAGCAGAGTGACCTTTGGGACCTTTTCAAGCAGTATGTTCCTTTAGGGGTTAGTCCTATATCTTACATCGTCTTCATTTTATCTCCAGTTACTTCAGTAGCCTCTCAAAATAAATGAGTTATTGAGAAAAGCTTCAGAGCTTTGTGTGACTTATTTAAGATGGTAGGGACATATGTTGTTAAGGTTTTGAGGGCGCTGCTGTGCCACTAGGGGCCATGTGGGAAGTGTGTGTGGGCTTTGTGTTGTCACAGTGACTGGTCAGTGCTATTGGCCTTTAATGCTTGGAGGCCAGAAATGTTAACTGCATTATTATCCTGCTTAAAATACCCATAGCACCTTCACTGAGAAATACTGTTGGATCTTTTTGGTGGTAAGAGTTATATTAAATTTAGGAATCTTAGCAATCAAAGATTTATCTCTTCTGAAAAACAGACATCTGGAACACATTCTCCAAAGTTCTGGCTATAAGGTTTTTCTGTTTTGTAGCCTAAGGTGTTGTGAATCTAGGATTCCTTTTCTGCACCAACTGGTTTGAAAGACATTTGAATATTGATTTTGAAAAATGCTGGAGAAACTATTTGATGTTTGTTTCGTGCAGAAGCAGTGAAACTGGCACCTTATCTAGTGTGTATAAAAATCCGTGGGGATGACTGGAAAACTTCTGCTGCAAATGAATGGAAGGCAACAGGAGATGTAGTTTTGGTCAGCGGAACCTCACCCAGACAGTATTCACTCTCTCTGCTTTAAAAGACAAATTAGTCAAACTACTTGTATTATGTAGAAGAATGCATGTGTTATAGACTATATTTCCAGACTTAAAGGCCACTTTCTTCCTGAAAGAAAAAGGTAGAAAAGAAACTACCAATGTTAAGTGCAGGTGAATGTTTTACTGCTGTTTTCTGTTATGGTCCCTGGAGCACAGATCTGTTTTTCTGGAAAGGAACCTTTCACTTGGTAAGTGAGCTGGAACCAGAAGGTTTTATGTGTGAGTTACAGAAAGGACTAGTAGTTAGTGAAGGTGCTAGAATTGTAGATACCAAGTAAAGATGTTTTCAAAGAAATCCATGTGGGTTGTTGACAGAGCCTGGGCCAAGCTTAGGAGAAGGTACTTCTTGTGTAACTGTCATACTAACTGGAGACCATTTTTGATACAGTCTAGTGTTATTATGCTTTTTTGGTAATTATGGATAGTAGATTGATAGTTGTGTTAATGTTAATATAGGGGTATATTAAAAAAGAAAAAGATGACCAATTTTCTTTATTTTTCCCCTCGATGCTATAGTAATGGTCCTTACCTTGTTTCTAGCAAAAATATAATCTGATGTCTCTGTTTTACCTAAAGATAAAATATAAATATATGGAAATCTGAAAAGATGTTATATGAACATACTTTCTTAAATATTAAAGTTTATCTAATTAATTTTAGTTGGAGATCAAGTAAGAATATATATTTTGGGGGGAGAATTTCAAGTTTCTAATACAATATTGTTTTTATACAATAATTGGTTATGTTTATAAGCTTTGTTAATTACTTTTAGTTGATAGCATGATATATTTTTAATGCAACCTATTTCAAGTGGATCAGATATATAGAATCTCTGCTAGCTTCCTAAGGGTTGCAGTGTGTGTGTGTGTGTGTGTGTGCGTGTGTGCGTGCATGCTTGCACGTGTGTGTTAAAGGCAGAATCCCCTCATTATGAACCACTGAATGAAAAAATAGTGCAAATCAAAAATAATATAAAATATATTCCTTTTTCTACAATGCCAAATGCATTTACTGAATGTGGTTTTTTCCCGCCACTGTGGTATACTGCAAAGCTTTTTTAAAAATTATTTTTATTTTATTTTTTTGTGTTTCTTAGGAAGGAGTTCTAAATGGGTTGTCTCTAGGTCATAATTGCTACTTATTTGATTCATGTCACATGGAGGGTGTCTTTGCAGGGTGACTGCAGTCTGTTTAGAGATTCTCCACTTTCATTTGTCTACAAATCTGGAGTCAGAGTCTCTTCTCATGATATGGCCATTATTATTGTCTACTTTTTAAGGTGAGAAGACTGACTTTTATGATATCTCATTTGTAAATTCTATTTAGGTCCTTCATTCTTTCTGTTTCTTTACACTTATATGGATGAATATTAAATATATGGATACTGTATTTTTTGTTTTTTTTTTTAAAGATTTATTTGTTTATTTGAGAGAGAGAGAATGAGAGAAATGGAGAGCACGAGAGGGAAGAGGGTCAGAGGGAGAAGCAGACTCCCTGCCGAGCAGGGAGCCCGATGTGGGACTCGATCCCGGGACTCCAGGATCATGACCTGAGCCGAAGGCAGCCGCTTAACCAACTGAGGCACCCAGGCACCCTGGATACTGTATTTTTGACAGAATAACTTGATCCAGATGGAGAACGATTGCCTTTTGGATATATAGCAGTAAAATTATTTAATTGAGAAAAAAACTCAATGTCCTGAAAATGATTTCCTGGACAATGATAGAGGTCGAGGGAGTTAGCTAAAGAGTTCTTTGATCTTATTTTTGTATTAAACATTGGCTCAGAATTTTACTACTTCATCATGTTGCCTGTGGTCTTTGGAGAGACACAATGAAATATTCAGCTTGTTGAATCTCTTAATTCAGAAATATTTGTGTATATTGAAAAGAAATGAACACTCTATAGACATTTTTTTTAACTCTGGAAAAATAGGCATTTTAATAATTTAGAGTTCTTGATTGACTCTTTTTTTATGCCTTTTAACATAGAGTCTATCAAGATTTCATGAAGGTTTCTATCATAGTGTTCTAGTGTCTTTAACACATACTAAAGAATGCAATAAATGTTAGTTCTTGTCTTTCTTTTTCTTTGAAAACTTTCTTTTGTTGAAAATGTAAAACAAGTGTTCCTAGAATAGCATTATATAATTTTGGCAGTTATATTTTTTTGTCAGTTCACACAAGAACATTTACACTCTAGTACTGAAATGAACTCCCAAAAAGAATGGCTCAGTCCTTAGGCATTGACTCTAAGTTTAAAAGCTTTCTGCCTCCCACATACTTTTCCCCTAATTCTTTGAGTGGATCTAGGGGACTTGTGCAACCAAGTTCTTGTTCTTTGCTCAGAAAAATGTAGAAGCTAACATTGAACTACCCCCCAAATGACCTAAAGAATCTATGCCCTGTTAAGAAATCTGTCTCTGCGATGGACTCTGAAAAACAAACTGAGGGTTCTAGAGGGGAGGGGCATGGGGGGATGGGTTAGCCTGGTGATGGGTATTAAAGAGGGCACATTCTGCGTGGAGCACTGGGTGTTATGCACAAACAATGAATCATGGAACACTAACATCAAAAACTGATGGTGTAATGTATGGTGATTAACATAACAATAAAAAATTAAAAAATCTGTCTCTGAATAGGCATTTTCTAGTTGATGAATATCTGAAAATAGACTTGATTACAGAAATAAAACATTTTTCTTTTTTATAGTAATTTTTTACATTTAGTGTACTTATACTTTATGTCAAATGTTAAGGAATGTCTATGAGCCTTTGTAATTATCTTGTGATGTTTTAGAGAGAAGTGCTTTAGTATAATTTAAAAATAGTACCCAGGGGCGCCTGGGTGGCTCAGTCGTTAAAGCGGCTGCCTTCAGCTCAGGTCATGGTCCCAGGGTCTTGGGATCGAGCCCCACATCAGGCTCCCCGCTCTGCGGGAAGCCTGCTTCTCCCCCTCCCACTCTCCCTGCTTGTGTTCCCTCTCTCTCTGTGTCTCTTTCTGTCAAATAAACAAAATCTTAAAAAAAAAAAATAGTACCCAATTTAAGAAAATACATAAGTTACAGTAAACAATTAAGAAAAGATGACTTATCTTTCATGGGCTATTTTGGGTAAAAGAAAACATTTATGATACTTTAATCTGTATTTCTGTAAAGACTTGATTCAAGTGTAATTTGGGGTATTTTAGGTAAGTAGTGATTGGGAACCTAACATGTTGTATCTTTTGATTTCCTGATATATTTTGTAACATGGCGATATTTAAGTGTTTTGCTGCTGTATAATGCCTGGAAGTTCACTGGCCTCTGTATTTTGTTCCTTGTCATATCATCTATCCTTAGTGTATGCTTTTTTTTTTCTTAAACACACATTCCTAGAATCTTTTACATTCTCAGTGAAATACTAAGATGTAAGTCTTTTGAATCTAATTTCATTGAAGTGGAATGTATTTGTTAATACATAATAATATTGACAAAATAACTTAAGAAACTTTTTTCATTTTATTTGATCATTATTTACTTAAGATTTATTATAAGAACAGATTTTTGATGTTAGTAATTCACATTATGTACATATAAAATCTGGTATTATTTTAACATTTGTACAGAGCCAGAAAATCTAAGAGCTATCAATCCTAAATCTAGCTAGCTCTAGTTTTGACTCACTTCACCTTTAGTGATCTCCTGTGATAATGAGTCATAAATGGTCCCTGTTGTAGTAGTCTTTACATTGATTATTATCATTAATGTAAAAATATTTCCAGTTTTCATGATTAGATAGTGTATCAAATTTTTATGAAATGCTAAAGGACATTACTGATAAGACCCTATGAGATTTAGTTCCTTCTTTGTATATCACACTTCCTGCCCAAGTGCTGGTGGACTGTGGAAACAATGACTAACATGGATCACTGTTTTAAGATACAGTATGCTGAATTCCCAGACATTAATTTAAAAATAAATTATGCTCATGAAAAGTATGTACGGCATGTTTCTGCTAAAAAAAAAGGTCCTGGGAAAAAGTCCGAGTTGGATTGAGAAGATGGAGTACCATATAAAGAATGACTCAAAGGACAGATATTTATTATACTTTTATCTTTAATTTGGCATTTTACATATTCAAAAGCTGATGCATTTTGTTTGTTAAACATAAATATATAGACCATAAATAGAAATGTTTCAGAGATATTTTGTTATTTAAGCAAAAAAGTCAATAAGGGTAATTTAATTAATAATAAATAATACTAATTTCTGATATTTCACCATTTATAAGGTGTTCTCAGACATGAAGTATGGTTAATAGGTTGCTGAGAGGTTCACATATTTCATGTTTGAGAAAACTGAGGTACCGCTCCCTGCAGCCTCTTGCAACTACCCTTCTCCTCCTCTAGGTACCTCATGAAAGTAGAATCATATGGTATTTGTCGTTCTGTGACTCGCTTATTGCACTTAGCGTCATGTCCTCCAGGATCATCCATTGGAGCACATGTCAGAATTTCCTTCCTTTTTTCCACTGTATGCTTGTCCAGAAAACTCCAAAATGCTATATTATTCCTATTGCTTTGTACATTATTTTTTCAAACCTAACAGTGTTGTAGATATCTTTCCAAAGACATCAGTATTGATACACTATTATGTATATATCCTTTCCATGGCTACCTTCTACAGAAGGGGAAAGTGAGGCTTGGAGGTGTCTAACTTCCAGTTTATAAGCAGCAGTGTCAGAGACTAATCCAGGTCTGCTTGATTCTGCAGTCAGACTGCAGTGGTTCCTGTAGACCAAGGATGTGATTATTGTGGGAAAGTGAAGCAATTTTGAAGACAAATTTCTGTGGTGCTAAAGGACCTGATTGTATGCTTTTGTTGTGGGAAGCTCCACAACTTGGATAATTTATGGTTGCAGAAGGCACTAATGTCTGTCTCTAGAAACATCTTCCAAATGTTATACTGTATTGTATTTTCTCTTGATTCACTCATATCTGTGTTAAGACTGGATTATTTCTGAGACAGCTGCAATTGTCCTGATCAGAAATATATTTCCAATGGCCTTTCAAAAAGCCAGAGATAAAAGAGCAGAGAGGAAATTATCTGCCTCTTATCTGAAGGATAATGAAAAGTAAAAAAAATGCTGAAACTCTCAGTGGGCTAGGTCAGATATCATGAGTAGTGTAGCTCATTACAAGCATTTTAGGGCCGGAAAAGACCACAGAAATAATCTAAAACTTATTCTTAATTTCGTAAATGAAGTACTGTCGTGGAAAGGCCAACCAAAGCAGTTAAACTGTCCAGTGAGGATTGTAATCTAAGTGTCTTGTTTCTTAAGAATTCTTTTTCAGCTATTGTTGGTGAACAGTGCCAGTTTTTCTCATACCAAACTAGCTAGCTATTACTTGTATTTCATACTATGAGTGTACTTCATATAAAGTTTTTTTTGCTTATAGTATAACTGAGGAGATTTGGAAATCTTTACCAATGGTTTCCGTTTTTTATAGAATTTTTTAGGACTAGACATGTATGTGGGTTGGAAATGTTTTTGTTGTCCTTGAAAGTAGTTGATTTCTCACAAGTCAATTTAGCGTTTACCACTAATTCTAATGTATAGGGAATGAACAAAGTAGTGTGGGCTATCAATACTCATGGTGTCATTAGAAGTGAAGGGGTTGCAGTAAAAGCTTTCTTGAATCCCAGCCCTGAAGGAATCCATTACCTCTGTGAGTCTTGTTAATGGCAGAGACCTAACTGAAGCTCAGAACTCTTTCAGAGAAAGGCCAGATCAACTATAATAAAGATTATAGAACAGGGGTTAGCAAACTGTAATCTGAGGTCCACCTGTCTGTATGGCTTGCAAGATAACAGTGTTTCTACAAAAAAATATTTTTAAGTGATTGAAAAAAATTCAAAAGAAGAAACATACTTTATGATATATGAAAATTTAAGAAATCCAATTTCACGGTCTATAAATAAAGTTTTATTGGAACACAGTTGTCCTCATTTGTGTATTGTTTATTGTTACTTTTGCAATAAAGTGGCAGAGTTGAGGAGTTGTGACAGAGACCAGAAGGTCCCACAAAATCTAAAATATTTACTGTTTGGTCCTTTATAGAAAGAGTGTACTGACCCTTGTTATAAAACATCAAGAATGATTTATGTTTTGGAGTACCATGGATAATTCATGATTTTCTTTGCTTTCCAAAAACTTGAGCTGAATATTACCGTATTTCTTGAAGAATTTCTCCTTTTTTTTTTTTTTTGCCTTCAGATTAACCCACAATAGTCCATTCATGACTGTTTTTCATGACTTTCTTTGCATAGTTTCTACCAGTTCCTTTTGCCAGCTAGATGAACAGACTAAAATCACACAGGAAGGTCTGTGGTTTGCCTAAGGAAACTTTCTATAGAGGGTTATGTCTGGCTTGGGTACCTCTCTGTTCTAGAAACATGGATTTTGATTGTGATTTCCATGAGAGCTATGATTCAAATGTATATACAGTGACCTTCATTTTAAAAAGTGTAAAATGAACAAACAAATTTATTGTTGGGTCCATACTGTGGGAGGAAAATCTTAATCTTTCATGTTTTTCTCAGGCATTTTAAAAACTTCAGTTATGTTTCTTATGACAATTTTACATCAAGATTAATTGATGTATGTTTTTTTATTGGTTAGCCTTAAACATTTAAACCAATGTCTCTTTTTACAGTCATCCTTCACTAGAGTAAAATAATCAATGATTAGGCGACTATACCTCTTATAAAAGTTACTTTCTCCCCTCCTCCCAGTTGTGGTTACTTGATGTCAGCTCTCTTGGGGCTCACATAAGGAAGGTGGCCCTGCTATGTTACAGAGGTCTGAATCTTTCAGCCCCTGAGAGTTTGGTGTCATACCAGCATTGCCACTGTTCTTTTAAAGCATAACCAACAGGTGTTTTCTATCCAGAAAGAGCACTTATCTGAAGGTTTGGAGTTTGGTAAGGTGGATCTTCAATCAGGTTTCCCTAGGCCTTTAGTCATAATTCTGCTTGCCGGTGATTCTTAACTTTTGTCCTGGAGATTGTATAGCACTGGTCTGGGTCATGGTATTGAGTTAAGCAGTTGAGTTCCCGTCTTACTTCGTAGGGCTGTTTTATGACCTGGTTAGTCCTTGATGGTCCTCTGTCTTAGCTTACTTAAAAGTTTTGAGATATGGGGGTAGCTCACTCACGGGAGGAGTTGGTTTCACCCGTTAGAATCTTCTTCATTCAGAGAATCCTTTTTGCAGTGGAGCCTTCTCATATTATGGGGTAGGCCATGAGGTAGCCTTGGGGCTTGATAAGCAAAGCCAAGGAAGAAGGACAGAATATGAAAAGGCAATGCTGAAGCAGATGCAGTTTGGAGAGGGTGGTAAGAAGTCTGGGAGAGCAGTGACATCTTAGGTAAAATTTGTTCTGACTTAGACTAAGGGGAAGTTGGGATGAGGCATAACATTAAGGCATTTTGACTCAACTCTGAGTTGTTGGTGAGGAGGGTGAGAATAGAGACCAGAGGGAAAACCCCGTGTTATCATTTTTGCAATGTGGAAAAACAGGGTGAGCATTTATAGTCTACCTCTGGGGTTTTAAAATGTGCAATAAAGTGGGTTATTGAATGGGTCGGATATGACATAAGTATTATGGTAAGATTATGGTTGTCAGGTTTAAGAGGGAAGAGTGAAGTAGGAGTCATACTCTTTCTCCTTTTTGGGGGAGGGTGAAGGGCTATGGACTCACATATCAGGAACTATTCCAGGAAGGAAAGCCATGAAAAGGAGAGAGAGGAGAGCCCCTGAACCATCATCTACAGAAAACTTGGCACTCCCTGTCTAGGCCATCTCAATCATGTCTTGAAAGGAGGAGTGGAAGGAGGAGTCTCTTTCAGAAGCTTTTTTTTTTTTGGTAAGATTTTTTAATTTATTCATTTGAGAGAAACAGAGCGAGTGAGAGCACTAGCAGGGAGGAGGGGCAGAGGGAAAGGGAGAAGCAGACTCCCCGCTGAGGAGCAGAATGCCCACCTCTGGGGTGATCCCAGGACCCAGTGACTGTGACCTAAGCCCAAGGCAGATGCTTAGCTGAGCCACCCAGGCGTCCCCTGAAGCTTTCTTGCTGACACTCAGGGCTTGTTGTCTGAGAGGGCTGACCTTTACCATGAACCAATAGGCAGGGCCTCCCAGCAGTTATTTCTGTGGGTGTTTTGTGGGTGTTTGCATTGTCTACTAACTCTTGGTTAGTAGAGTTACTGGGGGGCCTGTCTAGAGAGAAACAGTGTACCTGTAAACAGTTGGAGCCTCCCTTGGAGCATCAGCCATTCAACATAAATGCACTGGATTTGCAGGATACACTGGCTCCCTGGTTTCCCACCCCCGAGGTGGGGCTATTCCCAGAGCTCCAGCAGGATCGCAGAGGGAATGGTGTGGACTGCAGGAGGAGGAGCAGTTACCTGCAGGGAGTTACTCAAGTTTTCTCGTCCAGCTATAATTGGTTTACAGTAGAATTCTAGATCCTTGGTGCTGAGTTAGATTTTAAGGATCATCTAGTTCAACCTCCTCATTTTACCAGTGAGGGGAATGGACTCCTACAGATGTTCCAGGACTTAGGAAATGAGTGGCAGTGTTGAGGCTAGGCCTTAGGTCTCTTGATTCAGTAACTATGCTTCTTCCAGCTTCTTCCAGCCTGGGGCATGAAAGGTTCAGTTATAGCAGGAATCTGACATGGGGTTCCTGGGTGCTGCTGAGTCAGTAAGTTGCAGTTAGGACAGTGATCCCTACCTGGGCCATAGGCTAGATCAGGTGACCTGAGAAGAACCTGTGACTCCGATGACTTGTTGCTACTTGTTGGAGAGGACGGTGATGTAATTGTTGCCGGGGATGGTGTGGGGGGGCTGCATCTAGACCTACCAGCGAGTCTCCTCTGCTGAGAGTGAGATGGGGAGAGAGAAGTTTCTTGGGGAGAAAGGTAAGGGGAACTACTTAAAGACCCTCCTCCCGAGTGACCTGTGAAGTCAGTCAGAGGAACTTGCTCAAACCCAGGCCAGGAAAGTGGTATATACTGTGACATTTGGAGAACTGAAAAGTAGAGAGGGATGGACTTGGTGGTTGCTGGGAGTGCCGGGAGTGGTTCTGGCCCTTTTATGGTTATAGCATACTGCACTTGAGTGCTTATTTCTGCTTAATTGGGTAATGCAGCTCTCATTTTAAGCTGTCACAATGGCTTTGAACATTACCTCTTTCATTCTGGTTCTGTTTAATTTTTCCATATGTTGAAATTGAACATAGACCATAAAAGGATTTTTGTAAATTCTGAACTAAAATATTTGGGAAATTGCAGGATTGGTTTTATTGGAAAGAATGATCTTAGTTTTTGGAAATGTTTTTTCTTGTTTTGCTTCTATTTGTTGATCACCTGCTCTATAGAGGCAGAGTCACATAGGACTCTGAGCTGGGCTGCTTCGGTTGAACCCTGGCTCTGCTCTGTTCAGTGTATGACCTTAGTTAAGTAATTATTTACCCTGGATCCATGCCTCAGTTTCCTCATTTCTAAAATGAGGACAGTACCTTACAAGATTGTTGTGAGGGTTAAATAAGTTAACACATGATGTAAGACAATGCCTGGTACACATTAAGTACTACTTACACATTAGCTCTGTATTTACATAAATAAAGGCATTGACGTAGGCCCTTTGTCAATTTATGAGCCAACAGAGGCTCAGAGGATTTAAAAACTTGCCTAAGATAATCCAGCTAATAAGTGGCTAAGGTGTGACTTGAACCTTCCCTGTCTGATTCAAAGCCTGGCTTTTAACCACTCTGCTGGCTTTTTGAGGTGTGGAAAATCACTTAACTGTAGATTGTAGTCCTTAAAAATTTATTTTTTTATTGGAGTATAGTTGACATATAATGTTACATTAGTTTCAGGTGTTGAATATAGTGATTCAACTTCTCTATATATTATGTTATGCTCACCACAAGTGTAGCTAACATCTGTCATCATACAACGCTGTTATAGTATCATTGACTGTATTCCTTCTGCTGTGCCTGTTACTCCCATGACTTATTCATTCTATAACTGGACGCCTGTATCTCCCATTCCCCTTCCCCTATTTTGCCCATCTCCCTCCACCTTGCCCCCACAACCTTCAGTTTGTTCTCTGTGTTTACAGGTCTGATTCTGCTTTTTGTTTATTTATTCATTTGTTTTGTTTTTTATATTCCACATACAAGTGAAATCATATGGTATTTGTCTTGACTTATTTCACCACTTAGCATAGTACCCTCTCGGTCCATCCATTTTGTCATAAGTGGCACAATCTTATCCTTTTTAAGGCTGCGTAATATTTGTGTGTGTGTGTGTGTGTCTGTGTGTGTATCACATGCATACTACATCTTCCTTATCCATTCTTAGGTTGCTTCCATATCTTGGCTATTGTAAATAACGCTGCATGAACATAGGGGTGTGTATATCTTTTCCAGTTATTGTTTTTGTTTTCTTTTGGTAAATACCCAGTAGTTGTAATTATTGGATCATATAGTATTTCTATTTTTAATTTTTTGAGAAACCTCCATACTGTTTTCCACAGTGGCTGTACTAATTTACATTCCCACCAGCAGTGCACGAGGGTTCCTTTTTCTCCACATTCTCAACACTTGTTATTTCGTGTCTTTTTGAGTTTAGCCTATAGATTGTGGGTTTTATAGCTGTTTGCCCATATATCCATCTGTCTTGTACCTTCTAGTTTGGATTTTTTATTATGTTCTCATTTTGTCAATAAAATGCATTTCCTTAAAACATCTGTAATTTCAACAAGAATTATAAAATATGAAGTTAGGATAAGAGTAAAACAATTGCTCTTAAAATAATGCTACTCAAATAATTAGATAGGAATTTTTAAAAGCCAAGCTAACAGTACCTAATTGTGAAAGGCATAAAATGTCATTTCATGTGACATCTGATAATGGCTATCAGTGTTTCCACACACTTATAAGTTTTGTGGAAATTAAGACAGTTCTTATTAGGCATTTCGAGTTTACCATTTTAAAAACAATTATGGCATTACTGTTTTAACCATGTGCACATCTTAATTACCAGGAAGAAACTATATCAGCTTTTTATAGCCCATGGAAAGCTTTCTAATCTCTACTCTAGATTAAGATAAAGAGAATTAAGGCCTGAGAAGTGAGACAGGGCTGCTAAGCAGCAGTGGCAGGTGAGGTTGATGAGAATTAACAGCTTTTGACTGTTAGCAGAACATGGTGTAATGGGATCTGCTTATGGTAATGAAACATTGACTAGATGGCTACGTGAAATGATGCTTTCTCATTTATTTTATAAAATTATTGGGGAGATCTCTTCAATGATGATATTGAGCCCAGAATTTTTAAGATTTCTGTAGGATACATACTTTTGATATTGAGTTGAAAATTAGAAGTCATATTTATAGTATTGTCAATTTGTAATTATCTTATGGAGAAACTTATTCCAAGTAGCAAAATAAAAACAAAACAAAACCACTCTAAACAACCAATACCTTATCTTTCTTAAAGTAGCTGCAATTTGGGGGAGTATTTAATGTATATATATATATATATTTAATATATCTCTAATATAGCTCTAAATTGGAAATTGTCCAGCCATTCAAGTTGCTCAAAAAACAAAAAAAGCTGATAAAGTTTTTTAAAGGTTATTTATTTATATCTTATCTCTGGGCAAGGTAAAAAATTGTATCAAGATGAAGTAGCCACTGTTAAAGTTTATTTAAAGTTTTAGCCAGGGATATGCTCAAGATCAAAACAATTGGCAATGAAGGAAAAGATGGCTTAGGGTATGTGGCAATGACATTAAAGATTATGTCAGATGATAAGAGTCTGTCTCAGGAATGACCATATGTCCTTTCCATCTGACGTCTGTTTCAGGACTCAGACAAATGAGTCAAGGTTTTAGATCTGCTTTGAAAAATTGTTCTTTCATCACCTTTATTAGGTTTGTTTACAAATTAATCCAATGTGTTTCACATGGATCAAATGTGCATACATTCAAATGAATGGACATAATGGCAAACTTATATTCTTCTTAAAAATTTGGATAGTTATTCCTTTCAGGTTATATGGGTTTGTACCATTGACTACTAGGATGAAGTATAGATATCTTGTGTGCTTTTCACTTAGAGAAAGAAGAGGATTTCCCCCCCCTAGTTTTAAACTAATAATACAGGAATGAGATGGGAAGAAATAACAGTTCTTTTCTAAGAGAGACTTTTCTAAGATGACTTTAAAAGAACAGGCAAAGGAGAGCAGAGCCACGTCAGTTGTGGCTTGAGTTCGAGATAAGCAGAAGTGTGTGTGTGCTTAACGTCACGTGGCAGGAGGCTTTCCCCGAGCAGTTTGCCTGTCCAGGGAGCTATTGCTTTTGTGTCTGAGAGAGCTGTACTTTGGAAAATACCTGCTTCCCTGCCTATTGCTTCCTTATGGATTATACAGGTAAAATTAAGTTTAAAATATTGTCCAGTCATGTAGAATTATTTAAAATAAAATATTTTGCATTTAAATTTAAAAATTACGTTGATTGTGTTTGTATTTTTAAAAATATGTATGAATTTGTTATATGCAAATTTTGGTTAATTTAGGATAAGCACTTAAGGGAATTTGTCAGATATACCCTTGTTTTTTCTATTTCAGTTTGGGTCATAATCAAACAGACTTAAAATAAAATGCAGTCCGTAATTAATTCTCATGCCTCCCCTCTGGGCCAGAAGGTTTAGAGTACAAACATTTGGGTTCAGATTATGCCACACAGAGAATAAAACATAGACACCGTCTACAGAGAGCTTCTGGTTTCTATAAAATATTTTTGGCATTGTGATAGTCGTTTCGTGCATGTGTGTGGCTCAGTCTGTTAGAGTTGACATCATGTGGTAATTGGAGAATTTCAGTTTTAATCCCAAATTTTCTGAGTATTAATGTGTCCAGAAATTTCAGATGAATAACTAGCCTCTTTGTTTTTTAAACTGCATAACCTTGTTCCCAAATTCTAGTTTCTGAATGGTAAATTGGTACAGGTTTGGAAAAAAAGTTAAGGTTAGACTAACCATGGTTGCTGGGTGCTTGGTGAATAAGTGGGGGATTCCCTTGGATCAGGTGGGGTGAAAGTGGGATTAGGAGGTGAGGTGATGATAAGGAGGAAAGGACATGAGTCTTTGCCAAAATTTGTGAGCAAATTCAAAAATTAATTACCTTAATTCAAAATTTATTATTACCTTAAATTTGAACTTTTGGGTAATGGTGACACTGTTTTCTGACAGATTCCTTTTAAACTAAAGAACATAGGCTTTTGGAAGATTTTCCATCAGGGGAGAGACCCACCTTCCATACCCAGTATAATGACAAAATCCCAGTGTGCATTTAGATTAAGCTCTACTTACATTCTCTATAAATGATCCCTTTTGATGTGTGTGTGGATCTTTGACGATATGGTGCCAAATTGTAAAATTTTTGTGAGATTAAGAATTTAAAATGTAAGTTTTAGGAGCTTGTTATGTAAAGGATATTTGTGGAAAATATTTTTTGCAGATAAAACATTTTAAAATAATTACCTCAAATCTTTTTTTCTATAAATCCATATTTTCTTGTTTTGAGTTTCTTTAAAGCAAGTATAAGTGTGTGTGTGTGTGTGTGTGTGTGTGTGTGTGTGTGTGTGTGTGTGTGGTATGTGTATATTTTGAATTTTTTTCATAAGATTAGTGTACCAGAATTTTTGTTTCACAGCTCTGAAATAAAATAGACTTACCTTTTAGAAGGCTAACTGTATGTGTGTTATTCTGTAGGAGCAGAAAGGGACACACTTTATAGCCAAATGCAAAGACCTGAAATTTCCAAAATCTTACAGGGAGCTTTACTATGAGTATGTTTTCAATTAGAAATTTGTACCTATTTTCCGAAGAACAGAATCATTGATTCTTTCATTTTTCTATAGTTTATATATTGCCACTAAACCACTAATATGTTATTTTTAGGTAATACTTTATAAACATATAGGTGGTATTCCAAAAGACACACAACTTTAACATGCTAAGTAGACGTCCAGAGGAATACTAAGGAAACTTTAGTGTGAACAAAGGCTCCAGGGAAATTCCAGATAGGACACTTTCAAAATTAGTTATTGTGTGTACTCTAGAGAGAATATGTGGTTTAAGTTCTTACAACATTAATAGATAATTTAGTTGTCTGATGTGGTAGGAAGCTCTTTTGGATGTTGTCTTCTATGGTGATTTTTATAAACATTTACATAATTGCAAATGTAGGTATATTTACTCTAGTAAACTGCAAAGAGAAGAACGCATATGTTTTCAGTTCATGGGAGAGTGAATTTTTTTGGATTTGAAAAGAATTTATTTTACTGTCAGCACAGTTCATGAAGCATAACCACTTTGTACTTAATGGCATCATCATAGCACTGAAGGGGTTATCATGCAGTAGAAAATTATTTTTGATGACTCAAGAATAGATTTATTTATTTATTTTTTCTTGGAATGCTCTTTCTCCCACAGGGTTTCTGTGTCATCAGTGTGGTTTCCTTTCAGTTTTTTCAGGTCTCTGTTGAAATGTCATCTTTTAAGGGTAGCATTACCTGACAGTTTTAGCTGAATAACCCTCAATTTCAGTCACTCCTCAGCCTCGAGTTCCTCATACCTTTCTTTATAGCACATGCCACCCCTGACATATTACATATTTGTTTGTCTCACCCACCAGACTATGAGCTCCGTAGAGGAGGGGTTTTTTTCTTGGCTGTACCCCTGGAGCGCAGAACGGCAGGCTCCCAGGAAAGAGTTGTTGAGTGATTTATGAGTGGAGTTTCCTCTAAAAATGACTATTGACTTGGGTTTAAGATTTTCCCTACTATCTTTTTTTTTTTTCCTACTATCTTTCTTTATCAACATGTTCTGATCTAACAAGGATGATTTTGGCCACTAAATTATTTTGAATATTGATCTTTTCATTGCTCATTTTATCCTGAAATTAACAGTACTCACTTTACTAATTAAGGTTGCAGGCAGATAGGCATAATTAGACAGAACTGGTAATTCAAAGATCACTTTGGTTTTGGAATGTATTATGTGATTTTTTGGGGGGAGGGGCATAGAAGAAATCAGATCAGTTTTATTTCATTATATTTTCCTTAGGCAACACATGAAAATTTGTCTTCATTCTCTGAGCTCATGCCAGCTGCCTAGAGGAGAGAATTAGAGCAAAATAAGGTTTTGGAATCCATTTTGTCAAAGATGGGCCTTCCCTGATATGGATTCCAACCTTCTAAAGTTAGAAATACCTCAGGCCTCCAGAGGTTATAGAAACCTTAGTAGGAGTCAGAGGTGGTCATTTGTGTCCAGTTTTGCTGGCAAGTGAGATACCTAATGTTTTTTAACATACTGACCCTGTTATAGTTCTCTAAAAAGTTGACGTCTTGAAAAATATTGCTGCCTTTAACTTACTCTCAGAAGTCAGCACCAAGCAGTAGGTGTAGGCACTCAGAAAAGTGCACTTATAGATGCATATATACACCTCATGTCTGAGTGAAGAAAGGAGCTACATCAATGACTTGGCAAAGCAGTTATTGCATATAGATTATGGCCTCAGTTGGAAAATATCTCTTACCGATCACTTTCTCATTCTGCTTTTCCTCTTGCCTTTCTATTGGCAACATCCGTCCACCTTTTGTGTGGCTATTCGTGTACAACATCTGGTATGCAATTTAAAATAGATCTTATGTAAGGTAATATTCTGGTTTCAACCCTTTTGAAAGGTATTGCTGTTTTGCACTTCCTACAGTTACATCTCAACATCATTATTGATATTCTCCTTTGGTTGTTGCCTTGACCAATAATTTGGGAGGGATGCATTTTTCTTAATTCCTGCATTTTTCAGCATAGTCCTCTGTCATTCTTAGCTTTCTCTGGTGACCTTTCTCTTTTAAGAATATTTTTCTCCACATTTTCCGTAGATTTCTATTTTCCTTGTTTTAGTGGATTACTTAAAATGTAATTTTAAGTATTTATTAGTTTTCAGGAAGCATTATGGAAGAGTGCTTAAGAGCTTATACTTTGGAACCAGATGACCTAGGTTTGAATCTCAGCTTATCATTTGGTACTTGTGTGACCTTGGCAAATTATTTCACTCTCTATCAAATATGGATACTAAAGGTGTCTACATCTTAGGGTTGTTATAAAGATTCAATAAGTTAATACATGTAAAACTTCCAGAAAAGTACTTGGCATATCGTGAATATTCAGTAAATATTAGTTATTGTTATTCTTTCCTACAACAAAATATTTGTTCTTTATCTTATGTAGTATCATTGCACTTTCTTCATAATGGTTTAGCATTTTCAGTAAGCAAAGGTCAAATTACCTTGAATAAATTATGCTATATCCACACAATAGAATATTATGCAACCATTAAAAGGATGAGATGGATCTGCATATACTGACCAGAAAAGCTATTAATGATATTTTTAGATGGTAGTTTGCAGTTCCACATTCATATCAGAATTTAATGTTTAAAAACTATATTATATAAAACATGTCTTTGTAAATATAAGAAAATATTGGATATATACCTTGGATGAATGGATGGAAAGGAAACTTGAGCTCTTGAATTTCCTATTTTATATGATTTTAAAAGTGTGGGATTGTGGGAATACACACACACACACACTCTTTGTGCATTTCAGTGGTTTTAAAACATTAAAATTTTTTTTTTTGCTTGTGTTGGATAGATACTCCAATGAAAGTCTGCATATTTCTAGCTTTAAAAAAAAACAGATTTCTAAGAGTAAAGGCAATGCAGGAAGAGTTTTATTTATCAAGTGAGTCAAGAGACAAAATAACAATACCTTCAATTATTTCTTTGCAGGAGTAGGTTGAAAAGAAATGTATGGGTCCTGTGTGCCCACCGACACACAGGTGTACACAGGTGTGTGCACACAGCCTTAAAATGACTGAATTACTCTAGAAAAGGACAGGAATTCTCATAAGGCAAAGCGAAGAAAAATAAGGCCAAAGGAATGGGATAAGAGAAATATAAGTTGATAATATATTCCTAGAGCTGTGGTTTTCACATTTGAATAACAGTTGCAACATAACTAATAAAGTAATTGCTAACATTTGAGAGCTCACTGTGTGCCAAGCAGTGTTCTAAGCACTTACAATGTTATTTTTCTGTTAATATATGGGTATATTTGTGGGTATATTTTTATGTCCAGAATGTGTGTGCAATAGTATACATATTTTTACATAATTGTGATTGAGTGTACAGCCCTTGATCTGTCAGTCTAGCATAAGCATAGAGAAAAAACAATGAGTTCTGTAGTTATTTTTAAAGGTAATTTTTCTCATTTCTGATATTCTTAATTCCCTTGAAAAGTTTCACTTGCTGCATAAAACCAAGAACCCCGATCTGCATGATATCTTTGTGGTTAGTTGCTGTAAAGCCAATATTTAAATTTCTTTGAGGTCTTTTTTAGTGCCTGGTATTACAGGATGAAGATCTCATCAGGAGGGTGAATATATATGTGGCTCTGGGTCTTGTGCATTTTGTGACAAAGGAATTCCCCTTTGAATCGCCTGCTCCCCTGAAGCCCCTGGAGCCTGTGGCTCAAGCAGCGCTGTTGGTCTGTGCAGTGTCTCTGACGTCATCGGTGTATGCATAAGCCCTGCTATTGTCTTACTGCTACAGCAGGGCTGGGGATTGCGGTATCCGCTGTTGCCGCTGCTACCAGGCCTGCCCCTGCTGCTACCTAGTCCTGCCTCACTGCATCCCAGAAGAGCCACGTTGGCTTGCCTTTCCCTATTGGATTTTCAAAAGCAGCTCTTCGGTTTTTGTGCTGTAGGAGACCTTGCTTTTCAATCACACGGGAGAACACTGAAGCTTGTAAGAGGAGAATCTGGCAGCTGGACACAGCTTGGACTGCATTGTGTGTCTTCATGACCCCTGCTGTGTAGCGGCTCATCTTTTCACTCTCACACGTACACTCTCCTCGATTTTATTTCCTTCCTTTTTTTTTCTTTCTTCTAATTTTTTTAAAGCAGCCTCTGGAGCCAGCCATGTTTGGCACTGAATCTTCATGTAAGTAAATGGATCCCACTTCTTTGCTGTTTAGAAATCTGTTTGCTGTCAAGGTTTCATTGGCTTGGACTTCATATCACTTTGCCTTAGGTCATTAACAGCCTTTGTATTTTGGCTCTGATTACAAAGGAATTGGTCCCAGGGAAGGGACTCCTCCTTAACTGGGTTATTCATTCTTAAGGCCAGGGATGTCAGTGTGGTCAAAACCAGGCCTTCAAGAGGGAGGAGGGAGGAAGACAGGAATCCAGGCAGTCTCCCCAGAACATGTTAATTGATGGGATCAAGTCTGTCACAGATCTATTGTGGGTTCTATAATGGTCCTTAAACCTAAAGTAGAAACTGGGAGGATCTGAGATGATAGTGTTTATTAGAAAGGGAAAAAGGGTTTACAGTTTTTATCTAAAAGAAAAAAAAAGGTGTCATTATACCCTCTTCCTCCATATTTTTACAAAAGCATAGGAGTAGTCATTATATGCAGATTTAAAGAAAAAGAAATAAGCTTTATTGTAGAGATTTTTTTTTTTTAACACAATGATTTCAGTGTTGATATGCTGGCTAGCGTCACAGTCCAGCAGCATCATATCTTTCTTAAAACTTATACAATAAAATTGCTTTGGTGCAGAGCAGGCCCTGCACAATGGGCTGGGCTGGACAGCACTTGTAGACAGCTACAATTGGTATTTATAAAAAAAATGATGACCAGCCTGACTAATTGGAGTATTATTTAATGTTGGGTGTAGAATAATAGAACTTATCCTTGCAGTCACACAGGCTTTGCAGAATTATTTTGTCATTATCAAATAGCAATATCAAAATATCATTTGTCAATATTTTGTCGTAAGCAAAGATGACAGTTAAGTATTTCTGAAGAGACTCAACCTGCTGGCCTAGAACATTAAAAACTGGCAAGATACCATCTTTGTGGGGAGAAGGGGGTTAGGGCAGGAATTTAGGAAATGCATTTCTTAAGAATTTATAATCCGACCTTTTCTTTCTGATCTCAGGTGATCAGTGTGCCTATTTGTGTGCAGCTGATGATTGTTCTAGAATAGTTGTATTTCAAGAGAGCTTATAATCCTCATTTTTTTTTGTTTCTTGATTGGTTTTTTTAAAGGATTGATTATTTTTGTTGTTTCACATGGAAGCTTCTCATTGCTGATATTAACCACGCTAATGAAGGTCAAGATAGAATAACAATGAGACATAATGTTCCGTTCAGCATATGATAATATTATTTTCTAATAATTTAAAAATATTTTTTGAATTCACTTAATGGTACATCTGGAATCATTGTCACCCAAGAAGTAGGAACAGATTATTGTGGCAAAGACTTTCTACAGTTTCATTTTAGTCATGGAATTTTGTTGTTGTAGGAGCCTAGGTATGGACAAATCTGCTGAAGGAAAATTAGTCTTATTACTTTGTTTAGCTGAAAATAGAAGTTGAAAATCAGTGTGGGAGTCTTTGGGCTCTTGGATTAGGGACTCTAACAATGTCTGGCCAGGTTTACTAAGCAGATACAGCCTTTCTTGATTATCAAACCTGATCTTTTAATAATGTCACCCATGTGCTATGTGGTATGTTTGAAAACTGCTGGTTGCTTTTGGTCTCCATAGCTACCAGATTACTGAACAGACAGAATACCATTCAGAAGACAGAACACCATCATGCAAATTTTTGCCTTTTTTTTTTAAACCTAATTGAGTATTAAGTTTTCCTTCTTGCTTATCACTAGAAGACCACAGATAGGTTTGTATTGTCAGTGATAATCATTAAGTGTTGAGAAAGGACTGCCTTCTTTTGATAAGGAGATGCCTTAAATCTATACTCAGTTTAGACAAGTGTATTTTCTTTCTGTTTTGAGGCATAGCTTTCTAGGCCTTTAATTTCTGCCTTTTGGAGGCTTTATAGGCTGAAACTGTCTATATTTAGAATATTCAGAAAAATAAGTCACATTTCAAGTTCTAACTAGTTCAGAAGGGATGTTCAAAACCAACTAACACATTCTCACTGAATTTTTATAATAAATACTTGTTTATCTACCCTGTGTAGCATATTGTGCTAGATCCTAGAAAGGTAATTTTTTTCTAACATATTCTCATTTCATTATTATTTTTGATTTCTGGTTGCAGTACTTTGCTTGTATTGGATGCTTTTACTTTTTAAATTGAAGTATGGTTTACATAGGATAAAATGTGTAAGTCAAAGTACGCAGCTTGGTAAATTTTTGCCTGTGTTTATACCCATGGAACCATGCCCCAGATTAAGGTACAGAATATTTATATTGCCCTAGAAAGTTCCTTTGTGACGACCTTTCCCAGTCAAAAGGAAATCACTATTCTGACTTCTTTTGCTTTTCTGCTTCTTTTAGAGTCACATGTAAATGGCCTTTGTAAATTTGCTCTCTCCCTTGCTTTTTGCCTATAAGAGAAGGAAATGTCAATGTCCTCGTTTTTCAAGTACTAGAGTAAGTTGATTTTATGTTTCAGACCTTTGTAGTCAGGAATTTTTAGTTGCTGGTATCACGTCATAACATGTTCTGTGTCACTAAAATAGTATTGCTCCATTTAAATACCAAAAAGACCCCTCTCCTCCAGGACACACGTACAAAAGCCTTAAAAATGTCAAAAAATTTACCTGGAAGAATAGACACTTGTTCTTCAAAGTTAAAGACTTACATAGCTAAGGCATCAGAATTAATAAATGCTCTTACATTGTTTTAGTGAATATCTTCTGATAGCATTCTAGTGAATATCTTTAACAGTGCCAGTCTCAGTTTTTCTGACTTAGTGGATCTGAATCTCCTTGGTTGTGTAGATTGGCTACTGCCTATTTTGGGCCCACTTGGAATGCAAGCGTTCTATGTTATATGTGGATAAATCCTTACAAAGCAGGAAGTGTAGCTTCTGTAGCTCTGTTACCATCTTGAAGTATTTCACTGAGCTTTTCCTTTACTGAAATTTCCCATTCTAAAAATGGGAGTAGTATGTCTGCTCTTTATCTGCTTTGAGGAAATGCAATTTTAGTTTCTGTGGTCAGAATAATTTAGGTTTAAGAAAAAAGTACTATCAGTAAAGTTTTGTTGAGGAAAGTAGTCATTAAAATGCATATTTTTGGTACTTAATTTGACTTAATGATCTTTTAAAATCAATAAATGGAATTCTACAAAAATTTGAAAATTTTACTTTTCTTTTAAAATTTTATAAAGGGACAGAAAAATTTCATCTTTTCTTTTGGTGAAATAAAGAAAACTGGTTTTGTACTGCTGTCATTTGGTTACATCCTTCTTAATAAAGCCAGTTATTCTCCAAAGTGTAAATACTTCAAGTACAATGATTATTTTTTCAATTAGCATTTATCTGGCTCCATCCTCCTTCTGTCTCCCCTCCCATGTTTAACTTTTTCAGGCCTCAAGGGTACCATTTAAGGTGTGCTGTGGTGGGAATTGTGCCCTGGTTTAACACATTAATATGTCTTCCAAAGAACCTGCCTCATTAGTCCAGTGAAGAGAGCAATATCTTAACCTTTTGAGAAATAGCATGCCTCTGGGCAAATAATGTCATTTAATACCTCCTTCCAAAATTTTGTTATAGTTGTAATAAATTGAAAAGAACATCTAGTGCATCTGTGGAAGGGAAAAAGAAATAACTAACATGCCAATAAAGCGGTAGGATTTAGTGAGCTTAGTGTTGATCGGGAAATGGTGGATGTGTGTGTCAGGATGTCAGTTCTCTTGAGCTCTGGTATGGCTGGCCCTGCCATTGTCTGGATGTCCACATCACCTTGAGTAGGTAGCTAGGTGCTGGAAAGTATTTGGGATACATGTGATGCCCCATGTGATTTATCGTGATGGACACCAAAAGTTCAGCTGTTGCCCTTTGTTTTCAGTACTGATGAATGCATTAAGTTGGAACTGACAGCTTCTCAGTTTTAATAGTAAGTGTGGTACCATGTTTCTAAGAATAATGTAATTATCTAAAATTTTGAGCCATTGTGTGGAAGATAGTCAAAAGAATATACTCTAGCAATGTTAGGTCACCAAGAAACTGTACAATTAAACAGGCATCTGTTTGATAGAGAAACAAATGAGTCACACTCCTTTCTTTACATGCATTTCAGGGCCATTCTTGACAACCAGTCATACGTGAGATTAAACTTGGGTCTGTTGTTTTGGTGTAATTTCTGTGAATCAGTTGAGATGTTAATACTTACCATGTTCATTCAAAAATGGCTATTCACAACTGGGCCATTTTTCAAAATAAGTCCTACTTCTTATTAAATAATTGTGTCAGCGTGCTGTTTTTGCTGTTAATATGTTTGACATTCTAGTACTATATTTTGTTTTCCCCTTTATTAGTTTTTGTCGTATGGAACAAGATAATATAGGAATACAGCCATTTCCTTTTCCTACAGCTTTTACTGGCTGTTAGCACTTAGCTGCATTGGATTTTAGATGCTTTCGTCTTACATAAAGCAAAAGTACAAATACTTACGTATACACATAAAAACTTACCTCTAAGTCAGCACTCAAGCAGTGAGTGTAAAAGAAAAATATTATTCTGCATGACTTCAGATAAGTAGAATACCACAGACTGCTAATGTCACAAATATGGGAAAATAATTATAGATAACAGAGATTTATGTTGGGACATGGTCATCAGGAGCCTGGGAAAGCTAAATAAAGCTCATAAAACATTTGACTTGTTTTACTGTATCATCTTTTCTTTCCTTCTGACAATATAAGTTCTGATGTGAAATTTCCTTTTGGGTTTCTTGCCTGTTAATAGTTGACATTGTAATTTTTAGTATCAAGGAAATATTTTAAACTAAATAAGATAGAAAAACATTTTCTTCTGGATATTTATATACTTATTCTGCTAATACAGAAATGGAATAAAGATACCCAGTAGTTATTTTTAAATTCTCAGATTACTTATTTTCACTTGAGTATTGGTTTCCCTAATTGTTAGTCTATAGTTTGTTCAGCAGAAATTACACATGAGTTTTCAGTGATCTGTTGTTTTCATTGTCACAATGGACCAGATTCATATCCTGTATAAACCATGGGGAGTCTATGGGGAAAAATGACCATATATGGAAACTTTCCCCATAGACTCCCCATGGAGTTACACAGGATGTGAATAGGATTCATTGTTGTTATGGATTCTGAGTTGGAAAAGTCACTACTAATGTGTAATTTGAACAATAATAATAGTCATTGCATTAAATTATGTTCAAATAGTATTAAATTTTCAATATAAGACTGTATGGAGCACAAGAATATGAATTGCCGTTTTAAAAATTGTTTTTCAAAGAGTATTGCTATTCCACCATTTTTTCCCTAACAAATATAAGGCATTTATTAACATGTTTATTAATATGTTAATTAGGAAATACACAAATTTTGAATTATTTACAGGTCCTGTGATGTCATAATTGCTGTGCTAGAATAGTAAATTATAATATTTTCTGTATGGAGATTTTGCTTGTATTAATAATGGATTCAGGTAATTGAGAACTAAAAGACGAAGATACAGTTTAATACATGTTGTAGAAATGGCAACAACCATGTGCCAGGTTCAATGACTTAAGTGCAGATACTCTGGTGCTTGATTGCCTGGATTCAAATCTTGGCTCTACTACATTCTACCAGGGTTTGGCCACCTATTATCCAAGCTCTTCTGGCCCAAAATATGGCTTATCCAATGAACTCTTGATATTAGGGGATCTTGGTATTAGGGGAATCTCCTTTTTTGGACCAGGACATTTGTACCAAGGTAGCACTTATCAGGGGTTATCTGTGGAGAGTAGACTGCAGCAGTGAGAAAGACTGGCTAAAGAAAGGGAAATATCACTTTGTAAGACATGTAAGTTCTTTCATGGAAGTCTTTGAAGGGACTTAGTGGGAGATCTGAAGAGAGTAGACTGCATGAAGCTGGATGAAACTGGTCAGAGTTGGCAAATGCCCAGGTATTTCTCACTACTGTTCACCCCCCATGGCAGGCATCACTAATTGGTCAAGTACTCTTGGAGGATTGGATTAAGCCACTGAAGTTTGGCATGTGTTCCTCTTAAAACACTTTATCTGTGCAACTGTTTTCTACATTAGTGTGAATCATAGTCACATAAATAAATGTTTTATCTTGCAAATAATTACTTAATTAAGAAAAAATTAAGAATCTTAGGAGTTCTGGTAGTATCCCTTTAGATATAAAATAAACACGCCATTCTGTGACTCATTATGGTTCTCAGAAATGTCAGTAAGTTAATGATTCAGAGCCACCATTGGTCTCTTTTGAATGAAATTTACATCAATTTAGACCTATCCCCAGAGTGTGGCAGGGTACTTATCATATACTAAGCGCTCATTCTTTAAAATTTGAATCTGCTGCAGCTTAAGGTAATATTATTGAAAATATGCTGTGTGGGCTTTATAGGATGTTAATATTGAGTAAGGAGTGTATTACACCTAAGTGGCGCATATTAGAAACATCTGAGTCAATGACTCTTACCTGTCACCTTTTGGAGCAGGAGCAGGTGACACAGCAGAATAGCATATGGATTTTTATTATTAAGCCCATATTTGTTATAGGTAAACTGTTATATACTGATACTTAGTTATATATTGATAGTTGACTACATTTCTTCTAAGTTCACTTATTTTTTAAGATTATTAAGTAAAAATAATGAAGTATTATAATCACCAGTTTATTTACAGCATGAGAACTAAGACTTGTCTCTTGCCAATCCTGAGACAATTTTAGGAATTGGAAAAATTGTTTTCCATTTCTTTATGAGAGGTTCAAATTGTTAAAATTCAGGCTTATTGCATATTTTGGGGAGTACTGAGCCTCACTGGAATGCATATAGATTAGGAAATCACAGTGACTGCATTAGAGTATTATTTACCACTTACTTCCTTCATCCTTAGCTAGTTCTAGAACACTTAGGGTTAGCAGGAGGCTTTGGTAGGGTTTGGCTTGGTGCGATGCATGGACTTGAATCAGGAGTCTGGGATTTCTCATCTGAAACTTCCCTAGATTTGTTTTAGTATAATGGTGTTTCAGTTATCTGTTGCTGTATAACAAAGTACCCCGAAATACAGTAGCTTAATATAAGCATTTATTATTATAGTTCACAGTTCCATGGGTTGGCCATACCCAGTGGTGGTTCTCTTGTGGGGTCTCTAATGCAGTTGCAGTCAGATGTCTGTTGGGGCAGCAGTCATCTGAAATTTTACCTGAGCTGGAGGTCCAGGATAGCTCTCCCACATGGATATCAGTTGAAGCTGACTGTTGACTTGGGGTTCAGCTGGGGTTGTAGGAGGTATGCCTATACTTGGCCTCTCCATGAGGTTCAAGTTTCTAATAGCATGGTGCTAGGTTCTCAGGGGAAGCATCCCATGTTGGAGCACTCTAAGAATCCTAGGAGAAAGCTGCAAGGTTTCTTATGACCTAGTCTTGGAAGTCTCAGGAGCCATATCCACCATATTATATTGGCTAAGCAAGTCACCAGGACAAGCCCAGATTCAAAGTGAGGGGAATTAGACTCCTCTTGGTGAAAGAATGACAAGGTCGCATTGCAGAAGAGCAGGTAGGTTGGAAAATACTGTAGTGGCCATCTTTGGAAAGTACAATTTGCTACAAGTAGTTTCTAAACTCTGTTCCATGAAGTTGGCTCCCCAGAGTGCTGCTGGGCTTCTCTAAGTCAGGAGTCTGCCAATTTTTTTCTGTAATGGGCGATAGTGAATATTTTAGACTTGTGGACCATACAGACTTTTTTGCAACTATTCAACTCAGCTGTTGTGGCAAATAAGCAGCCATAGACAAATGAGTGTGGCTGTATTTATGAACACAGAAATGTGAACTTCATATAATTTTCACATACCAAAAAATGCTTTTCTTCTTTTATTTTTTTCCCCCTAACCATTTAAAAATGTTAAAAAAAAAAAACCACATTCTTATATCAAGGGCTACAAAACCAGGTGGTAGGCAGGCTCTGGTCCATGCGCCTTAGTTCAGTGACCCCTGCTCTTAATATTTGATATGAATTTCCTTTTTATTAACTGCAAAACTAAAACAAAAACAGATATAGTCACATATTAAACATAACTACTTTTAAAGTGTAGGTATGACTGATAGATCAACTTAGGTTCTCATTGGTTGATTTTATTATTAAATGTTATAAATTTGAACTTATAAATATGGTCTGTTTTACCTCTTGGGCTCTTACATAATATTTTGTTTGAAAAAAGATTGTGTTAAAAACGGGGGGCACCTGGGTGGCTCAGTCAGTTGGGCGTCTGCCTTTGGCTTAGGTCATGATCCTAGGGTCCTGGGATCAAGTCCAAGCAGGGAGCCTGCTTTTCTCCTCCCTCTGCTGCTTCCCCTGCTTGTCCTGTCTCGTCCTCTGCCAAATAAATAAAGTCTTAAAAAAAATCAGTGAGAGAAAAAATAAAATAGACAAAACCCTATGACATTTGAAGGCTTTAATTTTAGTCTGTTATCAGAATAACATTAGGTGACAAAAGTAAGACAGGATGTAGAGACTGTGTGATTAAATTTCACAAATATTTATTGAATGCAGAGGATTAGCATGTGATAAGAAATAAGAAAGCAAAAAGCTTTCAAGAAATTTAAAGTTCAACTGGATATGGGGAGTGAGGCAGTGGGAGAGGGAGAACAGAGAGGTTAATAATACTAAAATTATATTTCTCATTCAGTTAAAAGTGTAGATGAGATTATTTTTGATACTAATGCCCATGGATCAAAGAAAAAAATTGGTTCTCATTGGAATTAGTATTGTATAATATGCTGAATATGACAAGGGAAAACAGTTTTTTCTTTAAATAATTTTATTGAAGGACAATTTACATATGATAAAATGTATCCATTTAAAGTGAACAGTTTGATGAATTATGGCAAATATATATATGTAACCATCCTTATCATTACAATCAAGATAAAGAACCTTTCTTTAACCCTAAAAAGTTCCGTTGTGTCACTTTGCAGTCAATTTCCAAATCTCTAGAATTTCATATAAATGGGAACATACAATGTATACTACTTTTGTTCAGCATAATGTTTTCAGCCATGTTTGTGGCAGTTGGTAGTTCATTTCTTTTTATTACTGAGTAGTAGAAATAACATAATTGGCTCAACCGTATGCCTATTGATACTGAGTTGTTACCTGTTTTCGGTTCTTATGAGTAAAGCTGCTATAATTGTACAATTCTCGGAGTGGACATATGTTTTCTTTTCTCTTGGTTAAAGACCTAGAGATGCAAGTGTTGAGAAACTTCCAAACTGTTTTCCAAAATGATTATATTTTTTTTACATTCCCATCAGCAATATGTGGGAGTTTAGTTGCTTTATATCCTTGTCAGCCCTTGGTATTGTTAGTCTTTTTAATTTTAGCTAATTTAGTGGATGTGTAGTGATAAGATTTTGTGATACAATGTTAATTTGCATTTCCCTCATTCTTAAAGATGTTAAACATCTTTTCATGTGCTTATTGGCCATTGGTATGTCTTCACTGATGAAGCGTCTGTTCAAGTACTCCGCCCATTTTAAAAATTGGGTGTTTGTCTTATTGAGTTTTGAGGGTTCTTCATATATTCTGATACAAGTCCTTTGTTAGATATATGTATTGACACTATTTTCTTTAGCTAATAGCTTTTAGTTTTAGTAATGATGTTGTTTTTAATTTTGATGAAGTCCAGGCTTTCAATTTCTTGAGTCAGATAGGGCACGTATTGAATGGAGCACTGGGTGTTACACGCAAACAGTGAATCATGGAACACTACATCAAAAACTAATGATGTAATGTATGGTGATTAACATAACATAATAAAATAAAATTAAAAAAAGAAAAGAAATGTTTGCCTACCCAAGGTTGTAAAGATTTTTTCCTTGCCTTTTCTCCCAAATGTTTTATATGTTTTGCTTCTGTGTGTATTATGACCTGTTTTGAGTTAAGTTTCATATATAGTTTGAAGTAAAGGTGGACATTCATGTTTTCCACCAAAATTCAGTTGTTTCAGTACCATTTCTTGAAAAGACAATCCTTTCCTCATTGAATTGGCAACTTTATCAAAAAAATCAGTTGACCCTATATTTCTTGTCTCTGTATTTTATTCCAGAGATCTATATGTTTATTCTTAGACCAGTAGCATAGTCTTGATTGCTATGGCTTTATCATCACTTTTGGGAAATCAGGTAGGGTAAGCCCTCCAGGTCTGTTCTTTATCAAAATTGCTTTGGTTATACTTGATCCTTTCATATACATAGAAATTTAAAAATTTGCTTGTCAATTTCTGCAAAAAGTCCTGCTGGGATTTTGATTGAAAGTATGTTTTAATCTAGAAAGCAATTTGGGAATAGTTGACATTTTAACAGTATTGGGCTTTCCAATTCATAAACATGGTATCTCTGTCCCCTCATATAGTTTAATTTCTCCCAGCAATGTTAAAATGAGTTATGAAATTAAAAGAATAGTTTTTTTTTCATTGATAAAAGAATCTTATCTGGAATAGAGTAACTTATTTCACCCACTGACCTTGGGAAAGTAGAGTAAAATGTGAAAGTGGTGGTATTAGTAAAATGTCATTAATTTGAATTTGGAGGACTTGTTTGAACTTCTGAAAACATCTTAAATAGCCTGAAAAATGAAACTTCACAAAACAAATGTTTTTTTTAAATTTTTAAAAAAGATTTGATTTATTTATTTGAGAGAGAGAGAATGAGAGATAGAGAGCACGAGAGGGAAGAGGGTCAGAGGGAGAAGCAGACTCCCCGCTTAGCAGGGTGTGGGACTGGATCCCGGGACTCCAGGATCATGACCTGAGCCGAAGGCAGCCGCTTAACCAACTGAGCCACCCAGGCGCCCTCACAAAACAAATGTTGCCATGAAGAAGTCTTTTGGGGGTTTAACAAGTAGGTAAGAATGGTTTGTACCCAGAACACTTAAAATTATGTTCACGTAAAATGCTTTTATAGTCCCCACCAAAACATTTGCTCTCTCAACGAGATAAACTATATTTCTTCCTCTTGTTTTTTATATCTTAGGAAATAACTTTACTATATTTTAGAAGTAACTTCACTTCAGTTTTTGCTGAAATATTCACAAATTTTTTAGTTAGAAGGATCTGAACTTACGAATTTTTATATTTGGAAACAGGATCTCCCTTCTTATGAAACTGGTCCTGTGGTCCTATTGAGTTATTGGCCTTTTTATGAATCTGATAGATCTATGGATTCTTATGATTTCAAGAGACTTAAACTAGCCTTTCTCCAAAAACAGATTCAGGTTGGCATTTGTCACCTTTAAAAATTAAATTGAGCTTGGATTAACTTTATTTAAGAAACTTTTCTAATTATCATTAGTTGTGATAATTTCCAAAAGTCTTTAAACTTCATAAAGCCAGATTTGATAGAGATTGAACTGACTTGAAATAGCATGCTATATATATATGCATTATAAATATGAATCTATAAACATTTATCTGATGTCTAAAGCAACTAACATCAAATCCCCCCAGCCCTGTTTTAGGTGGCTTATAAAACCGCAGTCCTGTAATAACCCCCAGTTAAGTAATGTCGTCTTTGAAAGCCATGGGAATGAATATACTTACTGGGTTTGAGTTCATCTGTGGTGACTTTTTCCTCACCCTTTTCCTGTGTTGGTCCCAGGTAGCCCTGCTTTGTTATTTTTGGTGTAAGATCATAGTACAAGGCTTAAGAAGCAGGCTTTGAGATAGACAAGAACATAGTTTACTGTGTTGCCTTGGGCATCTTCTTTTTCAGCTTCAGTTTATTCATATTAAAATGGGGATAATAGATTACCTCATGGGACTGTTGTAATACTCTAATGAAATAGGTAGGATGGCAAGCCCTTAATGGCACATGATAAGTAATCAGTCGTTTAATTATTATAAAAGTTTTCCATACCAGAAACACTAGACACTGCATGTATATTTGATAGAAGATCGAGTATCATCAAGGATGTAATGATAGCATCAAATGCGTACGAATTGAAAATAATGAGGAAAAAATTGTTTTAAACGGATTTAAGTTTGGTCCCTGCCATCTGGTGGTCTACATTCAAGAAGAATGAAATGATAATTCATGCATATATACTTTATTTACATCAATACTGATTTATATAAATGTTTTTACACATGTACGTTTACATGTGAGCAGTCCTTTTCTTCTCTTTGCATCCACGGTCTTCTCACTTCTAGTATTATTCTCTTGGGTTTCGGTAATAGTCACCTTAACTTGTCTTCTTAGCTCCTCTTATTCTATACCTAGATCCATTCTACAGGTGACTTTTTGCCCTTAAAAAAAAAAAATTGAGATCTAACTACCCTACAATAAAAGACACAGATATTAAGTGTTCAATTCCATGAGTTTTGACAATTTCACACACTCCTGTAAGCACCACCCACATACGATACAGAGCACTTCTGTCACTTCAGAGAGTTCCCTTGTGCCCCTTCCAATTTCCCTCCTTATGACATAATGATTTTCTGATTTGTATATTTAGGATTAGTTTTACTTTGGACTTGGTATATATGGAATTGTGCCATTTGTATTCTTTTATGCCAGCTAACTTTTCAATACCCAATGTCTGTTCAAAACACTCTCAAGAACTCTTCATTGCTTTTTGAACTAAATATGAACTTTTTGCCCAGGTGTTCAAAGCTAGCCACCATGTGGTCCCTACTGTCCTTTCCCAGCTTAACTCCTACTGCTACTCCCCTACATGTATTATTTGCTTTTTCCTGACTGCCTTTTCTCATGGAAGGCCTTCTATTTGGATCTTACCCTTATTTCCAGCTATTCAAATCTCAACCACTCTCAGTCTTTGAAGTTCATCTCAGTTACCAGTTACTCCACGACTTTCCCTGGTCCTTCTAATGTAATTCTCAACAACTTTCTTTTTTTTAGTCATCCCTTGCTCATCATCATCATAGACATTCCTTTTATACACAAAACAATTATTTTCAACCCCTTTTCCAAAGTCATCATTTGCCTGTTACCCCCTCTTCCACCCCACCCTTATAATCACTGCTCCCTACTGAAAAGCATCACACATTTTGAATACATTGTTTCACTTTTCTTTTTTTTAAAGATTTTATTTTTAAGTAATCTCTACACCTAACATGGGGCTCGAACTCACAACCCCTAGATCGAGAGTTGCACACTGTACTGACTGAGCCAGCCAGGTGCCCCACCTTGTTGCACTTTATAATGCAAGGTGCATGGTTCCTGGTTTGCATGCTTTGGAGTCTGACTTTCTGGGTTGGAATCCTCACCCTTGCAGCTGTGTGACGGGTAGGTTAACTAACTTCTCTTCACCTCAGTGTATTCTCTAAAATGAGCATATATATATATATATATATATATATATATATATAGTACTATATCATGGGACTGTTTTGAGTTTTAAATGCCATAAAATGCTTATGAATGTTACCTTTTATTAGGTATTATTGTATTAGAGTCTTTGATGTTATTGCCTTATCCTTCCAATTGCATTGCATTTTCCCTAGGACTTGGGAAGTTTACTCACCTTTGGCTACCAAACTAAATATTAAAGGTAATTTGTCCATTTAATAGTTTTTTATAGGAAAGTCTATGATGTGTTGGGAAGAGCTATTTAAAGACAGGACATTGGTGGTTCTGGGTTTTATGCTTACTTCACCTAATACCTGTGCTTAATCTCATTTCTCAGTGTCTTGCTTATTAAATACAATAATGTCGGTATCCATCTCTTTATTGAGATGTGGAATTCATACCTTTGTAGTGGTACCATATTTTAACTTATCTCAAGCTTTATATTTAAGGAGAATCTTTTAAATAGAAGTACTATTCCCCAATTTATCTGGTTTTATGTGTTTGTATTTTTGTTTATTAGATTTTCTTAAAGTCACGCATATCTGTAATTCTTTCTTTTAAAGTTTTATGATACTTTGATGTAGATGCTGCAGCAAGTTATGCGTTATTTAATCTCCATTTAATTCAGTTAAATGGCATTTGATAAAGTCTTCTTGATTCTTAATGGGGTGCACAGAATTATCACTATATAAGGAGGAATAATAAGGAAATAAAAGACCTATGAGTTTGCTTTTGGATTTGTTTCCTTTAGGTTTTATACCAGCTTGTTTCAGAGATGTTTTTGTTGGCTCTCTAAGGGCAAGAGTCAGCATTCCCACTGCACCCAGTAATGTGTATCCGTATTATGAAAGACTTTTACTGTGTTGTTGCAGCATGCCTAGTTTTCCTTCAAGCTTTCACTAAGCAAAGACTCTGTGCCTACCTTTGATTCCATGCAGAGGATCGGAGAGAGTTGGGTTTTTTAGATACAAAGTACCTAGGTCTCTGAGTCCTTGGATCTTCATCTGCTGAGTAGTCACCAGCTGCACACCTGACTATAGTCCATTTGTTTTTAATATGAAATTGACCTTTTCCAGGCTCTCTTGTTGAGGAAGTTGTAGTCTGCATAACACCAGCTGTGTGTGGTGTGAGAATGGAACAATAAGTCAGGGATGCAGAGTATGCCTCGCCTTTGTTTCCTGAAATTGTGCATTGATTTCTTTTGTCAGTAGAAGATTTCAAATGAATGAAAATAACTTTTCTATTTTTAGGGATTTTTTTTGGGGGGGAGACTTCTTTAAAAAGCAAATCATTCATCTGCAAATTCAAATTTTACTCAGTATATCCAGTTTGCTTAAAGTACATATATAGTAGAAATTTTAACTTTCCTTCAGTTTCATCATTTTCAAACCCTTTCACTTCACAGCAACTTGATTATTTAAAGCTGTTGTTTAGACTTTTTCTTTTTAATACTTGAAATATCTCCATTTTAACCACTGCTGCCAGCATGAGAATAGCTTTTTCATAAATATTTTCAGAATTTTCTCTACTTGACAGTTTTAAGCAGGATAAAACTGGACTGTGTTTACTGAGTTAATTTTTTCTTTCCTTTGGTGTTGAATGTACTCTTAATTTGTAGCTTCAAAAAATTAGGATTAGCCTATGAGTAAATTCTTTGTAGAATAAACAATCCTCAAAGAATTTGCTAGTTTAGGATCTAATATGAACAACCAGATGATTGGGAATTTTTGAGATACATACAAAGAAATATATAGCCTCATCCTATATCATAAATCATTCTGGAGGTTTCTTAGGATATAAGCATTAAAAGGCCGAGATAGTGGTTTTTCTTTTTTTGACCTGGACTGCATTTGTGGAGGTCCCATGCTGAGAAGTAAAATAGTTACTTTCTGTTTAAGAAATCTTTCTGGGAATTGTTTATTATGGTTTGGGAAGCTCATTCCATACACGAAGGCTTGACTTTCCTGTGTTTTATTAGACCTCCTTACTCCCGAAGCACTAGAATTTCTGTTTTGCCTTTCATGCAGGGAACCACCTCCCTGTTAGTGAGTAGCACTCCGTGGCTGTCCCAGTCCCTGTGATCGATGACCGGTGTCAGCCCAAACGATGCAGCATATTTTATCATTTGTATTGTGTGGGGCCCCCCAAAATGTCATGTCTGGAATGAGGGACAGTGTACCATTTATCATGAATCAGTAGGATCTGGATAGGAAATTACTGGGTATTTTACTCCTTTTGCTGACTGGACTTTATCTTTTTGCTTTTGAAAATCTGTAGTAGAAATAAGGCTAAAGTAACAGCTGTGCTAAATTTTGTACTTAGTTTCCTTCCCAGACACTGAAAATGAGGTAATCATTTAAGCTGCCTTTTCCGAGAATCCTGTTGAAACAGAAAAAGGAAGTGGGGCCAGGAGCCTTTAGGTGGCAGTTATGTCTTTTCCTGGGGCAACCATCTATCGCATTCATACACTTTTGGGTTTGGATGCCCATTTTGTATTCTGAAACAGTGGTTGCCTAATAATAAAGTGCCCTGTATCGGGTGGGAAAACCCCAGTTGCTTGACTCTTCCAGCCCAGTGTCCATTTAAAATCCTCTTCTACTGACAGGAATGGGTGATGATACTAGTGTCAGACCTGTTTTTCATGCCAGGCTTTAGCACTTCAGCCTACAGGCCTGTTAGACTTTTACAAAATTCAGCAGGTTGCTTCGTATGAAGTCTCTGCCTCCTCCGAAGCAGGTTGAAAGCTGTTGGTTGGCTCCAGGCACGCCGGCAGTACCAAGTGGAGAGAGCAGCCCGGCCCCGAACAGCGGCTGTGGAAGCTGCGTGGGCAGCCCGAGCGGTTGCCTGTGCCGTGCTTGCTGAGGCAGCCTTGTCCCAACGCTGGTATTTTATGCTGGTGATTAGAAGAATTTGGCATTTGGGAGCAAGGTCCTGTGACCTTGTATTTTGTATGAAAATACACAGCATTGCCTTTTTATGTTACACCCTTACTGTACAGCACTACCACCAAAGCTTCCTGAGGAGAGCCAATCTTAAGATGAAGAGGCGAAGATTTTATGATGCCATTTAAACTGAGCAAGGCGCTCAGATGTCATGGATTAGAATGGGCAGAAAACAGAAAATCCTGTTGTAAAAGACTGATCCAGAATAGTTAATACTAGCTTCTGACCAGCACCTCTTGCGTTGACTGGACAGTCTCTTTCAAAATCAGGATGATCGAGTGCTATAATCTTTTCAAATTCTCCTATTGGAGATGGAAGGAATATTTTATTCAATTTTCATTAAACTATTAAAATTATCTGTTAACATATCAGCATACTGTGTTGTACTTAAATATTAAAAAAAAAATTGTTCTTATGTTCCCTGGGGGTTTTTACTGCTTCTGAATGTGAGAGGGAGAGATCACCTGAGACTTTTAATTATATGGCAAATAGCATAACCTTGAATTTCATGAAATTATTTCTAGGTAGAGTTGACTCCAATATCTGATATTAGAGTTGAGCTGATCACTGCCCAACATTTAAGTTTGTCAAGTTGATGGTAAATGGTTGCTTTGGGAAATAATTTACTACAGTAGGCTTCTGGGGGACATTATATAGGAATGAGAATGACCCTAGACTGCACTGAAATAGTTATTTCAGATACTTGGGCTCTGTGTGTGGAGATTTTGAGGGGAGATATTTTTGATAAAAATATTTAGTGCCCTATGTTCTTTAAGGGGGGGGCAGTGGTGGGAGAGAAAAGCCTGGATTTTCTATCACTATAGCCTTAAGTGGAAAATACATGAGAGATGCTAGGTGCTGAAAAGGTAGATCTAATGTGATAACTTCTTCATTGCTAATGATCATTCCTAAACTTGGAAAATAGTTCTAATATACTAATTAGAGGGGACCACAGCAGATGGTAGGGTTTGACAGTTGCTATTGCTGAAAAAGACTTAACTCACTTTGGTTCCTGTATTAATCTTTGCTGGCCAGTTTTAATCCTCCTTATAAATAAGACTTTCCCCTAGTGAGTATTGATTGATACTTCATGACATTTTTATTTTTCAAAGTTAGGGTGAGAGCTATTTTTAAAACATGAAACCATTTTAATTTTTTTACATCTGAAATAACATGTTTCCGTAACATACGAGAGTTCATTTTCACTGTAGACATTTTAAATAATACAAATGGTGAAAAAAGGGAGGGAGAAGAAAAAGAAGGCTCTGAATTTTAGAGTCAGATAGACTTGAGATTGAATCTTTGTTCTGCCTTTTACTGGGCAAGTAATCTTCGGTAAATTTGTAATCTTTCAGTTGAGGACAACACCTAGCCCATGCTGAAAGGGTATATGTAAATGGCTTAAAACAGTGCTCCACATATACTAAGTGTTGAATGGGTAGTTATACAAGTATAGATACAGGGCGCCTGGGTGGCTCAGTTGGTTAAGCGACTGCCTTCGGCTCAGGTCGTGATCCTGGAGTCCCAGGATCGAGTCCCATATCGGGCTCCCTGCTTAGCAGGGAGTCTGCTTCTCCCTCTGACCCTCCCCGCCTCGTGCTCTCAAAAAAATAAAATCTTTAAAAAAAAAACAAAAAACAAGTACAGATACAAATCAGCATGTATTGATTGAGCATTTACAGGGCAGTGTACTGAGAGATTTATACTATACAGAGATGCACAGATATATATAAAGGGCTATGTGTGTGTGTGTGTGTGTGTGTGTGTGTAAAATCTAGTGAACATTTCCAATTGTCTTTAGAGCATACGTCTTTATTTTTTTTTTTAAAGATTTTATTTATTTATTTGAGAGAGAGAGAGAACGAGAGATAGAAAGCACGAGAGGGAAGAGGGTCAGAGGGAGAAGCAGACTCCCCGCTGAGCAGGAAGCCCGATGTGGGACTCGATCCCGGGACTCCAGGATCATGACCTGAGCCGAAGGCAGTCGCTCAACCAACTGAGCCACCCAGGCGCCCTAGAGCATACGTCTTTAATAAGATCTCAAATCCTTCCACTTAGTGATAACTTCTCTTACCTGTTTTAACATAAAGTAGTCTTTGAGTATACATATAAAAGGATGTCATTTTGTAGATACTACTTTGCAGTCGGCTTTTTTCTTAACAGTATTTTATTTTGCCACAGTATTTTTTTAGGATTTATTTATTTGTTTGAGAAGAGAGAAAAAGAGAGAATGTACATGCACAAGCAGGGGGAGGGGCAAAGGGAGAGGGAGAGGGAGAGAGAGAGAGAGAGAATCCTCAAGCAGACTCCCCTCTGAGCTGGGAATTGGTATATATTTAAATGTACCTTTGTGTAAATTCAGAAGTTATAAGGTTATGGAAGAATGCAATAATATTCACTTTCTCTCTTTTGTATAAGAGAAACAGCTTTTGATTTTATTTTCAAAAATTAATATTTTTTGTGTGTGTAAAAGGTGACTGAAATGAATCTCTCCTCCCTATTCCGCACCTGTGGAGATGCCAGGGGGTGGTTGGGACCTTTGGTTAGGCTGTGATCCTGGTGAGTCGGGCTTGAGTTCAGTTTGGGCCAGTTGGCCCTCCTCTTTATAGTCACGGACCACACTGCTTGGCCCCACAAATCGTCCTGCAAAGTTCCAGACAGTGGTCATAAGGGAAAGAATCTGCCATGGGAGCTAGAAGAACCCAAGAAGTCTTATCAGTAACATGTTTGCACATGGAAACCAGGTCATTTTAAGAACTTCACACATGGTCAGTTGGTGGGTAAGTATATATTTACTCTGCACAGACAATCCCCTCTCTGCATAGGCATACTTAAACTGAACAGGTTGCATCGTCTCCAGGGAATGGTTGTAGGTAACTTTATTTTATTTTATTTTATTTATTTATTTTTTTAAAGATTTTATTTATTTGAGAGAGAATGAGAGATAGAGAGCATGAGAGGGAAGAGGGTCAGAGGGAGAAGCAGACTCCCTGCTCAGCAGGGAGCTGGATGCGGGTCTCGATCCCGGGACTCCAGGATCATGACCTGAGCCGAAGGCAGTCGCTTAACCAACTGAGCCACCCAGGCGCCCAGGTAACTTTATTTTAAAGATTAGAATCTTTTTTTTTTTTTTAAGTTGAGGAGTTTATTAGGGAAATATGAGAGGCAAATACACCCCAAGTGACAAAAAGAAAATTCTGAAAATGTCCCGTCAAGCGAAGTGGGGGCCTGGCCTTGACTTCCCCAAAAGGACAAGAAACTGGTGGGTTAGGAACAACATTCTCTGGTGGCCACCTTGCCAGGGCGTAAGTGTCTCAGCCAGGACTGCCTCCCATCCCCCACCAAAGGTGGAAAGGAGACACAAGACTGTTTATAGAATCAACGCAGAGGCAATGAGAACTGTAAGGAAAGTCAGAGAGAGAGAGAGAAAGAAAGGTGGGGAGGACCTTGACAAAGAGTCCCAGGCATTTGGCTCGGAGCGCCTCAAATACACTGACGAACAGTTCTACAAAATGTTACTTAAAAAGATAAAATGCCTAATGTTGGTTCCAAGAGCTCTCCTGGACGTCTTCTCACATGCCACATCACACACTGATGTACACAGCGGAGCCCAAAGGCCACGCTTTTGAAAAAAGAAAAACAAGAATAAGCCCTGTTGCTCTTTAAGGACAGAGGAAGGAGCTGAGGCTGCTGGGGCCTTTCCCACGTTGGCCTGTATTCCGTAAAGCAACTTCCCAGCAGCAGCATGGTGTAGTTCTAGGTGAGGGTCTCACCTTTTGTCACCCGTGCTTCAATGTACTCTATTTTCCGTTCGAGGGCTGTCAGTTTCTCATTTAGTGTTGCAAGTCTTGAATGACAAGACATATCAAACGAGTTGAGAAAGTCCGCGATTTTCTTGATGCTGCTGGTGATGACTTTTATGTATTCCCGGTTCACCCAGTCCTGATGAATCTCCCGCTGCACTGGATCCTCTTGACCCGCCATTGCTGCCACCTGACGAGGATAAAGATTAGAATCTTAATCTACTGATCCAATTCATTTCTTTCCAAGTGGGTCTGGGTTTGTCACTATGGAGTGCTGATAGGTACCAGTTACCTTTTGGGAAACCATCACTGGTAGAAAATGTTGCTGATATATATAGACTTTCATATTTGCATTTAATAGAGCTTATGCAGTAAGATAGTTGTCAAAAGGATCTACAATTAACTGAATTAATCCAGTGTGTTGAAGAATATTTTTCTCTAGTTTCATTCTATAAATTTACTTCATGGAATTATACACACAAACCTTCTTATTATTCATCTTTTTTTCCTCTTCTCTTCTTCTTTCCTCCCTCCACCATCTACTCCCTTTTCTCTGGATTGAGGCAGAGTTATCTTCCATAGAAGATGCTTTCTGGAATATTCAGCGAATTCTCTGGGGAAGTCTTCAGAGGCTTCACTAGTGAGCAAGGAAGCCTGGGTGATGTGTGTATAGATGTATTCGTTGATTTTCATTTGAAGGGCTTAGAAATGTGTCATCCTGAAATAAAGGATTGAATTTCTACTGCATATTCATTTATTTCTACATTGAGGATGAATGTAATTTTAATAGGTGAGGAAACAGGTTATTCATTGCAGATTCTGCTATTGCTGGAGTGTTCAGCTTTTTTCCTCCAGTGAAGCTTAGAGATGTTTATGTGCCAAGGATTCATGTTACAGTCACTAAATCTGCCAGAGCTGTAGAACAGTAGTATGGATACTTTAAAAGAATTAATATTAGCGAAAAATGAAGGTCTGCAAAACATTTGCTGCTGGGAAAATTTGATTAATGCTTGGTGCTAGCCAGAATGTTCTGTTTTCCATACAGTTTCATATACATTGTTTCTCATTGCATTATTACTTTCTCCCCATGAAATCGTCTTTTAAAAAGATCCTTTTTCTATTTATTTATTTATTTATTTATTTATTTATTTATTTATTTATTTATTTATGAGAATGAGAGACAGAGAGCATGAGAGGGAAGAGGATCAGAAGGAGAAGCAGACTCCCTGCAGTTGCTTAACCAAGTGAACCACCCAGGCACCCAAAAAGATCTTTTTTCTCATATATAAATGCTCCTTCTGTCTGCATGCATACATATGTTCCCATTTTCCTAAAATAGCTGGATAGACTATTTCAGCAGAGCATCTTTGCCTTAAAGAAAAATAAGAAAATCACTTTCCCTAAACTGCATGCCCTTGCCTGTGGTAATAAGCAGAATAATGATCTCTAAAGATGTCCATGTCCTAATTTCTAGAACCTGTAGATATATTACTTTAAATGGCAATGGGAAATTAAGGTATTAGATGGGATTGAGGTTGTGAATAAGGTGACTTTAAAATACAGAGATTATCCTGGATTATCTAGGTGGCCACGGTATAATCACAATGGTCCTTAAATGTGGAAGAGGGAGGGGGTGCCTGGGAGGCTCAGTTGGTTAAGTGTCTGACTCTTGATTTCAGCTCAGGTCATGATCTCAGGGTCGTGAAATCAAGCCCCATGTTGGGCTTTGCGTTGAGCGTGGAGCCTGCTTAAGACTCTCTCTCCCACTCCATCTCCCCCCCCTCCCCTGCTCATGCTCACACACTATTCTATCTAATAAAATAAAAAAAAATGTGGAAGAGGAAGGCAGAAGAGGCCAGAATAATGTGATATGAGAACAACCCCACCTGCTGTTGCTGGCTTTGTAGATGGAGGAAGACGGCTGTGAGCCAAGGAATGTGGGTGGCCATATGTAACCTTTCAGAAATAATCTTGCATAATAAATGCATGTATATATTTTCTCTTCCTTTTATTTTACATAAATGGGAGCCTTTTATCCATAGTTTTATATTCCTTGAGTTATTGCTTTTTTAATCAGTGTTGAAAAAAGATGTAGAGACTTTCCATTTACATTGATTGCATTCTTTTTAAAAAAAACAGTGTTTTAAAAAAATTGCCTTAAATGACTGTACCGCATTTTAAACAGTCCTCTGTTGATGGGCTATTAAGTTGTCTTTAGGTTTGGGTATTGTAAGTTGTCTTAATCCATTTGGGTTGCTGTATTAAAATACCATAGACCTGGGTTGCTTATAAACAACAGAAATTTGTTTCTCGCAGTTCTCGAGGCTGCAGAGTCCAAGATCAAGGCACTAGCGTGGTTGGATTCTGGTGAGGACCGGCTTCCTGGTTCATAGATGCCATCTTTTTGCCATGTCCTCACATGGCAGAAGGGCAAGGGAGCTCTTTGGGGTCTATTATATAAGGGCATTAATCTTCATGAGGGTTCTGCCCTCATCAACTAGTCCCTTCCCAAAGGCCCTGCCTCCAAATACCATAATCTTGGGCATTAGGATTCAACGTTACAAATTTGCTAGGGGGGATGCCAACGTTCAGTTTATAGCACAAGTCATCGTGAGTATGCACAAGTATATTTGCAACATAAATTGCCCAAAGTGGTATGGACGGATAAGTTCATGAATTTAAAATTTTGATGATTGTTTCAAAATTACTCTCCAAATAGTCCATCCAATGTATACTCTGTTTTGTAGCTTCTGTCTGTGCTAGATGATACCTTGATTTTTAGTCACAGTAAAGTGGAAAGTGTAAGACACTAAGAGATAGAGATCAGACAGAGTGACACTCTCTCTATTCCCTCTTAAATACAATGTCAAACATTGTTTTCTGATTGCCAGCCTTGACTTTCGCAGATGATCCGGGTCTTAGAGCCAGTGTAGTTCCTCTGGCAGTAACGAGAGTGGGGCAGAAGTTGGAGTACTCCTGTCCTACAGGATAGTGTGTGGGATGATTGTGCAGGTCTTAACAGAGGGGAGGGAAGGCAGTGTGACATCTGGCCTTGCATTTTCCCTTGTTTGGGATGCTGATGGACCTAAGAACACGGTATTTAGCTAGCATATGTGAGTCCTGCATGTAGTTCTTCTGCTTTGGAAATATATAGCCCATTTCTAGGAGAGGCACAAGACCTTAGTATATCTTAATTTTTCAGTAATAGATAAGCTGTTGTCTCATGACCAGGAAAAATTGTATAGCACTTTCAGGGGCCATGGATATCGAGTCTATGACATTTTTCCCCAAGAGTCTTTCATAAGAGGTCATCAACAATCACGTACAAAGATACCTGCTCACTTTACTTTCACCAGTGCTGTGTATGAACAAACTTTAAAAAAAGTGACAATTCTCTCACTTCCTATGATGTTAGAAAGATTACATAGTTATCTTACCGATAAAATGAGGGCAATAGTTCATAGGAAGCGTAATAATTTTATATAATTATCTTTGTCAACCTGATGCGTAAAAATAATATCTCATTTAAGTGTGTTTAATTATGAATGAGGTTGAACATTGTTAAATATATATAAAATTGGTTTTAAATTGATGTATAATTGCTTATTTTACATTAAGAAAGTTAATCTTTTTTTCTGCCATATATTTTGCAAATAAAATTTTCCAGCTTGTCATTTGTCTTTTGTCTTTATTCATGGTATTCTTCTCTCATGCAGATATTTTAAATATTTATGTAGTCAGGCTTAAATTTTTTGTTTATGTGTCTTGTTTTGTGTCTTGCCTACAAAGGCCTTTCCTTCTCTAAAATTTTAAAAAAATTATTAAAACCTCCCATATTTCCTCCTAGGACTTTTACACTTTCCTTGTTTACTTTTGAAACTTTGATCCACTAATGGAGTTTTTCTCTTTTGGAGGAAAAATTCGAGTAATTAAATATTAAAATGTGATTTGGCATAATCTTATAGGGCCTTTATGTTGAATATATATTTTAGCCTGGTGGTTCCACTCAGGTTATATTCTTTCATGAATTTTAGTAATTAATAATTCTTTTTTGGTTTTGAAGTTTTCAGTATAATTGTTAAGGGTGGGATAAGTAATGTTTTGAACTATCATTGCAACATGCAAACCAATTTACCTTTTTGTTTTAGAATTATCGTAGTAATCCATAAAAAATTAGACATTCAAGAATGAGTTAACTTCAAAGCATCACAAAACACATGCTATTAATAATCAATCTTTGGAACACCTTGCTGTTGTCTTGCTCTACTTCCGCGTGTCTGATTATAGCAATTTGAGGGAGGAAATGTATTCAGTCTTAGTAATTTTTTATTTTGACTTAAGCTTCCCAGTGGGGAAAATAAAGATGAATTATTTATGCTTTATAGTTTTTGAAATTGGTGTTGATAAAAATAGTGACTAATGAAGCAAGCATTGGTATGCATTGCTGGGGTGTTTGAGACTTTTCCTTTTCAATTTTTCCATTGTGGCCTAACAAAATTCTGTTCTGCTTGAAGAAGTCATATGTTTAAGACAAATTAAATTTAGGGACGCCTGGGGCGCCTGGGTGGCTCAGTCGTTAAGCGTCTGCCTTCCGCTCAGGTCATGATCCCAGGGTCCTGGGATCGAGTCCCACATCGGGCTCCCTGCTCAGCAGGAAGCCTGCTTCTCCCTCTCCCACTCCCCCTGCTTGTGTTCCTGCTCTCGCTGTCTCTCTCTGTCCAATAAATAAATAAAATCTTTAAAAAAATAAATAAATTTAGGGACGCCTGGGTGGCTCAGTCGTTAAGCATCTGCCTTCGGCTTAGGTCATAATATCAGGGTCCTGGGATCGAGCCCCGCATTGGGTTCCCTGCTCAGCAGGGAGCTTGTTTCTCCCTCTCCCACTCCTCCTGCTTGTGTTCCCTCTCTCACTGTCTGTCTCTATGTCAAATAAATAAATAAATAAATAAATAAATAAAATCTTAAAAAAAACAAATTAAGTTTTAAGGTCAAGAACTATTTTCTTGATTAAACATATATTACTTCCGTGATAACTGCCTCTTATTCCCAGGTCAACAGGACCTCTCAGAGGAAGCCAGAGAGTTTCCTGTGTTTAATTGCCTTTAGTCAATGAAGACTTGTCATGAGTGAGTTCTGAAGGGAGCCTGACTTTACCTCCCAAGATGAGGAAGTGATTGTCTACACCATCATAATACATATATTTGCTATTTATTGAAGTCACTCAGAATATTTTGCCAATTTTATTTTAGTTCTTCAGATTTTAATATTAATACTATTATTTTTTAAGTCCAAATCTTGCAAATAACACAATCATACCCCTGTGATAGAGCAAATATTATTCTCCTTCACAGTTGCAGAGATTCCAGTCTAGTAAGCATTAGTGCCTGTTTTGCTTGGGATGTGTTTCTTAAGTTTGTAGCCAGTTTTGCTTAATTACATTTACATTTCTCAGGGTTAAAGAGGCTTTGGTGAGGATAATAGAAAACCACACTTATTGGTGGGGGCCATATCATACATTATCATACTCTGCCTCTGGACCACCCCTGCTTCTTGTCATTATTTAGTTTTCAACATATATTGTTCTTTTGGAGTGCACAGCCCTGGGATGGGTGCTTAAGTGCCTACCTTTCCCTTCTCTCTTAGATGTCGTCTTTCCTTGGCTTCATAAGGAAAAGAAAGGGGATTGTTGCAGTTTTGATTCATGTGTCTGATAGAACTTTTCATTTTAGGGGAAGAGATAGGCATGAGGGAGGTGGAAGAAATGGAAAGAGGGATAGAGGAACCTTTCTTTCTAGCAGAACAGATTAGCTAAAACCACTCATTTGTTTAAAAACCGATAAACCCAATACCATTTGAAAGCTTGACATAAACCAGGCACCGTTTAGGTGCTTTGTGTTCTTAATTCATTTAATCCCAAATGTAGGTTTTATTACCCCATTTCACACAGGAGGAAATGAATTCAGAAAAGTGTTTTGTTTTTTGGAATATTATGCAGCCATCAAAAGGAATGAGATCTTGCCATTTGCAACGACGTGGATGGAACTGGAGGGTGTTATGCTGAGTGAAATAAGTCAATCAGAGAAAGACATGTATCACATGACCTCACTGATATGAGGAATTCTTAATCTCAGGAAACAAACTGAGTGTTACTGGAGTGGTTGGGGGTGGGAGGGATGGGGTGGCTGGGTGATAGACATTGGGGAGGGTATGTGCTACGGTGAGCGCTGTGAATTGTGCAAGACTGTTGAATCACAGTTCTGTACTTCTGAAACAAATAACGCAACATATTTTAAGAAAAAAGAAAAAGAAGAAGGTAACAGGAGAGGAAGAAAAGGGGAGTATGTCAGAGGGGGAGACAAACCATGAGAGATGATGGACTCTGAAAAACAAACTGAGGGTTCTAGAGGGGAGGGGGGTAGGGGGATGGGTTAGCCTGGTGATGGGTATTGAGGAGGGCACGTTCTGCATGGAGCACTGGGTGTTATGAACAAACAATGAATCGTGGAACACTGCACCAAAAACTAATGATGTAATATATGGTGATTAACATAACAATAAAAAATTAAAAAAAAAACTTCAAAAAAAAAAAGAAAAGTGTTTTGTTTTTGTTTATTTTTTGGTGGGAGGTGGGTAGGGGCAGAGGGAGAGGGAGAAAGAATCTTAAAGCAGGCTCCATGCCCAGCGCGGAGCCTGATGTGGGGCTCCATCTCACAACCCTGAGTTCATGACGTGAGCCAAAATCAAGAGTCGGTTGCTCAGTGGACTGAGCCGCCCAGGAGCCTAACCAGAGAAGTTTTAAAGAAGCTTGTCTAAGGTCACATAAGTGTCAGAGCCAAGACTCAAATCCAGAACTCTATGACTCCAAAGTTAATGTTGGTTTACTCATCTATTTCTTATATCTCTAAATACCATTTATATGCAGACATCTCCCAGATTTTATCTCTAGATCTCTAGACTTAGTCTGGACCTCTCTAGTTTAGATCCCTAGTCTAGTCTAGACTTCTCTGAACTCTAGACCTGTTCATCCTGTGGTTTACTCAGCATCTCCACTGGGATGGCCCATAAATACATGTAACTCAACACATACCCAAACTCCTGATTTCTAGGGCCTTTTCCACTTACTATTCACCTATCTATTTCCTCCTCGGATCATAACTGCTCCATCCTTTCAGTTGCTCAGGTCAAAAATTTCTTGAAGTCATCCATGACCCCTTTATGTTCTTCTTACTGTTCACATGCATTCTGTCGAGAAATCTTGTTGATTTTATCTTCGCAATTTGATACCATTTTCTGCCTGGATTATTGGAAAGGTTTCCTGGCTGGTGATCTCACTTTCAGCCTTGCTTCCCAAGTCTATTCTAAACACATCAGCTCAAGAGTCTTTTCAAACAACAGACTTCTCTCCTGCTAAACTCCCCATTTTCCTCACCCTCAGAGTAAAAAGCCTTATGGGATCTGGTTCCGTTAACCTCTCTGATCTTATCTTCTATCACATTCCTTCTTCCTGGCCACACAGGACTTCTCACTATCCCTTTAATACACCAGGCACACAGCTGCCATAGAGTTTTTGTACTTTATGTTCCTTCTTTCTGGAATGCTCCCCCTCCAGATATCTGCATAGCTCACCCCCTCTTTTCTTTCAAGTCTCTGAGCAAATGGTTCCTTCTCAGGGAGGCCTACCATGACCACTCCTCTTGCTGGCACTCCCCATCTCTTTAACCCTGTTTAAACTTCTTCCACTGCACTTATCACCTTCTAATAGATTATATAATTTCTTTGTTACTGTGTATTTTCTGTTTCTCCTACCTTCTGATCTCCTCCCAACTGAAAGCTCCATACTGGCAGGGAGTTTTTGGGTGGCTGGGGCCCTGTATTGTTCATTTTGTGTTCCTAGCAATTATGTCAAGGCCTGGCACATCATTGATGATCAGTAAAATCTGTAGAATGAAAACATTTATTCACAAACATGGGATGAAGCCCTGTGCTAAGAGTGAGGAATATAGGGACCTTTCCTGGCTCTTAGATTTTTAATTGATTACACTCGTTTGGGGTTTCTACCTGTCAGTTAAAGGGAAATCAAATTCTAGAGAGGTTGTAACTCCCAGT